>NC_054534.1:82681094-83008594 GCF_017654505.1 Polyodon spathula | reverse complement strand
TTCCAATCCCATTTCTGGTAATACTGTTGTTCTGCTGCTTTTTTGTCCAGGCATTATGCAAGTTATGGCATTAATTTCCTTACTCTTATGAAGGCTGAAACACCTTACCTACTAAATCCCATTCTCCATTTGGAATGTATGTTGAAATGTCCACTTCAAGCATCTGGAGATCAAGAAGCCAACCATTGTGTGTCCAGGAACCAAATTTCAGATCACACTTTTGTACATCAAAGGGAAACCAGCGGACATCAATATAGCAGGTACTCTTCAGAATGCCTAGATTTTAGCAACATAAAAAGTTATACAATTGAAAATATTTTCAAAAATAATGTTATATAAAAGCTGTAAAGAAAATGCATCTTATGTTTTGTATTTTAAATTTTAATTGCAACTTAATATGGGTATAAATTATCAGTCATCTAAACATAGGGTTATATGATGGCAAACATGTGTATGAGTATTGATACAAGTAGAAGTGAACTGCTTTACTCTTAATATATAAAGTCCCAATTAAGAGTTCTCTCTTTATGACCAATCATTGTTATTTTCATTGGAAAGCCGTTAAGTGGCAGAGGCACGTGGCCGCTCCGTTGTGATGTCTCAGGTTTAAATTTATTATAAGTTCACCATTTTGAATTACCCTTTCAGCTGAAGAAAATTCCAAAACAAGCCTCAGGTAAGCTTTTTTAAAAAACCCCGTGATCTCAACTGTACCGATATTGAGAAAAGGAATGATAGAATCTACAATATGGTACAGTTGATGTCAGGACTGGGGTTTCTTTGATGTATGATGGTTTATCCTCGGATGTCTAATTGCCAATAGGTAATGTTTTCTTGATTTTTTGCTATTTCTTATATCCAATAGGGGCAGAGTGTTGCTAATGGAGGGCATTTGTCTTCTTGAAGCTTGATGCTTTCTATGGTATTGTGTGTTGCTCTCTCATTTCCTTTTATATTTTTAAAACAAGAAACAGATCAACTACCAAACCAGATAACATTATTAATAAATTTACAAAATGCAGTGTCTTTGTTTACACAAAATATTGCCAGGGATGCAAAACAAAAAAGCTGCACAATATATTATAAAAGCACAATAACTGTTAAAGAGGAAGTAGCTTCAAATATTATTTTAATATATTTTGTTTACATTTTCCTGAATATTATGATGTGGTGGTTGTGTATTCTGTTGCTCCACTATTGGAATATTATCACATTTTCTCCAAATCCTTTACATGGCTTTAAGCTTGCATTAGGCTTCACTTCCTAAGTACCTGCACTGAATAGCCTTCCTCATTCCATTCAAGTCATATGGCAATATGACCTTTAAAACTATGCTAGCCACACCAAAACAGGTGCCAAGCAACTTAATTATTCTGTTTTACTGTACATTTGTATGCATATACATTATAAAAGCAATTATATACCTCCAGACTGTGGTTTATAGCATTGAATCTCACAGTTGAAAAATATTTTAATACAAAAATACTAATAATAATTACAGCAGTTAATTTTTCTACGAAAACCTATAACATGTTACAGTGTAGCAATTCTGATTGCCAAGCAACCAAAAAAGAAAGCATGTATTAACTTGTGTAGTTTAATAAATAAATGTACTTTAATTAGTAGTAAAGGTAGAATGTCTAGCATAGCACATTAAGAAATCAATTTTGTGCTATGAAGGAATCTTAACAGAAACATTTAACAAATAACTACATTTAACCATCCTTGGCGATACAAACAAAACACACAGATGACCAGTAGAATGCTCCAGTTCAGCTGTTGTAAACCCAGCTAGAATTAAACCAATATATTTCTGTAGCAGGGTAACGGCAGGAAAGAGACTTATGAACTGCAGTGAAAAGTGCTGCATGTGCATTTTAACAAACAAAATAACACAAAGCAAACAAAAAGGGCACAAGGGTCAAACTAAAGGTTTAACAAAACACCACAAATCTTTCCCAGGCTGGGCAGCGCCTTCACTGAACTTTTACAAAATCAGAAAAAAAAAAACAAAAACAAAACACTCACCTACTCCCTCTCCACAAAAGCTTTCTGCCACTTTATGCAGGTGGCCACTCCCCAAGTAGCACCAACCCGCATTAACTGACGAGTGGCCACACCTGTGGTTGCTGGCAGAGACATTAACCCTGTCTCTGCCACACACCTCCCCTCGTGTACATAGCACACATGGCCTCCATGACCACCTCCCACTTTAAAGTTAAAAAAAGTCTTGAGCCATGAGTAGAGGCACCAAGGGGCCCATGGGTGACAATATTAAAATCGGTGGCCAGGCTTGCAACTAGGCGGTGCAGGCTCGGCAGCCCTAAGCGATGCAGGCTCGGCAGCCCTAGGCAATGATGCAGGCTCGGCAGCCCTAGGCAATGATGCAGGCTCGGCAGCCCTAGGCAATGATGCAGGCTCGGCAGCCCTAGGCAATGATGCAGGCTCGGCAGCCCTAGGCAATGATGCAGGCTCGGCAGCCCTAGGCAATGATGCAGGCTCGGCAGCCCTAGGCAATGATGCAGGCTCGGCAGCCCTAAGCGATGCAAGGCAGAAAGAGTCACTCGGGAGGCTCTGGCCAAGGAAGCAGCAGCAACTCTGGAGGCAGAGGCAGGAGCAGCAAGTAGTCTCCCTCTAGCGGTGGAGGAGTAAGCGGCATGTAATGTCTCTGGAGATTCTTGGGGTTCTCCCTCGGTCACTGGATACTGGTGCACCTCTCCCTTGGTCGCTGGATGCTCAG
Source organism: Polyodon spathula (assembly GCF_017654505.1). Taxonomy (NCBI): domain Eukaryota; kingdom Metazoa; phylum Chordata; class Actinopteri; order Acipenseriformes; family Polyodontidae; genus Polyodon; species Polyodon spathula. The sequence goes on along the minus strand of NC_054534.1, from coordinate 83,005,854 downwards.
ACTCCCCCCCTTCTGGGCGTTGGATGTGACTGTGTTGCTGGGCTCAGCGGACGTGGACGTACAACTTTTTTGCCTGGCTCCCCTCAGCAATAACTGCAATGCCTGCTGAGGTTTGCCTGGCTGTTGTTTTGTAAACTCCACAGCCTGTGGTTCTCCCACTAGCGCTGGAGGTGGCAGCGGGGCTTCTCCCACTTGCGCTGGAGATGGCAGTGGCTCTCTCTCTCTGGCCCTCTCTTCCTGGCTTTCCTCCAGGACTGGCTGCTCCTCCCCTTCCTTCTGTTCAGGCTGTCAGCAGCTCCTCTTCATCCTGAAGGAGGGCAGCACACCATATTGTGCCCAAAATCTCCACAGGCCAGGCACCAACCTTGGTCCTCCAAGCCAGCAAGGAGGGTGTCCAGACCATCCCAGGTGACTTGGGAGGCATACAAGTCTGTCTCTGGCTTTCGGGCCAACAGCTGGTCTTGGGCCTTTAGGCAGCCACTTATCAGCTGACTCCACCTCATCTCTATGGTAAGCCCCCATAAAGTATGAGTCTTCATATGGGCACTCTTCCGTGATGTGTCCAAACTCCCCACAGGCTATGCAACATGGGGCCCCTTCAGCCTGCTGCCACCATTGCTCCTCGTGTCTGTCTTTATTAAAAGACATTTAAAAAAAAAAAAAAAAAAAAAAAAAACACACACACACACACACACAACTGCAGTCCTGCTCCAAGTCTCACAAGTGCTTCGTCTCTGCCACAATTCCCTCCGAATTTCTTTTTAAACTGCTTTCATTTACCATTTCACATCTTAAATAGCAATATTGACCTTAGGGAGCATTCTCTTGATATTAGTATACATTGCTATTCTCCTCAGGGAGTATTCTCTTGATATGGTTATAGACTGCTAGTGCAAACCTAGCCATAAGGAGGAGTCCCGCCATAATAAAATGTATTCCAAATCACTTAGACTAAACTATTTAAAAGACCTAAAAGAAAAAAGTTACTTACCTGGTGGGATGTACTGACATACCCCAGATGAATTTACAAGGACATTTGTGTGGAAGGTTGCATCAAATCGTTCATCCGCACTGAAATTAGAAGAAAACAAAGAGTGTGATTGGTTCTAAAGGGCATGTAAATACAATCCATTCTTTGATACAGTAAAATATGTTCATACTTGACATGAAAACATGGCATTAGTATCAGTACCAGTCTGCAAATGTTTCAGGACCACTATGCAATACTGGGTTCCAATTCCATTTTTGATGATCTAGAAACAATGTTCTTTTCTATTGTAAAATGTCTATATTTACCAGTTCAAATTTTGCCAGCTAGCCACACAGCTTATTTTTTGTTTTCTTATTATAATTCACTAAGGTACATGTGTACAGCTTTCTAAGAATGTTACACAATTCATTGAAAATAAATTAACTTGATTCAGATACTGTGAAGAACGTACATATTAAATGTGCTGTATATATAGACAATGGTACTAAAGCTAGAACATATTTCCAAAGCTAGCAAGTACAAGCTGTGCAAAGTGGATTGCTTTTCTCAACATATTTCTCTTAGTTATTTTGTCGATGACATCTGTTTTATATTCAAGAGAATCAGAACCACGAGAGATCTGGTTGCAGTGTCCCAATGTCACTGTTATAGAGGAGATGCTTGATCAATCATGCGGCAGTTTGTCTACATCCCAAGAGTCACCAGATATGGAAGTGTTTGCGCTAGCCTCAGTTGGCTGAAAACTAAACAAAATACTGCAACAGATTTCATCCAAAACTGTACGACTGCTTTACGGGAACAAATAATAATTCGTGTTCAAATATCAAATCAAAACAAGCAAGGACATAAACCTCACTTGTAAGTCATTCAATGATTTACTGGGATGAAAAAAGTTGACGTTTATTTATTTATATAATTTTTTATTTGAGAAAATGAAGCCCCCCCCCCCCCCCCCCCCCCCCCTGTAGTAATAAATTATAAACAGACATGCTATTTAAATGTTTTTAAGGTCTCCTTTACTTCAGCAGGACTAAATAGTAATAAATAAGGCAGCAAGCTGACTCTGACATTGGCAATGACACAACAGAATGATTACCCTTACAGGGGCACACATCTGCAGAAAATACAATCTTTCATGAAATATGGATTCGATTATATCATTATCTACAGTAAGTTGTCACTAAGTGCTTAACACACTGTGCTCTCTGACAATCGCTGTTCAAAAAACAATTCCTCATAACTCTATTGAGCATTTCCTTGGACAGGTGCAACAAATAAACAATGCTGACAAGGAAAAGGTTTTTTTTTTTTTTTAATTCCAATGTCACCTTTCGTATTAGCCAGCCTAACCAGAAGCTACTCGTTTTGAACCTAGACCTTTTTATTACCAATTTCAGTACTATAAGGCTCAACAGGGCATTCACGAGGCTGTCCTGCAACACCTTAATGCAAACATAAAATTATATTACATGTTTTCCTAAAAACATTTAATATATTTCGGTCGATTATTGTTTTACTACTTAATGTATCCATACAGAAAAAACAAACAAACAAACAAAAAAGTGCTTAAGGGTAAATGTTATACTATTACAACAGACCTGCATTCTTAAATGGCTTCTGTGTTCTAGTAAACTGAAAATTACCAGCTCTGCATGAAACCATAATCTTGCACAACCTCTTTTTATTTGTCTAACACTCAATCATAATTTTATTGAAAAGAAAACACTTTAGGCCAAATTTACAAAATATTTTTGTTGTTGTTAGTATCATTTCTGTTTTAATATCAGTGCTAATATCCTTCTTTAGCAAATGATCTAACCAACAAAGGCCAGTCAGAAACCCATTTCATGACATATAGTTTGTTATTAACAATATTGGTACGGTTGATGTCACCTACTTTAAAAACTGAGACCATAAGCAGTGGAACCGTGGGGGCAGCAGGGGCACTTGCTGTTTATGGCATGTAAGAGGTATATCTGTATATTAAAAAAGGATTGGAGATTTACTTGAACCTGTAAATACATCTCAAAACCTCTGTTCTAGTCACCCCCTCTGAATATTGCCATTAGGCCACGTTACGTGAGTGTTTGCTTTTTTTTGTCACCTATTCCTCATGAAATAAATGTGGACATGATGCCTTTTTGTGTTTACATGTAAAGCCTCTCATTTCCCTTTGGAACACATACTTTCCTCCAAACACTATGCAAATGAAGGAGCGGGGGAGGGAGGTCACATTTAAATTAACCGTCCTGATTCTCATGCTGTTAACCACGAAAGTCCCCAGAATACTGTTTACATGAGCAGAGAAAAGTTTCACAAGAAATAATCCACATGTCAATGTATTTCACGTAAATGGCTATCAAAGATCTGATTTGCTGATGGATAGCGCCTGCTTTTTCAATACTATGTTTTAGTGTTGTCACACATCTGTGTGTGTGGGGGGGGGATATATAGTCCCATGTGATCTATGGGTTAGGTGCATATGGTCTCAATCAAGTTACAGTTCAACAGGAGAAAAATATACTAAAAAAGGTCACAAGTCATCAAGTACATGGAAAAACATTACAATCCCCCCCCCCGGATTTGTTTGGTATTTTCACGGAATCATAGGCCATTTTTGATGGAATTCGTCTACAGATGGAACGCTTTCATCCATGCGTGTTTAAGTGGGCGTTGATTTCATGAGCTTTTCCTGGAATTTCACAAGAAATGGAGACGTTCATGGAAAAAATAAAGCTGAATGCTTTTTAGGAAACTTTCACAAGCTTTCCTGCCAAGTTTCACATGTATGTCTATTCACGTGAATAAATCACACATGTAAACTGGCCTTGTCAGCAGAAATACAGTAAGCACAAACTAGTCTCTGCTTGAATGACAAGTTGTTTTTTTACATTTTTTTTAAGAGGGAAATAAAAACAAAAACCATGCTGGCTTTTTTAGGTAGGAGGTACTTGAAGTGAAGATCTTTTTGCAACGGGTTAAAGCCCTCTTTCAGTTCATTGAAAATGCACCAGAACTTTACGTGACTGCGCGGGACATTAACTTTAATTGAAAAACTCACAGTGTTAATCTGTTCAGTTCATCAAGAATTACTATTTAATGAGGAAGCTTCTCTCAGCTGTAGCACTGGATATTGACAAGCTGAAGAAACAATTCTAAGAGAGGGATTTCGAAGAAGACTGCTACATCTGACGATTTTGGACTGCCTTAAAACACTTCAATTGCAGCCAAATGAATGAAAAAATGCAACAGAAATTGAATTCTAGTGCCTTACGGTAATTAAAAAAAAACATACAAACATGGTTTCATTTTCTTATTTCATAACACCTATCTGAAATGGCAGAAAAGTGAAATAACTAGCATCATTTTTTGGTTTACAGTAGATCGCTTTTAAAAAAATCTAGTCCAGTAAACTTTATAGACTGACCGGTGCATTTTCTGTATTTCACAGTAAATAAAGTTGGAACACAAAATAAAAACAACCGATATATTTACAGTTCACAGCACAGGCATTACATTTCAAACAAAAATGTGCTCGCTAAAATTTCAGATTCTGCCACCAAGCATGGTTTACAGCACTGATAAGTTACATACTTATTTTTTTTAACTGTTTTAGGCAGAGTTTCATCTTGCTTTGTCTGCAACTGAGCTGCATTTTTTTTTTTTTTTTTTTTTTTGAAGATTGCCTCGATTTAGGTAGGGCCTTAATTATTTTTAATATTAACTCAGAAATTGTGTTTAAGTGGAAACACAGAAAAATGGCACCGAGTAAGCTTTGACCCCCAACCCCAATCGTAAAAAGCTTCTGCTGCTAGTGTCTTAGACAGTAGTCAACCAATATAGCTGGATTTTTTTTTTTTTTTTTTTTTTTTACAGGATTATATCAATAGTTATAGGACTGCAAATGTCTGTCTATTGGTTATATCAGCACTCATAGTATGTAAATGGAACACTCATAGTATGTAAAATAAACATTCACCACACTATAACCCTACCATTTACCCTGATAACAGGTCTTTTGAAAACCATTATTCACCTAATTAACACTAGCGATTATAGCAAAGCATAAACTAGCAAGACTCAAATCTACAGTGCCAACGACCCTAAGGGCCATTGATATTGAATAACAGTCAAGTTCTCATACTGTCATACCATACTGTTTATTCAAATTTTAAAAAGCCTTAATAAACATGAACCATATGATTGTGTTGACATTTAACTTAAATCATGTTAAATGTCACTTTAAACAAATATCGTACACAGGCATTATACTTTTTACCCGAGTGGAACGCGACCCTACTCTAGTGATTAAAACATATGTGAATGAAGGTTAAAGTAAGACAATGGTATCACCCGTGCAGATGCAATGTGTTTGATTGGATATTAGTTGACATTTCAATGTATGTCTCCAGGAAATACTAAGCGACACTGACTTCCCAATTTGAGGGACTCCATAACCCATTTTAGTAATGAAGGTAGCTAAACATTAAATAAAAAATAAAAAAACAACATTATAAATGTATCAATAAGTGCTAGAATTGAGGACGATTTTCCCTAGTTCATCTCAGTCTCTACCGAGTTTCATTAAGATCAGTATATGTTGAACGACAAAGGCACTGGGGCTAAAGAGAATGCTGAAAACATTGCCAAAGTTGTGTGTAACCATGGCAAAAAACTAAATAAATGTGATATTGTAGAACATATTCTGTTGTTTACTGTTTAAACTATAAAACATTTTCAGTCTGCATTACGTATTATATAAAAAAAAGTTACCCGAGTAAATAATCTACTAGTTTACTACTCTCAGTAAAAAAAAAAAAAAAAAAAAGTCTAACTCCTAAAGTAAGAGTCTAGAAAACAAAAACTACAACAATTTGGTACTAAACAATGCTGTTACGCGGTGAGAGAAGAGATTATTTTTAAGCTTTGGATAGTATTACCCCCTTTAAAACCAGGGAAACATAAATCACTAATTACATACAAAAACCGGCACTGATGCAGCATTTTGGTCTGTGTGAATCGTCTATACCGTCACAAAGCCCTCATATTTTATAACAGCACTGAATTGTCTCAACTACGGTGTGAAACGTTATGCCGTTGTCGTGCCAAATTCTGCCCCTTGCTGAATTTTGCACTACTTTTGAGATATGCGCATGCATGTTATTCTGCTTATTTTATTAAGCTTATCTACTTATTTTAGTTTTGGCAACTAATTATCCTCCATAGTTTAGGGCCCCAAAACAAGCACAAGAACATCATAATTCGCTTGGTTATAGCTGCATTTCTCTTGCTTTACCACACAGCAAATAATTACCTTGTTTGTGCCCCCAGTCATGTTTTCATTCTGCTCTTAAAATAATTTGCTGCACCTAGCTATGCTTTTACTCTATAGTATTAAATAAGTGACACATCCCATTTTGGCTGTAAAGCGTTGAAAAGACTGCAAGGACAATTGCCTGTCTTTGGTTTTAGAAGGATACATCAAAATTGATAATCAAAAAATGTTTAAAGAACACTGAAGCTGTGTGTTAATGTTTAGTTTGGTTAAATCTCTTTTTTTTTCAATTACTTAGCTACTAACAAGTTTTGGATTTTTCTAGTATTGTCATACTACAACAAGAAGCTGCATTTATTATACTTTTCAGCAGCCACACAGCACAAAAATAATAAGATCCATAAATGTATAGTCAACAGTATGACAGCAGGCACACATAAATTTCAGTTCAGTGAAAAACAGATTTAAAACCCAGGTGAAGTTCTTAATGCAGTGCTAAATATGCAATGACAAAGAGATGGACGGACGATGCTCTGTGCTGCATTAAAGTCAAATTAAACATAGCCTTATCTCAGCAAGCAACCGCTGACACACAGAATGGAATCGTATAAGATTAAGGGCCTCATTTACCAAGCAAGAATTCCTGAAGGATAAGTGACTGTGCATGGTATTTCCCCAAAGTGTCATGCCCTATTTACTGACTAATTAGAAGCAAAATACAAAAACACAAATTAGCATAGAAATTGTCGGATGGCAACAGATTTGAAGTTGTGCACAGTATTTATTCTATTGACAACAGTTTAAGGAGTTTAATTACTGGTGGCGGCAGGGATAAAAATATGAGAGAAATAAAATATGCTGAAATAATTTAGTTTCAGTTTTAAATAATATTTTATTATCTACACATCCTACAACAACGTGAAGTCTAGAACACATCGGCTGTACTGCCCTACATGTAGAATAGACAAAAAAGCCTGCTAGGCATTCATTTGATTATACTACTGTACTGTTTAAGCTTATTGTACATAGCATAACGTAATGTGTACAAACACATTAGTGTTATTTTAATATGCCCTCATATGTATTAGGCTATTCATTTTATTTTACTAAAAACAATCTATTGCAAATTAATTACTGTTGAAATAAATATGCGAATAACAAACTACCTAAAATACAGATGAATGTGATTGGTTTCAGCAAACATAATGTAGAAAGAATTAACGCACTGGGGGAGGTATGTTTTGGCTCCAGTAAAAACACTGAATAAATAGGTACCAGAATTTGAACTCAATGCAATAGTTTGACACAATTTTACAAGATTTATTAAGATTAATTGTTACAGAGGAACCTCCCAACTTTGTTAAAGCCAGAAAGAACCTACAGAAAAATGTACACTGTAACTAGGTGTAGTTTTTTTAGTATGTGTTTACTGACAACTGTCTGCAACATTGTGTTAGTTGAAATTTGTTTCTAACTTTGTTTCTGGTTTGAGGTTAAGAATATATTTCTTATATATTTCTTTCTTCAGGTTTTGGGGAAGTTTTTCTTTATCTTAGGAGGTTTTACTCATTTATGTATTTATTTATGTATTTATTTATTTATTTATTCATTTATTTATATATATATATATATATATATATATATATATATATATATATATATATATATATATATATCAATCGATTTATGTTTAGTAAAAAAAATACGAGGGCATATTAAAATAACTAATGTGTTCTCTTATGTAAAAATATAGATATGTATAATAGGCTTAAACAGTACAGCAGTAAAATCAAATTAATCAAAATCAGGCTTTTTTTATCCTACATGTAATACAAAACAAACCATGCTGATGCGTTGTAGGCTTCACATTGTTGTAGGACACGTAGATAGTAAAATATTATTTTAAATTGAAACTAAAATTATTTTAGCATATTTTATTTTTATCTTAGAATTATCCCAAAATAAAATCAGTCAAATTAACACATTCTGGCTATACAGGACCTAAAATATCAGCCGTTTCAAATCAGTACACAGCTTCTGCGGCCTATGTTCTCTGCTTTGCGGCAGCATTAAGTTGGCGAAATTTGAGTCATTTTTGTACGTGCGTTAAAATACATGCAAAGTATTTGGCTAATACCGTACCGTGCACACTACATGTATTGTAAGTGACAATTTAATGTGCATGATAATGTCAGAGACTTACCCATGATCACCATGATATCAAAAGGCCTGGCAGTCCAGGCGTATCTTTTGGTCAGTAGCTTACTGTGAAAGGTGGAGGTGGATTACATTGATCGAAAAGGAGCGATCAACAGACACAGCACTCAGCAGGGGACAGGCAGAGGAAACAAAGTGAAACTGCACTGCTTACTTTCTAATTTTAACATGTATTCCATGGATCGGGGTACAATCAATAGCACCCGTCCTGTAAACCTGTAACTCCAGTAGCTTTAGCAGGGCTTTTTGTTGTAAATTGCAGTTTATTAAATAGGTTGCAATTAAAGCTGAGGGATAGTTTAAAATAAATATTTAATACTCTAAAACAGGGGTGGGGAATCCTGGTCCTGGAGGGCCAGTGTCCCCCCGGCTTTTGTTCCAACTGTTCCCTAAATTATTTAATTGGACCAATTATTAGTCACACAGGATTCATTTCCACACGCACGTGCAACAGCACAGCACACTTAATTTTGATTAGGATAGTGAAGCGAATGCTTGCTTAAACTATTTATTTTACTTTATGTAACATTTAAAATCAAGTCAAAAAGATGTTGGAGAGGTCATGGAAGCAAAAGGTGGAGGAGGAACACAGAAGATTCCAAAATTGTTAGCCAGGAGATTATTTGTTCATAGTGATATTGTTTACTATTTCACAGCTTCCCAGTTTTTTTTTGTTTTTGTTTTTTTTTTTCCTCTCTAGTGCTGTTAAAAAGTGATATATTGGAATATAACTTCAAAATTGAGATTTAGCATGATATACTCTGAAATCTTTACATTTTTGACTGAGACTTCCATTGAAAGTAAAATACTCTATTTCCTGCATTGCATTACATTTGTGATACTGAATTTTTTTTTGTCAGAGTTCTAGGAAAGCTGCTTCTAGTTATATCTGCCTATTTATGTTGATTAATTGATGGAAACTGTGCCTGCATACTTACTGATGACTAGGAATTGTGCAGTGGGGGTAATGTGTTTTGTGTGTGTGTGTGTGTGTGTGTGTGTATATATATATATATATATATATATATATATATATATATATATATATATATATATATATATATATATTATATAATGACATACATTACGATGTGAACACTCGTACCTTAAATGGCCCTTGCTGCCAGATTTTTTCACTTAACACATTTTCATAACTAATTTCAGCCATGTGTATTTATTTCGTGTTACTGAATCAGTGAACCAAACAAACAAATCTGTTGAATTGATTCACTAAACTGAATGAATCAAATGAATCGAAAGACTGCACATCACTAGTTTTCAGGCCAGAAAGCGAGGTTTAAATACTATGCCTGTCTGTGGTTAAAGCCTGATTTACATATGCACTAATAAATTATTATTTTAATGTTTGCACAAAAATTAACGTCCTTTAGTAAATACAACTTGTCTCATTATTCTGAGCTGGATGCTCATTTAAATACATCAGCATGCTTTACAATAAAAATCACATATTCATTCTTATTACCACTGTGTGAAACACTAAATTTAGTGTGCATCATAATATGTCAAGTACCGCAAGGAATAATGAATAAAATTGCAGTAGTAGATAAGGAAATCATTAACGTGCACATTAATTGTAATTATGGTGCATCATAATGTCTATTGCCCTAAATGAGGCCCTATGTCTTTCATTGAACCTGAAAGATAAAATGCTTGAAAAGCAGTGGTGTGACGTTCCCCAATAATTGTTCTTATATCACTATCAGCATTTAACTGAATTTTTACTCTTTATATGACAAAGGAATATGCCACTTTGCAAACACGACAAAGCAGCTCATGCTTTTGTTTTGTAAAGGATGAAAACCGACAGAGGCTTATGTAACAATATGCTGTTGTGTTGTATGTGCTGTATCGTTGTAACCTAGATGAGAAAACACATGATGTTACAAACTAAAGGTTTGCAGCAAACCTACCTTGCCATGAGCAAACATATACCTCAATTTTAAAAAAGTCTCTAGAGCTCTGAGCAGTGAAGGGAAGGGAGCAGTATTTTGTAGTTACAAAAATGATTGGAAAACTGATGTGCAGTCTTTTGGTAAATCAGGTAATTTGCCATTTGCTTAAAAGGAATTCACTTGACGAGCAAAATTAATTACACTGGTACTGATAATTACCAACACCCTCTACACAACAAAGGCAAACTTGCACGTTCTACCTTAATATGTTTATCAATACATAAAGGAACATTTGAATAAAGAATTAAATCTAAATTCCCTAGGGAAGGCAAATATTTCCTGCTAGAAATAGAATACATTTTCCAGTACATGATACTGGGTACAATACCAGGTTGAGGTTTTTTTTTTTTTAATTTGAAGGATTTTCTAAGATTAGAGAATGTCTTGAAATACAATGCATTCAAAAGCAAAGGTTTCATGAATACCAAAGATTTAATTTATCAGTACAGGTTGTTTAAATTACAACTTTTAAATAATTGCAAAATAGTATTAACTCAAATGTAAGCAGTGGTGTCTGATTATTAATGAAACCAGTACAGGCACATACAGAGGGTCCTCATAATCTCTTAACTACAAGGTTATGGTGAATTGCATTCTGAAATGTTCATAGGAGTGTAGGAGTAATACAATACAAGCTTGGTGAAGATTTATGCAATAACAGCTTAGAAGAGCAGAACAAAGAACACAATTTTATAAAGACCCATTCAAATTTGTAAAGTTATTCACCACTGAGCAAAATGGCACACTAAAAAGCACCTAAGTTTGAACTGGAATTGGAGGAAACACATACAGATCAAAAAAGGCAGTAGTCTATGTCAATTTCTTCAGACATCCCATCTATCAGTCCACCAGAATACAAAATGGAGGACTGTTCACCTAAGTGGAAAGAAGTAGAGGAAGCTGTGGGAAAAGCAAGGGTGTCATCATCTCCAGGGCCTAATATAGTTCCATACAGAGTGTACAGGAGCGCTTCAGCAGTTCAACGAAACAATCGATAAAAGTTGCTTGTGAAAAACAGGTTGTACCAAGGAGCATGACGCCAAGCAGGTGGAGTCTTTATACCAAAAGATAAAGATTCTACATGCATCAGTCAGTTTCACCCTGTTTCCCAATTAAACATGGAAGGCAAGATTTTCTTCGGCATTATTACTCAGAGATTGTCAACTTACCTGTTAAAGAACTGCTTCATTGACACTTCAGTACAAAAACCAGGCATTCCAGGTTTCCCAGGATGCTTAGAGCACATCAATGTGATCCGGCAACAAATTCAAATCCGCTAAAAAGGTGAGGAAGGAGGTCCATGTGACATTCTTGGATTTGGCTTATGCATATGGTTCAGTGACACATTAACTTCTTTGGGGAGCACTTGATTTTTTCAGTGTGCCGATGAAAATAACAAAATTTAGTGAAAGACTACTTCTGAAATTTGCAATTTAGTTTTTCAACTTCAGAATTCAGCACTACATGGCAGTGTCTAGAAGTTGGAATAATTGCAGGATGCACCATTTCTCCACTGGCTTTTACCATGGGAATGGAAGTAATCATTAGGGCATCAAACAAATCAACAAAAAAAACAGAAGGGAGACCACATCAAAACAAGGACAACAACTCAGGTAAGACAGCCATTAAAATGTATTTATCTAAATGCTAGAAGTATCAGAAACAATGTTAGAACTTGAAGCTACTGCACTAACAAGTAGCTATGATGTGATACGTGTTACAGAAGCTTGGTTATCCGAGAGTGATGGAGACAAATAATATTTGTAGGTATACACTGTATAGGAAAGACACAAGAGGCGGAGATAAATGGACAAAAATTCAAAAGGGCATAATAGGAGCATGCCAAATTCAGATGCCGAGCAAAATAATCTGCTAAACAATGACATTAGAAATGTGTGTAGCAAAGGAGAAACCATACTAAATGGGAGGATTTCAACTTCCCCCCATATAAAATGGGAAAACCTAGTGGGGAGCATAGATGGCTGTTTTTTAAAAATGTAGTACTAGAGGCGTAAAACAATTACATCAATTACAGTAGACAAATCTAAATCTAAAACAAAATTGCCAAAATGGTTTAATAAATAAATTTTTAATATTTCAGCGAAAAAAAGGCACTTTACAGAGCATTTAAAAGGGACCAAAAACAAACAAAGTTCACAGAAAGAGTACTCTGAACGGCAAACAAAGTCAAAAAGGAAGTTAGAAAAAGCCAAGAGAGAGATATAAATGAACATTGCTAATGGGGCTAAAACCAATTCCAAAATGTTATTTTTTAATATTACAACAGTTAATATTACAACAGCAAGTGAACATTCAAAGAAGAGGCTGAATGTCTAAGAGATACAAATGGCAAAATCAGATGAAGAAAAAAAATAGCAAACATATTAAATTATTACTTTTCACAAGTTTTTACAGTGGATTCAAATAACATGCTGTGGCAGAGCAAAGCTCTGCCCTTTTTAAATTGGCAGGGATGGGGTTAATTTCCCCTACCTGCCTGGGTTTATTATGTTCAGGTGGCTGGGGTTGATTAGTTGATTAGGTTAATTAACAATCAATCAGCCCCCAGCCACCTGACATAAAAGGAGGCCTCTGCTTCTCATTTGGGAGGCGGGAGCTGAGGAAGCAGGTTGGGGTTGGGGTTGGGGTTGGGGTATCCAGTGAAGGCATTGCCCAGCCTGGAAACCTTTATTTTTGTAAGTTTTGTTTTTTTTTTTTTTTTTTGTGTTTAAATCCTTTTATTTTGCCATTGTGCACTTTTGTTTTGTGTTATTTATAATTAGTATTTTTTTGAACTGCAGACTGTCTCTAGGCCTCTATCCACTCGCCAGCCTGCCACACATGCCCTACGTCAACCTGTTCCTATCCAGTTTTAAATAACTTTAGCATAACCGAGGCAGAAGTGTTAAAGGAACTAGAAGCTCTTAAAATAAACAAATCCCCTGGGCCAGACGAGATCCTCCCAACAGTATTCAAAGAAATGAAAAGTTATTTACAAACCGCTAACCAAGATCATGCAACAGTCTCTTGCCACAGGGGCTGTACCGACAGACAACAGTAGAGAAGCTGTAAGCTTTAATCCGTTCATACGTCAGGAAATGGTTAGGAGATCCACGCTGCCTCAGCAGAGTGGGACTTTATGGTAAAGGAATACTGCAGCTACCAGGCTCTGCTCTAACCGAGGAGTTTTAGTGCACCAAAGTCCAACTGGAAATTACATTAGTAGATTCACATGACAAATGCATAATGATGGCAGTACCTGTGTTGAAAACTGGAAGAAAGTGAGCAGCAAAGCAAGCCATGGAAGATGCAAAGGCTGGCCTTCGAATTGGTGATATCATGGGGCAAGTTCAGCATGGAAGAGGGGGTCTTGGTCTCAGTTCAACTCCACCTACATGGCAAAAGGCAACCCCAGCTCAATAGAGGAAGCTGGTAGTCAACAAGGTGAATAATCAGGAGAAGAGGATGAGGTGCATAAAGGCCATTGCCCAGGCCAAGCAGGGAGAACGGACAAGATGGGAGAGTGTGGAACAATGCAAGATCGGCTGGTAAGACCTATGGACAATGGAAAAGTGCAGGATCAGTTTCCTCACCAGGTCAACATATGATGTTCTCCCATCGCCACAGAACCTAAACCTCTGGGTGGGCGAGGATCCCGCATGTCCTTTATATTCATCACCTGCAACATTAAGGCCCATTTTAACAGGATGTAAGCTAGGTTTCTTAGCCAAATAGGTTTACTTGGCACCACGACCAGGTGCTGCAATGTTTGGCCTTAGCATTGTAAGACAAGCGTAACCTGACCAATAAGTTGCCACCAGTTCCATCAAAACACTACACACAAAAGACATTCCTCCACCCAAGAAAGAAACCGCCAAGAAAAAAGGTGTTAAAACCAAGCCTTGTCCAGGACAACCGGAAGCTAGATAGAGAGAGTGTGCCAGTGTCATGTGAAATGTATTCCCCTGAACTAACTTTCGCAGATCAGCCAATGAAAATTGCGCCCCACCCGTACTAAATTTCATACATTGAAAAGAAATATTTAGGTTTGCAGGACGAATTACAATTTAAAAGCATTATTATTTAGGATTTACAGTTAAAAGGTTAACTGCTCAGCTTCACACTTGATGTTGAAACATCTAGGTGATATGATTGCGAATATCAAATGGATATCAAACTTCAAACCAACTTTAGCACTGGGGATGCCGTGTGGCTGGTTTGTTTAGAACCAGGTTCGTGCTGATAAGCAAATGATGCATTGACTTTCCTTGTATTCAAATGGGGCGGAGCATTATTGGACTTCATTTAATTACCTTGACAATAATTCTCAAAAAAGGTGTTGTTGATTTTATATCTCTGAAATTCTTTGTGACTGTCTTGGAAATCGCTAGGATTTGTACCTAGTCACTTTTCACAAAAATTAAATTGCCAAGTCTGCCCTTAAAGATTTAGCGACAAATTTGTAAAGTTGGCAACTGGATATGGCAAACTGATGATGTAATGCTTTTATTTATTTTATTTACTCTATTTGTATAGCGCCTTTCATATCATGGCATCTCAAAGCACTTTACAGAAAGTATGCATCATCATCAAAAAACAAACAATAAAACCACAAAACTGCTTAAGGTAGGAAAGTGAATGACTACAGATTAAAAAAATAAAAATAATGTATTAATATAAAAATAGAACATTTTTCAGATTACAACAAAATGCAAATCCAAAACCTGTACACTAGGAGAGGAGTGGGAGACAAAAGTTTGGTAAAGATTTGTGTAAAATGAAGGCAGTTCTCGTGTTCACTCGGTATAGTGCGACAGATGAGCCAACATAATCAACGTATAAGGGTCAGCATTTTTTTAAATGAACCAAAACATCTGTTACTTTTCCAATTCAGGAAACAGCTCACTTTTATTCAACAGCATTTTGTTTTAATCAAACAGCAGAATAAAACATTTACTGCTTTGTTGTGAAATACTTTAATAGTTTTAAAAAGACATATACAAATATATGTATAACAAGTAGTACATAACATGACTTGGTCATGGGCTTAAGCAGAACAAGTCCATCATTTTAACTACTCTACCGCCACTAAAGAAAATTTTAGGGCAACAAAATCACCTCTAGATATGCAAACATGGTGGTATAATTGCACCATTTGACAAGCCCAACTGTTCTATAGTAATGAAAAGTTAGTTGCTCTTTTTTAAAAAAAAAAAGGAAAAAAAAAATCTGAAATTCTGAAATGGAATCCTTGCAGGTGGCCCAGGTAATGTAGTTTTATGTGGAAAGGGAAAACCCCACTGAGAGAACATCTTTAATATTTAAGGTAGGTTTAAAAAAATCTTGAATGGATTGAGACTAACGTAATAAATATCTTCATTCAGAGTATACTTTCTAAAGGGTCTTTTCCTCCTAATCTACCAAGATGTACAGTTACTGGAGGGGTTGTTTAATTGATTTATGTAACACACTCTTTAAAATTTACTTGCTCATTGTACAGTATGAGCCGTGTGATTTATAGGAGTCTAAATCTCAAGTGATTCCTTAGTTTGTGACACTAAACTTTGGCAATATCCTTAATTTAACCATTACGACAGTGCTTTATTTTAACCATGCCATGCACTATCTAATTTTTATTTTAAATGCATAAAAAGCTTAAAAATAGTTAAAGATTTGGAGGGGAAAATGTATTTAAATAAAAATCAACTTCTCTGAATGAAACCAAGGAACGAGTCACCTCTCTCTTCTCTTCAGTCTGGTAGTTTTCACGCAAGACTTCCCAAAATGTTTCTAGTTCAGTAACCATCGTGGAAATGTTACAGGGCTGCATTATGACAAATATGTTATAATGCAATACATATTCATTTCAAAAGGACATGTTTGTGTTATACTACATAATACACATCAAACAGCGAGTTTAGCTAGACTCCCACACTGCAGCAACGTAAAACAGAACTACACTCCACTGTTGTGTAGTAGAAGTGATTGAGAGAGAAAGAAAAAAATCTAACATGTAAAGCTGATTGATTGTCTTGTTATTTAAGTGTAGTCCTTTATCTTTACTCCTTATTCAAGAGTGTATATGACAGAGCTATCAATAACAATGTTAACCTAATGACACTAGTCAGGGAAATTATTCTGTTTTAATGCTGTGGTAGCCTTAAAAAAGGCTGTCAGGTTTTAAACATTTTAACTCCAATGCTTCTTTACACCTGTGGCAAAGTGGTTAGCAGTGTGCAGGTGCAGGAGAGTGATGTGGTGATCTATAGCAGAGAGACAACAATAATCCAGGTGCAAGGGTATTTTATTTGTAATCCAAAGTATGATAACAAACGTTAAATAACAATGAATGGTAGTACACAAGGCTTTGCGCTACTCAGGTTTAACCCAGAGGTTCAGTCCCGAAACAATAAACAGTCATTAACATACCCACAACATACAAATGGTCACCAGTCCAAAGTGAGTGCTGTAGTGCTCGTGGTGCAATACAATTTATCGTGAAACAAAGTGCAGTGTTGTTTGGGTTTTGTGCTGGCTTACAGCAACAGCTCCAGATCATGTTAGCTGTCTAAATAACAAACAAGCACAATTAGACAAGACAAAAACAAACAAAAAACTCAGATTTCACAATCTGGGACTCCTTCCGGTTAGCATTAACCATAACAAAAGGAAGAGATCACTTTGCTACCTCCTTTTTTATCAATCATGACCCCTTGGTTAATGACTGCAACTGCTCCTCCAATCCGTGGCTGCCACATAGTTTCCCTTCCGGGTCGATGATTTAATGTACTGTAGCTCCGCCCCTTTCTAGCTAACCCTGAATTAACCATCCAGTCCAGGGCACTCTGTTTCCTTTACACAGCGCTCTCACAGGTCAGAAGAGATATTTATCACCAAGAATCAGTCTGTCACACACCACAATGCACTGTCTTCACAATATAAACTAATGTCATCAGCCAACATCTGCAATGAATATGGCATGATAAAGAGGTTTACTGATATTGTAATGAACATGTACAACAGCAGTTTCCTCAATTAAAACAAACAAGTTAGTTGTGAAATGTTTATTTTTGCTATTTAAAATTATGATTCAATGTCAGTATTTCATTAATTTCCATTTCATTAAAAGTGTATGCTTGTTTACATTCACCTACACTAAGTGCAACCCTACCTGAGGGCTTCAACTATTCAGTAACCATGTCTCATCTGCGGTAGGACTGGGAAAAATCACTACTTTAAAACACAGCAGCAATTATCTACACTGTAAAATATAGGAGGTTTTTTTGCGTTAAGTGCATAGCATTTAGATTTTAAAACCATTCAGCTTCACAGACTGGGAAAATGCAGTGTTTCTCACTGACCATCCAGTCATGTTTTCATAAAAAAAGGGGGTTAAATCGTACAGCTTCTGCTAAATGCTGAGCTATCAGCATTCTACATGAAGAGAAAGGACAAGCACTATGTACAATGTAATATATAGTGTGTTGTCAGTGGCTGTAAAATAACAATTTAAAAAAAAACTGCTGCCATTTAAACTGACAACCTTTACCTTTTGATTTTGGTATTTTTAGAACACATATTATAATTGAATTTGGTTGGTCGTTCACTGAAATGAACAATAATGAAAATACATATTCAGTTAGACATCCTATTATGTTCAGAATTTAGGTACTATTATGTTTTGGGTCATATTGACCCAATGCAATTTCAAACTAATTTAAAACAGCCTTAAATTGATCAAATGTTTTTATTTGGAAAGATTTTACTCTTTTAGTCCAGGAACTGTGATAAAACTTGTTTGACTGTGTGGCAAAGTGCCCGCCCCTGTGTGTATTTTGTGTTGTGTGTTAATGTTGGTGTATAGTCATTGGTACATAGGATATAAACGGGTCTGTGCAACACGAGTGTTTAAAAGGTATATTTGTATTTAGGCACGAGGATTGCACAGCACTTCATGTGCTAGTAAAAATTAATATTATGCGAGCACAGGGAATTGCACTTTATTCACGTGCAGTTGTACTGCAACTCCTATTGAATGATTACACTATGTAACACAATTTTTGTTCCTGTGTAGTAAGTGTTATTTCCTAATTGCATATGCCTCAAAAGTATAGAAAATGGCTATTATTCCACACAAAAAACTTTGCTTTTGTGACCAGAACAGTGATATTTTGAAATATACCTATTTCCAATGAGAAAACGGGCAAATGTGTCTTTTTGTTCACATAAAGTCAGAAAAAAACAACATGAATCCAAATTAACATGTATTTATACTAAAGTAATACAAAAATGACTACAAAAGATTTAGAAGTGAGTAGGAGATTTACGATTATACTGTAAATCACTTTCACGAATCAGCCCCCAAATGTAGTCTCCCATCATGTTCTCGTTATACTGTCCTTGGTAGCAGTGTTCTAAGTCCAGTATATCCTGGTGGAAGCGCTCGTCTTGCTCCTCCAAGAACGCTCCCATGTTCTCTTTGAATTTATCAAGATGAGCATCAAGGATATGGACTTTGAGGGACATCCTACAGCCCATTGTGCCATAGTTCTTCACCAGAGTCTCAACCAGCTCCACATAGTTTTCGGCCTTGTGATTGCCCAGGAAGCCCCGAACCACTGCGACAAAGCTGTTCCAAGCCGCTTTCTCCTTACTCGTGAGCTTCTTGGGGAATTCATTGCACTCCAGGATCTTCTTTATCTGTGGTCCGACGAAGACACCGGCTTTGACCTTTGCCTCAGACAGCTTAGGGAAGAAGTCTTGAAGGTACTTGAAGGCTACCGACTCCTTATCTAGAGCTCTGACAAATTGTTTCATAAGGTCCAATTTGATGTGCAGTGGTGGCATCAGTACCTTCCGGGGGTCCACCAGTGGCTCCCACTTGACATTGTTCCTCCCCACAGAGAACTCGGTCCGCTGTGGCCAGTCCCGCCTGTGGTAGTACGCCTTGGTGTCCCTGCTGTCCCAAAAGCTAAAGATAGCAGGGAAACTTGGTAAAACCGCCTCGTAGACCCATCAGGAATGCCACCATTTTGAAGTCTCCTATGACCTCTCAGCCGTACTCATCATATTTCAAGGCGTCCAGCAAGGCCTTGATGCTGTTGTAATCCTCTTTGAGGTGCACCAACTGAGCCAGGGGAAGAGACGGGTACTTGTTACCATTATGGAGCAGCATGGCTTTGAGGCTCCTGGATGAGCTGTCAATAAAGAGGCACCACTCATTCTGGTTACAGGCGATTCTGATTGCCTCGAACAGACTGGTCACATTGTGGCAGAAGCAGAGCAAATCTTGACAGGTGAAGAAGCTGGAAAAAGGTTGGTGACGCTTCCTCTGATCTGCGACTTGCACACTTTCATCCAACAAGTTCCACTGCTTGAGCCTAGAGGTCAAAAGTTCGGCATTGGACTTGGTGAGACCAAGATCTCCAAATCAAGTCGTTGAGGTCTTTTTGGTTGGGGTAGTATGGGTTTCTCTCCTCAGCTCCATCTCTGAAATTGTCATCTGGATCTACAACGTCTTCCTCGCTCTCTGACTTGCTGATCTCTTCTAAAGACGGCTGCTCTCTCTCCAGAGGAGTGGATACGGGGAACTTATGGCAGTATGGCACCGGGGCGATGGATGAATTTGTCTTGATCCCCGACAGGCATGCCGAAATATACCTTGTAGGCCTCACACATCTTAGCAGATGCTTCTACGGAGTACTTTTTCGCTCTTGGCCGCAGACATAGCAAAATGCGCGTTTCTGCCCGGATGCTTGTAGCCTCTGATGCCATATCAGATTGCGTCTGCCGGATGCTTGTAGCCTCTTGATGCCATCTCAGAAAAATGCAGATATGTATCCACTTAGGCAGCTGGAACTAAACTGAACTAGTGGGCTTAAGGCCCCTGTATTTATACTACTATTTAGATTACTGGAAAGTTCTAGAAGTTATTCCAAGTTTACTCAACACTGAGTCTATCTGGAATGTTCTGGAAAATAGGTAAATTTCAAAATATCACTGTCCTGGTCACAAAAGCAAAGTTTGTGGGGAATAATAGCCATTTTCTATGCTTTTGAGGCATAAGCAATTAGGAAATAACACTTACTACCCAGGAACCAAAAAATAAATAAAAAAAAATTGTTACACGGTGTTATCAACAATCGAGAGGTTCATGCATAAAAAGCGTATTTTCACGGAAAAAGTGTTTGTGTGTTCGGTGAGTGGAGGACAGGATTGGAGACAGAGGTAAAGAGAATAACAATATTAATAATCGTTAAAAAGAAACTCACCGTGTTTTGTCTGTATGGTCCATTTTGTTTGTCTGTTTATTTTGGCTACCAGTGCCATGTCCTGTGTTTTTTGTTTAATACAACTGTTTATTTTCTGTCTGTCTGTGCACTAGTAAATGCTGAGCAAGACCATTCGCTCAGCTCCACCAAACTCTACCTCTCTCTCCGTTTATTTCCTGCTTCTGGTCTGACGTCACCCACTCCGGCCGTCTTTATGACAGACTGCCACTGAGAGCTCCTCAGTGAGATGCTGTTGCAATACTGACAGAGAAAATTACGCTCTGCCTTGTAGAAATATATTGTTTCTTTGTTTATAAATATCTCCAGATAGGTGCAACCATTTCCAGAGATAATACAAATATAATAATAATAAAATAACAAATTTAAAAAAGTCTGTTTTATTCCTGCACACAAATCTACATAGATAAATGCCACAGGTCACAGTGACCAAAACATCTTATTTGTATACATGACCTGTTCTAAAAAAAAAATAAAACATCTGAAAAGGTTCTGTTTTCTGTGTATAAGTTCATAACCCCAATTTATGAAAAGTCATAAAATATTAGACAGAAAATGAAAAGAAAAATAGCCTTTAAGCTAACTGGAAACTAAAGTCGGGTCAAATAGGCCCGAAACCTAACAGGAGTGTTAGGTTAAGGGCACTTCAGAGCCAATGCACACCAGGATGCAAACTGAATGAAAGAAAATGAATTATACATAATATATACAGAATTGTGTTGCTAATTTATCCTGTGGTATGCATTAGTTAATTTAAATCAATAAGCGTATTTATGAATTAATTGTATTGCTCTGGTGTGCATTGCCCTAACGTCATATTATTTTTTCACAGAAATGACAAGTTGCATTATTTGAAGAAAAAATAGACCAACAGCAGATTGGTGACTGCCCAAGCGCATTATGTCAGTGTATCCCTGTTCTGGTAAGTCAGTTACTGTATTTTAAATAGCACGAATACAGGAGACCTCTGGCAACAATTCCCACCTATGCTAATCGAATACATTTTGGGGTACATACATAACTTTTTTTGTACTTGATAGGTATCCATGACATATGCTACATAAGGTCAGTGTACAGTGCATTGCTAAGGGACAGAAAAGTCTAGACTTAAAGCAATTAGCTCCCATGATTTATTGCAAAGGGTTGCATTTTTTAAATGTGTAGTAGAGTCAGTATTTGTTACTACCGTACTTATAAAACAACTGAAAAGACCAAAACTCAAAAGACCCCACAGCCTTTAGTCGTAGTAGAAAGTTGGGCTGGGTTATGTCACAAACAAGATGTTCACTTATTGAAGTCTCATGAACATAAGGTTCGGACACGTTTCCATGCAAAAAAACCAACAAACAAAACCTTAGTTTTTAGTCAATTTACGTAGTTTTTTAGTGCAAGACGATGATTCCCCCCCACCCCTTTATGCCATACCATGGTTTTGCCACACACTTCCTATAGTGTAAGGAATGTGCTGCTACATTAGTCTCACAGCAAAGGAAAGAGAATTGGGAGTTTCTAAACCGCGTGAAAACCCTGCCTGTGAGTAAAATGTGTTTGGATGACTAAAAGCAACATTACCTTAAAGTCATGAGTACTTTCAATAATACTGTACATACAGTACTTTAACGCTAACTTATGGGATATTGTGGAAACATGGCAGGTACAGGTTATTAAAGAACAGACAGACAATTGTAATCCAGGTGAAAAGATTTATTCCTATTGATTTTAAGTCCAGTGTCTGACAGCAAAACAAACAGTAAATAATAATGGAAGCAAGTAATACAGCGCCGTGTATTACTTAATTTATGTGTTGCCCCGCAAATAATAATCCTGTTTTTATTAAACACCCACAAAAGTCAGTTAGTGTGTGAATTAGTGCTAGTGGTGCAAATAGTTTTATTTGTGACAAAGGTGCAGTGTTGTTCAGTTTCGTGCTGCCCCTGGCGACAGCTCCAGATCTGTGTTAACTGTCTGGTAACGTGCAAGACAAGATGAGACAATTACAAAACAAACAAATACAAGAGTCATGGTTTTCAGTACACACACTGTCCTTCTGGCTTTAACTCATTACAAACTAATGCGAAGGAACAGATTACGATTCTCCGTCCCCCTTATATGCTGTCACACGTGTCCCCTTGGTAAATGAATGCAGCTACATTTTCAATCCAAGGCTGATACATTGTTTCCATTCCAGGCCAATACGTTCTTGCAACAGAGTCTTGCCTTTTTCCAGACTGACTTCCTCACCCGGGGAAAGAACTGTCAAGCCAGCCCATCCAAAAAAAAAAAAAAAAAACTCTGTCCTCGCTTAGTACCCTCACAGGTCGGGAGGTTGATTTACAACCAAAGTTCAATGTATTTCTGTCACAGGTATGCATTAACTACAACCTTACATTTTAACTGGAATTTTATTTTGTAAAAGTACTGTACAAAAACCCGGTCTTCCAATAAAAAAAAAAAAACACAAAAAATGTATTCTTATATGCTTTATTGACCACAAACAATATGGCTGTGAAGCAAATAAATACAGGAACATATTTTTTTTAATTATTCTAACACTGCAGATGGAATACACAGAACTTAAAATATCTGCATGCACATATTGTATAGTTAAAGAAACAATAGTGTATTCCTTATTGATAGTGTTGCTATAGCAATATTAAACAAAACAATTAGCTTGGCATTGAGGATTTTCACCCTAGCTCTACAAACACAGAATATTGTATTTATTGCATATACCTTCCAAAAATCCAACTGACAGATAGGTAAACTGGTAGAATAGGTTGAGGGGGAATAAGACTGCACTGAGAAATCTAGAATCCAAAATCAAGAATCCAGTTGATTATTCACCAGTCACAAACATGCATTGCAAGTGACTATATTCAAAGATATCTCTTTCTGTTTTGTTTTAATTGAAAACCCAAACATGTGTCTGGCAATTCCCAGGTAGGTTACAATTAGCTGTCATGGCATTCTCCAGCATGTTGTATATGCACAATTGACCACTGAGATGCATCTTTTTCCCAGTGATCCATTAATGCCTATTCTCAAATAGACGCTCTTATCCAAATAACTGCACAGATCAAGAGAAGATTGAGAAAATAAAAGTGCCCAGGTGGTATTTCAAGCAAATATGGCAACAAGAAGGAGAAGAAAAGTTATTGGAATGATTTTATCAATCCAAGTTATTCTCAGATATATAATGAATATTGAGTACATTTAATCAAAAAAAATTAATCTTACATAATGTTACTCACAAAAACTAATCTACATGCTGGATAAAAGATGTGAAACAAAGCTGACAATCTATTCAAAATCCCAGAGTGAATGAATGAATTGGCACGGCTGGAGTTTCACTTTTCTTTTACCATCAATACAATTAACATTGTTTCAAATAAAAATTGTTTTACGGTACATTTGTCACATTCATATGAAGTCGGGTTGGGCATTCAAGAACGAAAAGCGAATATAGATGGCAGTACTGCTCAGATGAGATGTGTTTTTTTGGTTTTACATGTTTGAAACAACCTGTACTGTAGTTTTAGTTTGGGAAGTAGTGTGAATTGATAGAATAAACATTAAGGTGTAATGTAGACCCCTAGGATGATAGTCTATTGGACCACTCTGCCCTTCTAAGCACTCCAAGCCATTGTTGGAATGTTTCGTGCAGAGTGATGACACAATGCTTTTGGATAGGTAAGATACATATAAGTGAATAACAGACTGGAGAAAACAGGTTTGAGAAAAGACTCAGCTATGGTCTGTCCTACAGGTTGAATCACCCTATAGAATTAACTAATTTTGCTTCATAAAGTCAAATTAAAACCTGCTGAATAATGTTACATTTAACATACTGAATTACAGTACATGCTGCTTTGAGGTTGTCCATATACATAGCAAATAAACTGACATTTGAAAAATGTGACATTTTGAAATATAATACGAAATACTGTGCTATTATTAGGTCTTCTGGTAGACTTTTGCCATATCATTTTGTAGTTTACTTGATTACATGATGTTAAAAAAAAACATATATATATATATATATATATATATATATATATATATATATATATATATATATATCTATATATATATATATATATATAAATTGTAGCAGGGCAGGGGCCCTGCAAGTGTAAAAATGTTTGTTTTGTGGCACAGGGTGAAAAGCCTCCCTGCCAAGCTAATTGTTTTGTTTAATTGTATTTGTTAACGGTTTTATTGTTTTGGCAGTTAGCTTGTTATTGTAAATTAAAGCCAACTGACAATATTTAAGGAGAGCAGCCAGTCTGCTAGAGGCTGCTGTGTGAAGAGCCCTTCTGTCATTTGTATTGCAAAAAGGTACTCCTTTTGTTGTACTTCTGTGTGAAACTGACTGTTTGTTTTGATGTCAGGTTAACAGCTCAGCCATCCTGCAAGTTAGTCAGGGACCTCTTCAGTATAGTAAGTGCTTGGAAGAGCGAGGTGTTTATTTTTATGTTTATGTTTTTTTAAATTTATTTTTTACATTAAAAGTGATCAATAAAGCGCTGAACATCAAGTTCTGTTTCTGGGTTACGTTTTTATAGGAGCACAAACCCAAAAATAAATGTCAATACTGTTACAATAGTGTGTGTGTGTGTATATATATATATATATATATATATATATATATATATATCTATATATATAAATAAATACATATTTATTTAATGATGTCTCAATCCTAAAATTCCACGTGATGCAAAACTTTTGGCCATAACTGTACAGCAGAGTTATCAAAGCCCAAATGTACCTGAGATCCCATTATTGTCTTCTGTACAGACTGAATAATTTTCAAGTACATAAATTTTTTTGAATTACTTAGCTAACCTAACTGGGATATAAACTGCAAATAAAAACTACTGTTCTTACCACAAAGCTTACCGGAAATCTTCGGTCATGAGGTATAACTGAAGGAATTGCTTTGGAAAAATATATTATCAGCAGACATTTGTTACTCAAAAGGCTTAGAATGAAAAAAAAAAAACATTTTGTACTGTAATATAATTATGTAATATAATTTACTGTTACTTTGTGGATTTGTACACCAAATTGTTGAGAATTGTATATATGTATTTATTTTTTCAAGTACTCTTCTGTGGGCATTAAAAATGCATTTTGTTGCTTAATTATGGATGCATGTATCATTCAGGGTAACTGTTGTTAATAGGCCCTCAATTGGCAATCACCAATATGTCACATATATAAGGAGGAGAGGCTGGACACACAGGGTGTGCTACAAGTGCTGTTACAAGTGCTGAAAGTGGCCCGTCTCTGCCTTGGGGAGCTGCATCTTCACGGTAAAGACTTTAAAATGTTATTTTAATAGAAGTTTAATAAACATGCGCTTGTGACAGAAATATGAGTTCTGGTTATAAATCTCCCTCCCATCCTATAGGGCGCTAAGTAGCGAAAGTAGCGTTCATTTCCTGGGTTGGGAAGTCGGTCAGCCTGGAAGAAGGAGAGACTCCTTCGTTGCAGGAACATATTGACCCGGAAGGTAAATGAGGTAGCAGCTGTAGGCAATAAAGACAGCTGCAATCTCTTACCAAGGGGTCATGTGTGACAGCATAAAGGGGCAAGAGAATCTTAGAGTTCTTAACGGGCTACTGTTGTATGAAAAGAAATCTAACAAAGAAAACACGACCAGCCTGGATACCACTTCAATGTTTGTGTGCTCATTAAATCATATGATTTTGCATTTTAATGTACAAAAAAGTGCTATCATACCCTCAAAATAATTAACCTATTTATACATGTATTTATAAATATCAAATTACAAATACAGGTTATAGTGGAACTATACTCGTCTCCAGTTTGGAGGGGTGATGTCATTGTTTTTATCATAGTATGCTACC
This sequence comes from Polyodon spathula, assembly GCF_017654505.1. Classification (NCBI taxonomy): domain Eukaryota; kingdom Metazoa; phylum Chordata; class Actinopteri; order Acipenseriformes; family Polyodontidae; genus Polyodon; species Polyodon spathula. The sequence continues at coordinate 82,979,233 of NC_054534.1, read as the reverse complement.
TTTGTTGTAAACATATGGCTCAACACTTCATGATTGAAAGAAAAAAAAAATGCAAATATGCGATTGGAAAGTAATTTCCAAAGATACACATCCAAGGTCTCATGTTGTTTGGTCTAATTACTCAACTCATGTGTCTGGTTTCCTGTGAGTGATGGAGCTTTAGGTGTTGTTTCTCTGTGGCACAGACCTGTCAAACTGTTAAACACTTCCATCCGCTTTTCATGGGGAAATAAAACACCTTGTCCAGCTGAGCCAACTTTGTTATATTGTAGTACAATACTGAATGATAGTTCTTGTACCAAAATAGAACAAATAAGTAGCCAAGTCCTGATGAGTTTTTGCTAATAAGAATAAATGTCACAATCCAGTATGCTAGCAAGAGAATATGCTTCCACCAGTTGAATCCATTTTAAATCAGCAAAACGCTACATGCAGTAGACCTCCTAAAAATGTATTTTTGAAATATGTATATTTTCAATGATAGCACCATTACATAATGTAATTACAGGTAAAACAAGCCGTTGAAAATCATCCCCATGATATAGGCATTAGTATTTGACACATTACTTGCTAGATAACGGACAGTGCCGTGTCGAGAGGCATACTCTACAGGTAATGACAGATGTCTACTGAATTTATTATTATATATTATATTAAATATATATAACTATAATATTATATATATATATATATATATATATATATATATATATATATATATATATATATATAAGCTCAAAGAGCCAGCTGCCCAACGTTTCGATATGTTGTACATATCTTTCTCAAGGGAGCCTGTGTTTGAATCAAAACATTGGAGGTATTTCTAGGTGTTTGACAGCATGACAACTACTTGTTATTGTTTATATTCAAATCCAGGATGTAATGGTGTTCTATATGTGACATCACTTTTACTTATGTCTTTAAATCTATATTAATTCTAATTAACATTATTTTATATAAACTTATATTTCTATTATCATGCAATGCTGGTTCTGAGGGTCAGCCTTGATATGGCCTCCCCAGAGCATCAGCATGCACAACTTTTGAATGAATTTTGTTTATTTAATTATTTTTAACTTTTATATATTTATTGGAATTAATTAGTTCATTCTTTTCTGTTGAGTCCCGCTGGCATAATTGTGTTCAGTCTATTTATCCATTTACTTTCTTTTATTCTTCTATATGTCGCATTATCTAATTTTAGCTGTTCTAATACTACAAACTTTACATCATTTATGTCATGTCCTTGACTGGTGAAGTGCTGTACTATTGGTTCATTCATTTTTTTTTTATTATTTCTAATTAATGAAAGGTGGTTCTTTTATATAAAGTTGTTCCAGCCTCTCCAACATATTTTATTTCATCACATTTTTCACAGGCTATTCCATAAACAGCATTGCTATTTTTACAGTAGGTATTAGTTTTTAATGAATATGTGGTGTTCTTAATTATGTGGTATTTAATTATAGTTCTACTTTTGTCCATGTATTTACAAACTTTACATGTACTAGTGCAAGTATTTGTAGAACCTATTCTGTCAATTATTCTTTTATGTTTACTGTGAACTAGAATATCACCTAAATTAGCTTCTCTTTTGAATGCTACAACTGGGGTCTTAAACACTTTTTTCAATTTTTCTAAATTATGTAGAACAAAAATTACACAATTAGAAGGTTTGTTAGCGGGATTTAAAGCTATATTGCAGTTGGATAGGGGGAATTTAAAACAGAATTGTAAATTGTAGCGAAATGTAAAGAATATAAAAAAAAATATATATATCAGGCATTTTTTTAAATTACTATTACAGTAGTTCAACATTAGTTTGATAGCATGGTCTGTGTTTTATATTCCAAAACCATTAACTAAGCTGCATCAATCAATCTTTACTTTATCGAGCACCTTTCATAGTGGAACATCATCACAAAGCACACTACAAGATGCAGTAAATACAAGAAAGTCCATCATTAAATTTACCCTGTTTAAGTGTAATATTTTAAGTGTATATTCACGTTTTACTTTACAGCAGCGATACTGTATAAGTTAACGGAGCATGTGCATTGGGAACTGACGTAAACAGACACAGGCCTCATGTCAGGAATGTGGATGCTTTCAATACATTCCTGTGCTAAAATGGCTGCAAAAGGAGAATATTTAATGACTTTTTATTGAGACTGTAAGGATTATGTGGTGCTAAAATGAACATACCATTTGTTAAAAGTACAGCAAATGGTTTGAATGAATTAATACAATTTTCATAATGAACATGGTACTTTGTGATGTACATACAGCATTTAAGTAACAATTCGTTCCATTTAATTCTTGAATCTACTGTACATTTAAATAAAATAAGTAATAAACTGATGTTTTCCTGTGTTTTCAAGTGCTTCTACCAGCTGGATGGCACAGGAATGGACACGTAGACTACACGTGGAAACAGCAACAAAAATTGCGTAAGTGTGTGTGTTGTGAAGCCCTAACAGACACATCTTCAACGTGCATCAATAGAGTACAGCAGGAACGAGGCAATTATAACAATTTCTTGGGAGTGTACCGTTCACATTGCAAAATATAGGAAATTACCTTTCCTGAAAATTACAGCAGTCCCTTGCTAATGCTGAAAAAACTTATGACAACAAAAACAGGAAGAAAATATATGGAAGAAAAGATATGAAGTAGCCTATCAAATCGTAAAAATGAAGTAAATGATTAAAATACGACACATAAAATCACACTCTACAGAACTGAAACTAACTGCAAATCGATCGGTTAGAAAAGAGCGAGAAGCTTTCAGAAATACCAGTGGACTCCACTGGTTTGAAACGCAAGATGTGCTCTACAAGAATGAAGTCTTTACTTGCTTCTTACTAACAAAAAAAAAGTAGCCAGTAGACTATTAGTTTTACTTGCAGCCACGCATCATTACATAGCTTGACTTATATCTGTACTAGCTATTCAGGTCATGCATTTGTGCTACTATATTAATCTATAACATGGGGTAACTTGAAATAAGAGATAAAACCAGATAAGTAACCAATCCACCAAAGCCTTGTAGCTCTAATGGGACAATCTATCTCATCTCTATATTGTATACCCAGTACATTTTATTATTGATGTTTTGTTTTAAATGGAAAGTGTTTAATGGGATGTATCATTTAATTACATAACCAAATTCCACTTTCATTTTTAAGACAACATTAGTTCTATCCAAATCTATTTCATTTTATCTCCTAGTTTCATTACAGCCATGAAAATCACCTTCAAGCTAAAATGCACCTCTCTAATAAACAGTTGAAAGTAATTAACACTGAAATGTTCCCTTTGAATTACAATTTAGACACATGAGCAGCATGGGAAATAGTAGAAGTAATATTCTACACTGATTTTAACCATAAAATATAAAAACTGAAATGTAGGTCTGTTTTCATAGACCTTGATTGGCAGACAAGTGCAAATTAGTCTTCTTACTACTAGTTAACTGTTTGTCACTAGTATCTCTAAATATTTTACGATGGGCTGTCTTATAATTATGGATGACTCACCTATTATACAGAAGAATATCTGGAACCCAAATCTGGTCAGAAGGGAAGCGCAAGTTTTGAACTCCTGGGTATTCAGAATGATTCCAGGTGAGGTATGTGTCAGTCCAATACTGTAAACAAGAATGGAACAGATTAATATATGTCTTCATCAAAAATAAATCTAGGTAGAGTCATCAAATGTTACGATCAATGATTTAATCTTTATTATGGGATTTCAAAACTCTAATTAAAGATGTACTACTTTCTATCCTCCAGTCACAGGTAATATATAAAATGCCAATCGTACAGTCATTGAAATCCATTTATTTTTATATCAATATAAAATAATTTAGAAATAACAAAGACTGAAAAAAGAATACATTACAAATCCAGGATTTGTATTTGGTGTCACTAGTAAATATCTTGCCAACAAAACATCTATTTTCTTTTCTAAGACACTTTTGGGATAAGGTGGCAGCAAGTTCATAAAAACACACACAGATAGTGAAATATCCTTTGATGAGCCTAAATACACCATTCCAACTGCTGGAACACAGTACAGTTTCTGAACAGAAAAGCATTTATGGTCTTTACCATATTACTACATAAATAATATGATAACAGCATGTCAAGGAAGAGCCTAGCCAAAAATGTAGGTAGTTATAAATATTCACCATTTCCAGCTTGGTACCATCCATTGCAACTGCAGTATTTCAGGAAACTCTTAATTGTTAAACATCGCTCATGGATGTACAGAAAAAATAATTAAGGAAAAGATGAAATGCCACACCACATTGAGCATGTCTTGCTTTTGTGGAACTTCATTATGTTCCCTTATAATAAAGAACACAATAAAAACCATTGAAGCAAATGTTAAGATGGAAAAAGCAGTATCATAATAAGTCTTTTGAATCTGGATTATAATACTTGCAAATTAACTGGAGAGGAAAAGCAGAAAAAAAAGGAGCTTACCAACTGCAACCAAGCATTTGTCATCAGCACTTGATTCTTTTCATCCTTAAATAGAAACCAATGTCATTACAACATTGAAAATACATATGAAGTGCTACACATGATTAGAAATCTCAGAACTTTCATACACTAAGCAGGAAACCCAATTGCAGGACACTACAACAAAGTATAATGCCTTGCTTTAAAAAGGTCAAACTGAAGAAAAACACAATATTGAAAACTTATACACCTAGTTCACCTCATCTGTACAGTAGCGTTCTCAACTATGGCACTGAAGCCCCTTTCACACTGGCATTCCTATCCAGGTCCGGACCCGGGTTCTGGCTACCCAGGTCACAGTCACACATAGTGTGAAACCATGTACCTGGGTCATATCCGGGTCGACACACTTATCGGCCATTCATGAGCCAACGCAATAAGAAACAGCCAAGCCTGTGTGAAGGTTTCACTTTGGCAAGGAACATTTCTCTCTATTCTGTTTAGCCAATTTTTTGTTGATTGAGACACAGCATGAGCCAGATTGCAGCAGGGATGTAGAAACATTTGGGCATCGGTAACAAGCTGCTTCCGGGGCACTGATACGTGCATATCACCCAAGTCAATCCTGCTTTATCAAAAGCAGTGTGAAATCGCGTACCCAACCCGCATGATACCTGGTTCTGACCCAGGTAGAGCATGCCATTGTGAAAGGGACTTTGGACAGCAATGCCCTTAAATGAGGGTCTGTGGTAAAGATGGCTTGTGGGTGACGCCAGACCAAGAAATACAGACACACTACTGTGAGTGAAAACACTGATGCTCAAATTTATTATAAATAAAAGGTTTACACAAAACAATACTTTCACCTAACCAAAAAGGCGCATTGGCCAAAACAAACATGTAATATAATTTAAACATGTAGCGTGCTTGTGTAAGACGAGAATGGGTAGCAACTGTTTGTCTTTGTTTGGAAGCTTATTGTCTCTCACTCTTGTTCCACCTCTTAACACCCAACCTCGAGCTTGATTGCTTGCTAATTATTCAATCGACTGAAGCACAGTCTGCACATAGTGATTTGGTAGGGAAGGGAATTATCTCTTCCCTGCCGACCTAAAATAACAGTGCCCCAATACATACATTCTAAATCACCTCTGCTACAAAACCCAAACAATACAAAATACAGACAGGGATGCATAATTACATCTGGTTTCACAAACAGCTGTGTATGTTATACAACCTAATGAGCTTTACAAATTAGCAAATGTGAAAAACAAACAAAATGGCCGTTTAAAACAAAACATGCCATGCCAAATAAATTATAAAAATGCATGCTGTGTTTACTAACTAACTGGTGTGGGAAAAAAAAAAAAAGATTCTTTCAGAATATCAACATGGACAACTAATCATTTTGGATTGTGGCAACACTGAAAAGAGCAGAACAATCCATTTTAATAAGCAAACCATGCATTTTAATAAGATCAACGTTTTATTGCAGCTATAGTTCAATGTTTGCCACTGCACTACTTTTGGTTTCACTATACAATTTAATTTTTCTCTTCAGTTGAAGCTCAGCTAAAATGTAGGTTCTTAAAGAAAAAAATAACAATTTATATTATAAAACAAGACAGACAAAAAAAAACAAACATACATCTTAAATTCTTATGGGCTTCATCTCAGTTACTGGTTAAATAATTTGGCATATTCTGTTTTTATTGTATTGCTTTTTGAATTGTACTTTAATTAGTACCTTAATTAAATTTCAATATTTGAAGCTAAAAAAGTGATACTGGAAAAGTTAGATATTTTTCATTATACGTTATCATTTTTTATCTGAAACAAAAGTTGGTTTATTAGTGAGCAGCAGCACAGCACATACCATGCTTAGGGCTTTCAATTTTCTTTTTATTTTAACAGGTGAAAACCAACAAAACACCCCTAATACAAAAAAAATAAATTGGTGTATAACCAATAAACACTGGAAAAAAAACACAGGAAATCATTACTCAGTTCAAGTTTACCCTTTTCCCATTTAAAAATAAATAAATAAATAAAACTACAATAAAAAGAAAAAAATATCTTTCCCAGTGCAGTTGCAATGTCTTCCTGACTTGTCTCTGTCATTGATCCATTCTGAATACTTTGAACCCACCCCAACTACTGACTGGCAGCAAATTTATACATTTCTATTGGAGACTTTGCTTGCAAGATTTCAAAGCAGATTACAATTAGAAGGTTTGTTAGCGGGATTTAAAGCTATATTGCAGTTGGATAGGGGGAATTTAAAACGGAATTGTAAATTGTAGCAAAATGTAAAGAAATGCCTAGACACACAACAACCCCAGAAGGACGTGCCCGTCACCATAAGGATTTCTTGTGTAAGACTGCAAAGGAAAGAAGATACAGTTCAAGCGTGCAAGTAGTATCGAGTTACTCTACATATTGTGACAGAAAAAAAAACACCCCAAGAATTTTGAAAGTAACTGAAAGGAATACAAAACAAACAATTTACATAAAACTCAAATAGCTAATAATAAGCACTGAACACTGAACTGAGTGTGGGGTCCATTGAACCACAAGATTCTGGGAAGGTGAATTAATTAACCCAGGCAATTAGTGAACAAAGCTTCTTTATAAACTGTCAATGAAGGTTTATTGAATACTATCATGTCCAAGTTAATGACCCAATACAGCCTTTTAAATAGTGTGCTGCAGTATCATGAGCACTGTGTGATGTGACCAGCGTAATGTGCTAACCACATAGTATTTTCTTAACTTCTCTGTAGGGAACTGTGTGTTTTCCTTCACTAGTCAATTTTTTTTTTTTAGTTTTTTTTTTATTTTTTTTTTTAGTTTTTTTTTTAGTTTTTTTTTAAATAAAAGACACAATTTCGAACTCTTTGGGCTGTCAGTTTCCAGTTTGATGACACCTGAAAAAAACACCACCTTGACATTCTAATGGTTTATGCTTGGCCAGCTATCCTATTAAATGTCTTTTAATGATTTTACCTGCTGGGGCCTTACCTTTTGACCATACATACTTTGACTATTTATTTCCCTTACCTTGCTTGTCAAGACTATGGACCTTTAATTATAGTATGTCCCCTCATTATTTTTTGTTTATACCTTTTTTGCTAATTGAATTATGCTGCCGTACAAGACCATAAATGTCTGCCAGCTTTAAGGTCATACAACATAAGGCCACATTTTCTAAGGTCAGGCCGGAATCATAACTGTTCCTCTGTTTTTATCTTGATCTGGGTTTGGATTTACCTAAATGGGTGCCATGCAAGGATATTTGTGGCAGTTTTATATAAAAAAAATTACTCTGCGTTTTAGGCACATTCAAAACTGGAAAAAAGGGCCGGACCAAATCAAACCCTGATCGCTCTTGCAAAAGAGAAGAACATCGCTAGTTTCCATATTGCATTTTCTTTATCCCGAAACCAAAACTAGCCATTTCCAATTCGCAAAAAGGGGTGGAGAGAAGTTGTTTTGCAGGAGTAAGAGGGACTGCCGAAAGCAACATGAAAACAGCTGTTGCCCAATCCCCAGCCTGTGTTTGTGACCTTTTAAAGGGGCAGAAACTACGACTACTACTAGTAATAATAAACAGAAGTTTATTATTATTATTATTATAATTATTATTAATAAAGATTGTTATCTGCTTTTATTTTTATTGTGTAAAATATTGAAAAATAAGGATGCTAGTTTGAAAGAAAAATTCTAATGCACACACACTTGGCAATTACTTTGTTTCCACAACGTCTGTAGCATCGTGCTGCATTGTTCTGTCAATTATGAAAGCATGCCACCTTATTTTCATGATTTTTGTAAAAATCCATACTGTGCCCCGACTTGTGTCAGCACCATGCAATGCCAGCATCCTCACGCCCAACTGGCATGGTGCTGCCCAGAAACTCTGTGTAAGTATAATAAAATTAAAATGCTGATTAAAAAAAAAAAAAAAAAAAAAAAAAAACACACAACCTTTGGGTGAATAGAAACATTTTTGGTGTACATAACACAGGCGGTCGCCAGTAATGGTAATGTAGAATATGTTATTCTAAGCTTACTTTCGGTGCCTCCAGTGCTGTGAAAAAAAAAAAAAGTATATAGATTTTTAAATGGACAGTCAGGTAGTTGTATTTCATTATTATTATTATTATTATTAGTAGTAGTAGTAGCAGTAGTATTTCTTCTGTCGAAAACCCAAAGCAAATTTAAAAACTTCATATTGATGCTACCATTATTAGGTATTATGCAAGTGTTATCTACACAGATTTAAATGTTTTGAGGGGACCTCTTGGCATGCTGACACGGTACAGCCAAAATCAAAACGTGTGCTCCCTTGTACTGGAACTTGTTCTTACATGCCGAGAACTTGGGCTTCATGTAATGTTTGTGTAGACCTACATGTTGAAATACTTTACGAGTGTAACCAAATGTTAAAAACTTAAAGTTAATATCTTTAAAGTGGTTAAAACATTCATACGTTCCTTTATTAGTATTCTAGTTTTTTAGCATTTGCTAGCCTTGAGTCTGATTGAAGTTCAATGCAACGGAGCTCTGTGCCTTTAAGAAATGAATAATTTGAACAGAAGGAGGTGACGTCACAGATGACATGCGAGTATGGACTTAAATAAAAATGTATCGTAGTCATCGCTTACTACAAAGATAAATGAAAGTTAAGGCCACAGGAGTGCTTGTAGATTCTTTTTTAAAAAGTCGCTAGGATGTGATAACAAACAAGATGCAAATTTGTTCTAAAAAAACAAGAAAAAAATACATTAGTTGAGACACTTGTGATATTTCATGCTTGTATAAAGTTGCTCACATAAGCACCAATCAGGGGTAGGATAGAAGAACATTTCCAAGGCATTGACTATCCCCTGGAGCACAGTAAAGTCCATTATTAAGAAACATGGCACAACTGTGAATCTGTCTAGAACAGGCCGTCCTCAAAAACTAAGTATCCAGGTCAGAAGGGCACTAGACAGGGAGGCCACCAGGAGGCCTATGGCAACTCTAAAAGGAGTTACAGTCTTCCACGGCTGTGGATACGGCAACAATAGCCCGGGTGCTTCACAAAACCGGCCTTTATGGGAGAGTGGCAAAAAGAAAGCCATTGCTGGGGAAAAACTCACATCAAATCTCTGCTAGAGTTTGCCAGAGGCATGTGGGAGACTCTGAGACCAAGTAGAAGAAGATTCTATGGTCTGATGAGACCAAAATAGAGCTTTTTGGCCTCAACGCTAAGCACTAGGTTTGACGCAAGCCTAACACTGCACATCATCCTGAGAACACCATCCCTACCATGAAGCATGGTGGTGGCAGCATCATGCTATGGGGATGCTTCTCTATGTCAGGGCCTGGAAAACTCGTGAAGATAGAGGGCAAAATGGATGCAGCAAAGTACAGAGGAAACCTGCTGAAGTCTGCAAGAGACCTGAGACTTGGAAGAAGATTCATCTTCCAGCAGGACAAACCCCAAAACATATAGCCAAAGCCACACTGGAGTGGCTTAAAAACAAAAAGGTCAATGTCCTGGAGTGGCCCAGTCAAAGCCCGGACCTCAATCCAATTGAGAATACAGTATGTGGAAAGAGTTGAAAATTGCTGTTCAGAGTTTCCCATCCAACTTAATGGAGCTTGAGCAATTTTGCAAAGAAGAATGGGCAAAAATTGCAGTGCCCAAATGTGCAAAGCTGGTAGAGACTTATTCAAATAGACCCATGGCTGTAATTGTTGCCAAAGGTGCCTCTACCAAATATTGACTCAAGGGGGTGAATACTTATGCAATCAATTATTTTCTGTTTTATATTTGTAATTAATTTAGAACAATTTGTAGATTTTATTTTACACTTTGACATTAAGGACTTTTTTTGTGTTGATCAGTGGCAAAAACTCCTAATTAAATCAATTTTGATTCCATGTTGTAACACAATAAAATGTGGAAAAGTACAAGGGGGGCAATATGTACAATACTGTATTCTCCTGGGATCAGTAGCCCACCGACATCCGCTGTTGAGCTGTAAAGAGGTAAATGATGTGCCAGTGGGATCAGAGGACGTCCACTGACGTTCAGGCTTGATACACGCCAAATGTAATTGGATCACTTGTACCAATTAATGCAGAAACTCTAGAATTCATTGCCTTCAAGCATTGAGATAGCCTCTTTTACAATTCATTTTTAATCCCCTCATAAATATGTATTTGAAATCTGACCAGGGTTGTGAATCCTGCGAATACAAACTGCCAATTATGATCAGGATCATTAATACACATGTGCCTGTAGTCAATTTCTAAATTGTAACCAATTGTATGCAAACACAGTTCATACTGAAACCTCCAACTTCAAGCTACAGTATGATTAAGCAGAGTTATGCAAACAAGTAGGAATTTTCCATACAAATGTACCTGGAAATGTTTGTTATGGTAGTCTGTTTTATACTTCAAGACTTTACATTAATACACTGCTAGATTGAATGAATAAATTAATGAATGAATGAATTACACAAACAGAGATAATCCTATATCCTCATACATTAAACCTAGGGACTGCAACTTGAGACTTGAATAAATCCTCAGCCAAGCCATTCTGGAAGTGCAAAATGTCTGAGATGAGCTTAGCCTCATTTGTTTCAGTTTTTCTTTTTCTCCAATATGACACCATATACCGTATATGTTTGACAAGCCTCAAAAATCTTCATTAAATCTTGTGTATTATGAATGAAATAAAATCATGTATAAAACTAAAATTCATATTCTCACTTATGCACCAGTGAATTCACTAAATCATAACTACCTTCCTTGGTCTGGAAGAATGTGCAAAGGTGTCTTTTGAAGAAATAAACCAGTCTTGTGAAGAAGAAAAATAAAAACAGTTCTGTGGCAACTGGCCCAGCTTTTGTGGTCTGAAAGTTTAGAACAGAGGTGAGTTTTCTTAAGTTTCTAGAAGCATCCAGGTAGCACCATCAGTTTCTAGTCACGCAGACAGTGATGAACTTTTGGTATCCCGTATGGGAACTTCAAGATCCATATATACCACTGCACACCCTTGATAATGCAAAACCTAAAAGGGAGGACCGTTTACAGTTTTGGAGAAGGACGAAACCCTGATTTGCAGCTCTTGCCCCGCAGTAATTGTAATTCCAAAACTACAGCTGTTTTTTTTTTTTGTGTTTAAATAGACTAACAAAAATGATAGTGTTGTAAAATTCTCAATTTACAACGAGAAATTTTAATTTAAAATTGAAAATTTCAGAGATCAAGTCATTTTTTTTTTTACAAAATCAGACAAGGAATACATGTTAATTAAAAGGTAAGCATATTCCTGTTATAGTTGTTTGAAAAGTTATTGTTAAAAAAAGAAGTTTACTTTTGACAAGGAGCGTGTGTTAAAATAAAACACATTAAATAAATGAAATATATGGTTAACAGAAATATTAAAATATGACAGTAATAATTTTAAGTTCAAATCGTTGTAGCCATGGTCATTCCATGAAATCGTCTGTATTTAGTGTGACAAAATCCTTAAAGTGTAAGAGTTCCAAAACTATGACTATTATTAAACTATCAGCTGTTTGCGCCTTGTTACTGAGCGATTACCCGTGTACTGTACCTTGGTTATTTAATCCCTGTACACAGTTTCGGGTTTACAGTTTGAAAAAAACAGCAATGACTGCATCAGCAAGCATGGCTGGAAAGAGAAAACAAAAGAATTTCAGTCCAGCTGTAATATGGATGGTAGTGAAAAATTGATTGATTGACAAATCAAAAACCCCACGTTGTTTCAGAGAAGTTCACCACCTAACTGTGGTTTACCGTGCAAACAGAACCAGAACTGAACAGAACTGGGTAATTTTTTTCTGAATGAATTTTTTTTTATTTATTTTTTTTTCTGAGTGCGTGCTGCAATTTGAACACTACAGTGTGCTATAGCAGAGAAGAATTCAAATATAGAGCCGAATTGTAATTTTTTTTAGAAAACGCTGACAAAGTTTGCCATCCATACTTGCAAAAATCAGACCGTCCAGATGTGTATATCAGAGTTCTTCTCTGGGAACAATTAGCAGTAATGTAGCCTACTTGTACTGTACATTTCTGCATATGCATTACTGTACATTTCTGTGCTTGCTTTACCAGAGTCAGTGCATTGCTCCCTGCAGAATTCCCAGTGAAGATCAGCATAAACACCTCTCTGTGGATGTTTAGCTACTGTCGTTACAGTACAGTTGCGTGCTGGACAAAAAAAAAACAATATATAATTGGGAAACTATTAAATGTATTTGTAAAATGTTTTACAAGCCATTAAATTATGTCTTTAGACTACTGCAAAGTGTAACCATTTTGCACACTCACTTTCATAACATCTGTGCATAGGTTTCACATGTCCTATTTGAATCACTGACAGCCTTATTCAAAAAAGGAAAGGAAAATCTGACTGACAGAAAAGGCCTCAGAAATCATCTGGTACACACATTGTTATATCATCAGTGTTTTACCCTGAAGAACTTCAGAGGCACAGTTCAAATTTTGAGGAATACTTATTTTATATTTAGAAAAGCTTTAAGAAACCACACACCACTGAGCACATTAAACTAGAGAACACATACTTTTACTACACTGAGCAATGGCATGCAAACACATTTTTCTACATTATGTTAAGGAAAGGCTGCACTCTAGCAGATGTGACAACTGGTAGCATGAGATTTGAGAGTGTGATATGCAAGGCCTCCTCTAGGTTGAGAGGCTTTGTGCGGCTGGGGTGATCTGACTCAAGAACACAAGTGTGGAAGGTCGATTATATTTTGGTGCGCTGGAATAAAAGTACAGCCAGATGCCTACAGAGATTCTAATCACGGTGGAAATCATTGGGTGACTGCATGGATTAACTTGCACTCTGGAGAGATGTGTGTAGGGCAGCCTTTATTGCACCAAGTGAAGTTACTAAGGAAACAGTTGCCAGCATTCTGAAGATTTTGATGCACCAATACTCATGATGGGTAGTGTGACAGACCAAGGGGTCATCACTGTTTGCAGCATCAGTAGAGGTAGTAGGACAGCAACAATAACTTCAACTTTGTATGAAACACATGGCATCCAAAGGATGAGACTGGTTGGATATATAGATATTATTATTATTAATACCTATTTATCAGACACCTTTATCCAAGGCAACTTACAGAAACTAGGGTGTCTGAATTACACATCAGCTGCAGAGTCACTTACAACAATGCCTCACCTGAAAGACACACAGCGAGTCAGTGAGTGAGCCGGCATTTGAACTGGGGACCTCTTGCTTTAACCACCAGACCACACAGCCTCCTGTATATAGTGGTTTAGTACAATGAAGTCTTCTGTATTGCTTATGTAAAACATACTTGGAAAATAAGTGTACAAAAAGACAGAATACTTGTTGAAATAAGAGTGTGACTTAAGTCCCAGATACTGTATGTACTTTTAACCCTTTGACATCTTTCATATACCAGGCTACCACTAAATGCGCAGCCCCTATTGTAGAATCGATGCCCAAGGGAGATGACAGGCAGAGTAAATTTGTCCCTGTGACAGAACGATCGAGTTCTGGTGATAAATCTCCCTCCCGGCCTGTGAGGGCACTAAAGAACGGGAGGAGAAGTATCTGGAAGGGCTGGCCTGACACTCCGTTTCCGGGACCGGGAAGTCGGTGAGCCTGGAAAGAAGCGAGACTCTGCTGTAAGACCGTATTGACCTGAAAGGTAAACGAGGGGCAGCTGCAACCGTTTACCAAGATGTCATGCGGGATTATGTATAGGGGCCAGGGTAACGCTGATCTTTTCCTTCGTTTGGGTAAAGCTCGGTGGAGAGAAGGGCTGAGAGAGGCGCTCTAAATAAACAAAAGAAAGACGTGTTATGTTTTTTGTGTTGCGTTTGTCTGTATTGTAATTGTCTGTGTTTTTGCATCACCAGACAGTTAAAGCACACATCCGGAGCTGTCGCCGAGGGTCAGCACGATCCGGATCACCACTGCACTACCGTCACGAAAATACCTGTGTTTGCACTTACCACCAGCACGACTGCACTCACCCAGGACTGGTGATCATGTGTTCGTTTTTGTTCGGGATTGTACCCTGTTTTGTTATCCCCGTGCCTTACACATTGTTGTGTATTGCCGGGGATTTATTATTTTACGGTCACCAGACCTGGTATACAAATAAAGCACTTTTTCACCGGATTACAATTGTCTGCCTGTCACTCCTACACTGCATCACCACTACACCTGTTCCCCCCTTTACCAGCCACTTTGCCACAGTCCCCTTTTAATGTTACTCTGTGACAAGAATATAAGGCAGGTATTGCAAATAAGAAAATGTATAACTTTCATTCAAAAGGAAAACACAGTACACTTAAGGCACTTTTTATGAATGTAAAGGTAATTATTACAGTTACCTAGAACATGATGTACATAGGGAAATATCAAAAACTGTCATACATAAAGAAATGTCAGGTAAGAAAGTTAAGGAACATAGGACATTATTTAAATTAACTGACAATGTTTTAGAAGTAATGGATTTCGACACTATCCACCTTAACATTGACACAGATTAAATGCTCTGTGGAGGAATGAAAATGATTGTCAGTTTACTGCAATTAAGATAGCTTTGGAAGAGACCATAGCAAATCAGATGCAGCACTCAGTCAGGGTCAATTAATGTTTGGAGTTGAAAAAATCTGGCGGCAGTCCAATATTTCGTGACTTAGTTTGGAGTTTACCAAATACAACTGACGGCAGCAGCGTATTGCTGTGGCTCCGGGGTCTAACCTTAGTTAAGGATGGCCTGATTTACCATAACCAAATAGTTTTGCATGGATTAATAAAATGATTGTATTCTTCTATGAAAAATGTCTGTCTTTCTTCAAAACAGTACAGCAAACACGCAATAGTAAAAAAAAAGAAAGCTTTCCCCTGACTCACCACATCAATAATTTGAAGCAAGGTCATCCCCAACTCTACAAGCAGTGGCTGGGAGTCGTTCAGCACAGGCCGCTCCAGGCGATTGTAGTTTTTCAGCAGCTCTCTGTAGAGTTTCCTTTGGTATTCGCCCTGGTGGGATTCTTCATGAAATTAAAAGAAACAGAGTGATTAATTAATCAAATCCCTGCTGTATATTATTTTAAATAAAGTATAAGTGTTTAGTTTATTACTCAAGCACGCAACCGTTCAAATTCAGAGTAGTTCCAGTTGACACAGAAATTATTTTTGTATAATTATACCCATTTATCATTATTCTATTAGCATGAGAGGCTATGTGTTCAAAGCAACACACCGAAACCATTTCATTCTTGTGAGGTTTTCTTAGGTCTGAAACATTAATACTACTATGGCTTCCAGTAGACTTCTGCAATATCATGTTGTAGTTTCTTTGATCACAAGCTTTATAGTATGTCACAATCCTAAAATTCTAGGTGATGCAAAACTGTTGGCCATAGCTGTATTCTTGCAAAAAGGGGATATTGCATGTTTTCTTAATGCTGTTCGAGCAGATTTTATTTTATACTTATGAATGATTACTACTGTTAAATTAATTATATGTTGGGGTCATTGTCCTGCTGATGCTGCCACCACCATGCTTCATGGTAGGGATGGTGTTCTTGGGATGATGTGCGGCGTTAGGCTTGTGCCAAACATAGCACTTAGCGTTGAGACCAAAGATCTCTATTTTGGTCTCATCGGACCATAGAATCTTCTTCCACTTGGTCTCAGTCTCCCACATGCCTGCTGGCAAACTCTAGCAGAGATTTGATGTGAGTTTTTCCCCCAACAATGGCTTTCTTTTTGCCACTCTCCCATAAAGGCCAGTTTTGTGAAGGACCCGGGCTATTGTTGCCGTATGCACAGTGTCTCCCAGTTCAGCTGTGGAAGACTAACTCCTTTAGAGTTGCCATAGGCCTCTTGATGACCTCCCTGACTAGTGCCCTTCTTACCCAGATACTCAGTTTTTGAAGACTACCTGTTCTAGACAGATTCACAGTTGTGCCATATTCTCTCCATTTCTTAATAATGGACTTTACTGTGCTCTGGGGGATATTCAGTGCCTTAGAAATGTTCTTATATCCTACCCGATTGGTGCTTTTGAAGAACCTTATTCCTGATTTGCTTTGAATGTTCCTTCGTTTTCATGATTTAGTTTTTGTTAGGAAATGTACTAACCAACTGTGGGACCTCCCAGAGACAGGTGTATTTAAGCTGAAATCACGTGAAACACCTTAATTGCACACAGGTGGACTCTATTCAACTAATTATGTGACTTCTAAAGACAACTGGCTGCACCAGAGCTTACTTAGGTGTCTCATTGCAAAGGGAGTGAATACTTATGCAATCAATTATTTTCTGTTTTATATATTTGAAATTTAGAACAAAGTTGTAGATTTTATTTTTCACTTTGTTATGGACTTTTGTGTTGATCACTTCAAAAACTCCTAATTAAATCCATTTTGATTCCATGTTGTAACACAATAAAATGTGGAAAAGTCCAAGGGTGAATACTTTTGAGAGCCACTGTAACTTAATACCATCATGTATGCGCTTTATGGATACCTTGCCAACAAGAGGTGTCTTCAGCTTAAATTACTTAAATCCAAAACGCAAATTTTCAGAGTCCTAAGAAACCATTGTCTCTTATGTTCAGTCAGTGATGGGGAAAGACATTACAGGAACAATAAAACTCAGAACTTTGTCAAGCATAAAACTGCATTGCCTACCCCATATTTTAAATTCAGTTCTCTGGAAGAAGAGTTATTATCATTGTCAACTAACAGCACTGTAATTTGCTGAAGAAAATGCTATGAATACATTGACAGCATAGTGTGTGCTTTTTAAAATTTAATTTATTTAAACCTATGTGATGTATATTTCAGTGATCTACAGTAACTTCAACATACGGGTAAAAATGTGACATACAGACAGACAGAATGACACCTCTATATAGTCTCACAATCTGCTGCTCCTAAAAACTTATAAATAAGCGATTTCCCAGATGTATGCAATGATATACAGACAGACACACCACTATATCACCAGAATCCAACACTCTTATCTTTTTCATAGTGTGTGTTCATAAAGTCAAAGCATCCTTCTCCAGGCGTTAGAAGATATGTAATGTGCCAGTGTTGTTACTGTGATATGCTTAAACAAAATTGATGAAACTTGTCAGTCTGCGTACAGTTTGATTTCAACTCGTCATTCAAACCAGAGACTAGTCAATTTTTTTAAAATTGTGTTTGCTTGGACAGCGAGGAAGCAGAATATTTTACATTGACGTTGTAAAATAAACATTATATTGTAAAGTGTAATGCTTGTACTGTCATATCATTTCTGTTGTTTAACTTGTAATGTTGCCTCACATTTTGCAACTTCTGATTAAACTATTTTTTATTCAACAGCTAAATTACCATTTTAAAGGGCGTTACCAATTTTACTACAGCTAACACCATTGTTACAGAATGTTACAATTTGCTATCTCCCTGAATTATCATCCCTATCCCTATTTCAGACAAACCTGGTGTTTAGCTGGTTACCGTCAATCTAGGTTGATACAAATTTCTACTAAGTAACATGTTCATTAATTATTTTCAGTTGCAGATGTTTATGTATTGCTGCACTTTAGAGTCTATGACCACATCTGATTTAATCAAAAAGAAACACTGATAAAGTGGAACATCCTTCTAATGTGGATAAACTGCAAACACATCTGTTCCCTTTTCAGCATTGGCACAAATCATTCATCCACTGTTCTTGCTTCTTTACCTCCACTGCTAACAAAAGAGATTCTTACACTCATACTGTAGTTTGTACACCAACAGTAATGGACACAATATTCTATAATATACAATCAAGAGCAATGGAACATGTTTTCTTAGGCTCTGTCCACACAGAGAACCGTACTCAAACGTTTTATATTAATCCAGCTCAAAGCATCCACACAAAAGTGCCGTTTCATGTTTAGTCAGGCTTAATGCGTATACACACTATTAAAATAGTCTGGTTACATTTCATAGGAGCACAATGGACTGTGGGACTCAATATGACATCCCACCATGCACTGTTTTTATGTTTACAACCCAACAAATATGGAACCCGTGCCCATGGAAAACATAGCGTTTTTAGCATGAATGTTATGACTTTGTTTCTTAAAAACACAAGGCACACTTTGTCAATGTGTGTGTCTCCTGGACCAATTTATACCTCCAGACATCAATGTGTCTAGATTTCGACATTTGATCACATCACTCCATGATTCACCATTTTACAACAAGCCTCAGAAATTGTATACAGTACAGGAGTATTGATAGTCATTCTCAACTAGTTCAGGCGTCTGTTCCAGTACTATATTTGTAATGTCCACGCGCCAAAACATATCAGAAAGCATGCGGTTTTGTATTACAGCGTCCACACTTCTGACAAACTGCACTACCTGATGCGATCAAAATTTAGAACCGGACTAGAGACTACCCCAAGGGGGTAGTGAGTCCGGTTCTTGAATACGGTATTAAAAATGCTGTGTAGACGCCAACTGTATTTAGCACATTTAAGCTGGTTTAAAAGGCAACTAACAAGTAGGGATATCACAGTATCAAATTGACGGTATGGTAACCATCAAAAAAATATAACACGATTGTCATCGTACTGCGGTATAATGTCATATTTAATTTTTTTTTTTTATATAGCGCCTTTCATAGTGGACCACCATCACAAAGAGCTTTACAAGATACGAGACTAGGGTGTGTGAACTATGCATCAGCTGCAGAGCCACTTACAACATCTCACCCAAAAAATGGAGCACAAAGGAGGTTAAGTGACTTGCTCAGGGTCACACAGCAAGTCAGTGGCTGAGCTGGGATTTGAACCAAGGACCTTCTGGTTATAAGCCACTGGACTATTTAACCACTGGACCACACAGCCTCCTCCTAGAAAAAAAAAAACAGTTTTATTCGCACTTTTACCAACAGAGCATAATCACAACAAAAAAAAAATTATATATAAAGTGCACAAAACATTAGGAACACCTTCCTAATATTGAGCTGCACCCCTTTTTGCCCTCAGAACAGCCTCAATTCATCGAGGCATGGACTCTACAAGGTGGCGAAAGCGTTCCACAGAGATACTGGTCCATGTTGACTCCAAAGCTTCCCACAGTTGTGTCAAGTTGGCTGGTAGTGGATGTCATCCAACAGATGCTCAATTGGATTGAGATCTGGTGACTGGGCAGGCCAAGGCAGTAAGATGAATGCACCGTCATGTTCATGGAACCATTCCTGGACAATCCTAGTCTTGTGGCATGGAGCATTATCCTTCTGAAAAAAAATCCATTAACAGACGGATACACTGCTGCCATGAAGGGATGCACCCGATCGGCAATAACATTCAGATATCCTGTGGCATTCAGACGTTGCTTCACTTTTATCAAGGGGCCCAATGTGTTCCATGAAAACACACCCCACACCATCACACCACCTCCACCAGCCTGCAATGTTGACATGCGGCATGATGGATGCATGTGCTCATGTGATTTTCTCCATACCCTAGTCTTCCTATCAGCGTGAAACAGCAGGAATCAGACCAGGTGATGTTTTTCCAATCCTCCAGTGTCCAGTGTTTTTGTTCCTTAGCCCACTGCAACCGCAGTTTTTTGTGTTTTCCTGAAAGTGGAACTCTGTTAGGTCGTCGGCTGTCATACCCATTTGTACTGGATTGTCAGTTGACCAACAGTAGCCAGTCTGTTGCTCTGTACAACTCGTGTCAGCCTGCTTTGCCTTCTTTCATAAATGAGCCGTTTGACCACTGGCCTGCCGTTGGCTGGATGTCCTTTGGGTGGTGGACCATCCTTGATACACACGAGAAACTGTTGAGCATGAAAAACCCAGCAGCGTTACAGTTCTTGACACACTCAAACTGGTGCGCCTGGCACCTACTACCATACCCTATTCAAAAGGCAATTAAATCTTTTGACTTGCCCATTTACCCTCTGAATGGCACACATACACAATCCATGTCTCAGTTGTGTAAAGACTTAAAAATCCTTCTTTAACCTTTACATCAATAAGGGATCATAGCTTTCACCTGGATTCATCCCGGCAGTCTATTTCATGGAAAGAGCAGGTGTTCCTAATGTTTTGTACACAGTGTATATCTGCAATTTTACATTCTCAGGCTATGTCCCATTACTTTCTGTGCCACTCTGTAAAGCAGTTCCTGTCTGGCGCAGGAACAATAGACAAAATCCTATCTCTCACTCTCAAGCAGTGTTGCCAGGTCTGTGGTTTTCCCACGGAATTGGGCTACTTTAAAAACACAGCTATGGGAAATAAAGGAGGAGTTGCAGGTTGATAATTAGATTGGTGGTATACCTTTACAAGATTAAACTGTTTTCATGTTTGGCATATTGTTTTGGATACAGTACCAGCATTAATATTTCAATAAAGGGATCACGCTGTAATTCGGTTGCTAGTATGAAGGTTGATTTGTCCCTTCAGTGCTTCCATATGTATTTGTTGAGTGACCTGTGGATGAGCTGACTGGGGCTTGTAGTTTCTATCAAATTTATACAAGGTATCTTTTCTTATGAAAGCTTTTGATTGTTTTTTTTTGTTTGTTTTTTGCATAGGCCTATGTGTTAATAAAATTGCTTTCAGTTAAAACAAATGATTGGACTATTTTTGAAGTGACTTTGGGCTATAAACCCAGCAGAAATCTGGCAAGCTTGCTCTCAAGCTGCCGGTCTGAAAGGATGCAGCCAGAGCCATATGCCCTATCTCTCACTGAACTATGTACGTGGTATTATTGGAAAGCTTTCCAATAATACCGCCCCTTTCCCTCTAGCAGCTACAATGACGGAGCAATCAACTGAAAATGAAACCTAAAATGTTTCCGTCTTCTCCTTAGAGCTTTTTTTTTTTTTTTTTTTTTTTTTTTTTTTATTTCCCAGTCCCACCTGTTCCCATGAGCTTCACTCCTGTACCATCCCATCCTACAAAATGTAACACAATTTTTTTCCTGTAGTGCGGGAATCGCATCTTCATGTCACTCTAGTGCAAAACTGAGAAGATGATGCCTGCAATTTTTTTTTTTTTTTGGACCATGTTAACAGCAACAAACACAAATGAAAGAAAAGTTAAAAGGTGGGTGTGATACTGCTGCAAAGTTAAGCAGCATCTAGGGGAATTGTATTAATTTAATACATAAAACCAAATCCCTACAACACTATCAACTTGAGGAGATGGCAACGTCTTTACAATACAGTTTAAAATAAAAATACAAATGCCTGTAGCATTAGACAATACAGTAATATAGACTTTGATTATCTGCATTGGTGTGTGCCTACTGCTTTTCTCTTGACCGATACGATAGATAACAGCTACTATTACTTTTTTAGTTTGATAATTAATAGAAGTGATGAAAAGTTAAAATGCCTTGTTCTTGCTGATATTTGAGTATTTATGTTTCATTTACTAACTAATTTTTTCTAGCGATCATTGTTTAGTAGGGCGGTTTATATTAAATATCACGTCACTTATTTAATTGCCTACTCTGATAATCAAGCTTGGCTGTTTTCAGAACTTTACATGTCTATGTTCATTAGTTAGTTCTAATGAATAGAGTGGCTCACTGATGGACACACAGTGAATAAAAAAGAAGATGCGCCCATATCACCTTAAACCATGTGAACCATGGTATAGAAAAAAAGGTTGCGGTTTCAAAACCGTGGCAATTTATACCACGGTTTACTGTATAACCGGTATATCGTGACATCCCAACTAATAAGGTTTAAAAAAGGCAGGCAGGGTTTTAGCCACTTCTATAGTGGTATGTATACAGACAGCATGATCTGACCTGGGGGCCATTTCCCAAAAGCTACTTGAACCAAACCAACGTTGCAAAAACCATTGCAAGATCAACATTTGGAAACTGCAGTTTCCCAAATATCGTAACTCCAGTAGCTCTTGACCTTCTACTTGAGGTCACAAGTGATCTGAGGTCTTCATGAAATGTTCATGGAGGTATTTATTGCATTTGCGACACCATCAAAAGCAGAAACATAACAGATCAGCAAAAAGAAAACTGCTGCTATACACAAAATACTGTGTTTAAATCGTAAACATAGGCGCAGATGTCCTCGTAGCAGGCTTGTATATATACATTTTAAGATCAGAGATAAATTAAAACCTGTTAAGCCTCATAGAAGATAGCGAAATTATAAGATACAGAGTGCCTCGCAATTAAACACTTAATTTGTTTGAGCTTTTGGAACCGTCACTTAAAAGAACACAAAAATACATTTTGCCTTAACCCGTGCTATTCAATTAGTGTGCGCCCTGCGTTTGTTTACTACTGGCAGTTTTTTTTAAATGGTCGGTGACGGACCTGGTTTAAGCAACTTCATGTGTCACGGTGTGTCCAGACAGTGACTACATTGGGTTCATACAGTTTCCAAAAACACAAGCTGAAATGTGTCAAAATCTTTCTGGGTTTTACAAAGTCGCTCATATTCCGCGAGTTGTGGGTTTAACTGATGGGACATTAATTCCCATAATATCCCCATGTGATGATGAACCCGTTTGTCTGCAGAAAGGGTTATTCTGCAATAAATGTTCGTCATGTGCGACCATCTTGGACTCATAACAGACAGTGGCAAAATGTCCAGGTGGGACCCATGATGCTTTTATGTTGTCAAACTCCTCATTATGCCATGCTGCAGAAAATGGGCTATTTAATGAAGTGTGGTTGTTGGGGGACAGTGGTTACCCTTTAAGGCCATATGTCTTGGCCCCCATTTTACATTCCACTACTGAGGAGAGATACAGCAACTCACATCAGCGACCAGGAAGTTTATTTGAACGTACAATGGGTTTAAGGAAAGTGAGGTCTCACTGCAAACCTCTGCATGAATGAGAGGTGACAGATGAGCATGAAGAAGGAATTGTACAGATGGTGCTTTTGATAATGGATGAGACTTCAGTGGTGGGAGAGTTGTGTGACAGAATATGATCCACAGTGTCTTTGAGAATTAATGTAATAATGAGCATTAAAGATAATAGGTGGATACCCATTAAATAAAATGAAAAAGTAAACCACACTTTAAATACATTACATTTAATTGTATTAGTATTTGTTTATTTAGCAGATGCCTTTACCCAAGGCGACTTATAGAGACTAGTGTGTGAACTATGCATCGGCTGCAGAGTCACTTACAACAATGTCTCACGGAGCACAAGGAGGTTAAGTGACTTGCTCAAGGTCACACAGTGAGTCCGTGATTGAGCCAGGATTTCAACTGGGGACCTCCTGGTTGCAAGCCCTTTTCTTTAAACACCAGACCACACAGTCTGTGAAATGACCTGCATACATGATAAATAAAAAGGTATAAGCATGGGGAAAGCATCAACTGCTAAATGTCAATGGTATACTTGTCATGACAAGAAAGCTTGTCAAAGTCGTCCCTTTACACAATAGATCAAATTCATGAAACATTTACTCCAGTTCTGGATTTGATCCATTTGTTATGATACTAAAAACTAATTGAAAGGTTTCTACGAGTTGTGTCAAGCAGACTTGCTGCGGCTGTTGCTGCTGCTTCATCCAGCTCATTCTTTATCCTCCTCTTCCTCACTCCAAAAAGTTACACAAAAAAAAAAAAAAGACAAAAATTCCATGAGGCACTGGTGATCCCATCTTGCCACCACGTGCGAGAGGAAATGACTGAGTGGTGACAACAGGCCAGAATGCAGGAAGAACACAAACAAGGTAGTACTGCAGTTCAAAAAGATGCTTGCGCCGTAGTTTATTAAAATACAAAAATAAAATATTCAAAACAAAAAAACACTTGCTCACAGAGCACAAAATAAAAAGAAACAAAACAAATCATGAACACAAAATAGACCCAAGGTCAGGCTGGGCAGTTGCCTTCACTGATCCTTTTTATTATTTTAAAATTTCTCTCTCCTCTCCGCTCTCGCTCTCTCTCCGCCTCCCCACTCCAACTGCAGAGAGCTGCAGGTTTTTATGCAGATGACCATCTCCCGATTAGTAATAAAATTAAACAATTAATTAATAGGGAGATGTGCAGAAGGTGGCTAAGGTTTTTTAATTGTGGATGGGACTTCCCATCCACGCTACAACACACAATAACCAAACGCATCACTAAATACAATACATAAATACAAAAACAATAACGAAACACGTGGTGGTTCACCGTCATATATACAAATACACACATAAATCATAATAAACAAATACAACACGGGCGGAGGGGGAGACCTCGTTCTAAAAATAAACGATACTTTTAAACAGCAGAGCTTTCCTACCGCCCTGCTACAATAATTAATTAATACATACACTACATATATATATATATATATTACACACACATGGAAGGAGGAAGGCTGTTCAAAGTTGAAAGGATTCTACAGAAGTTAGAAGCAAGCTAAAAGCCAAGTTACAGATCAATTATCGAGATTGATCATTCTAAGTTTAATACTACCTTATAGTTCTGCAGTTTCAATACATAAAGAAGAGTATTCTTTCTGGCATTAAATTCCATTTTGTCAGTTGTACAGCATATCAATGGTACTACAGGGGTACATAACTTATGACTCAGACTAAAAAGTTACCATTCACAGCAAGATTTTACATTTTAATGAAAGATCTATGTTTACAAAAAGAAAAGTATACAAATCTTGTGTTAGCATTTGTTACCGCAATGGCATTCCAACCCCCCCCCCCCCCCCCAAAAAAAAAAAACGTCAACTTTGCCAGCCTACTGTAAGTAAACACTGTTAAACTGAACTTTTGTAAAAGGAAAAATATGATAATACTAATATAATGTTTACACTAACTCAGGCAAGTAATAAAAACATTTGTACTTGGTTTATTTAATGTCTTCTTAATCATTTATAAAAGATTCAGACCCTTTAGGCAATTTGTTATCACTGCTATGAAGAATAGGGTTAATATTATAGATAACATATTTCTTTTTTTTATGAAGTACGGAGTAGAAGTAGAACTGAATCGTCCTTATGTCCTTATTTCATACCAATCAACTTACATAGCAGTACACCCTTCATGTACATATTCATCCCACAACTGCTGGAGATTTCATAATAATGCCACACACTGCCAGTCAGAGGGGCACAGCAACCAAAGGCCCTGACACCAAAAGTCTTTAAATTGTACATTAGTATTAAATTCAGCAGTAGATATGTTTAGTATCCATCAGTTTACAAATCTGACTATACAACATTGCATAACAATTGGTTCAATATTGTATAATAGCATGGCATATGCATGTATAGATACAGTACATACCTATATAATTCAGCTATATAAAACTATTTTCTTGAACCTTGTTGAGGTACCTGAATTTGATATACTGTAGCTTTGAACCACACTGCCAGGCAAGGCAGCTGTACTACATACAGTACTTCAGCCCTAGCTAGTTTATGCTAATTAATCAAAGAGTCATGCACACCTCTGTCACTCTTAGTTAATATTTAGATAGCACTAGACAATTCATTTAGATCTATCACCTTATTTGGCTATTGCTATCATGTTCCAACATGCTCACAGTCTGTGTATGAATAAAACATGGAATGTAATTTCGATCTCTTGTCCTTTTATTAACCGATCCCTAAATCAGTGTTTAGTAAATTATAAGTACCACACGGTATTTGCAGAATATGTGGCAATCATTGATAAAGCCAGGTATTTATGATTAAACATTTTTCACCTAGAAAACACGATGCCCTTTCTTTTATAAGCAGCTGCTAGGTCATTTTGAGGGATTAGTTTAGAGCATTATTTTGCACTCACCTGGAGAGGTGTAGGGATGTGAAGCGTGTTAAGAGGTCACTGGCAAAGGAAATCCTATTTCACTCAAAGTATTTTTTTTAATACCAAATCATATGCCTGTATCTCTGTGTACTGCCATCACCAAACCCATTATACAATTTTGTATGGAGGCTTTACAAATAACATTGAATTTCATGTACTGTACATTCAGAAAATACATCTGTGATACATGGACATATTAGGTTATGCAATGCAGGCATCAGTTACTTTGTCCACAACTTTATAAATAAATGATCCTTCCAGCTCCTAACCCATTGCAGCGATTTTAACAGATTTAAATCAAGATTAGGTGTAAATTAAGTTTACTAGAACTGGCTGGTTTCGAAGACCCCAATCAGCACTGACTTTGGACAGCTTTTAATAAGTAATTCAAGCTATTCCAGGTCAGTGAAATCAGTAGATATGGTCTAAAATATTATTCTGTTTTCAATTTTTCACGATATGAATTAATCTATCAATGGGATGTGTAATTTCAAGAACTCGTGTGTACTACTCCATTGACAAGAACAATCCTGTGATTGACTTATTTAATAAGGCACTGATTCAATTGGAACATGACTATCGTTAATATGTAATGTGTCACGGAATATTAACCAAAAGACTTAATATTGTAATACATTTTTTGTTTTAAAAAATTGGATGGGGTTGGTCAGGCTGCAGAAATAGATCTTGAAATCAATGCGAAATACGTAGTGTATTACATTGTATTTATCGGACCTACACTTTGCAAAGTATACTTATGAATGCAAATGTTCATTTGGTTATAAACGGACACCTTACCAGATTTTATTGGTGACAAATACATAGAGCCCACATTCTAAATCTTGAAAACAACTGAACAATGCAACAATCGAAATAATCCTCAGACTGAAGGATTGTCAAGTTGTAATTTGTTATTATTCCAAATACGTCTAGTCAGTTAATCCCCAAACATATATCTATTACAAATTAAAACGTGCCATTTAAAAACAAAACACGAGACAAGCTTGTTTACCTGTGGACATTAACTAATAATACTAATAACAATAATAACCCAATGTTATGAGGAATTAGTGGTATAAAAAGTTAGTCGCCATCATTTTAATTATATACCGCTTTAGTTAAAGTTCACGAAACACCATTGATTTATACAGACAGAATTAAACCGACGATAAACATCAGAGAAAAATACCAACCAAAAAAAAAAACGTGAAATACAGGCTTTTCTTTACGCATTTTACAATAAAATCAAGTAAAACAAATATCTTACCCCTAAAGCAAAACGATATCCACAAGTAAACTCCTGTGTAAAGAAATCCACACAACTTGTGAGGCTGCATTTTTCAACAACAAGCTCAAGCTGTCTCCGTTTAGGAAAGTGTGGTCTGAATAGGATAGGAGAGAAGCATTGATGTATAAAGGCTTCGAGGGCAGCTGGATGAAAAGATTTAAAGAGCACTTTCACGTGCTGCTGCAGCTGGAGATTGAACCTTAATTGGAATAACAGTTGAAAGAAGGTCTCCCTTTTAATATATAAATAAATAAAAAGCACTTTGCAATTTTGTTGACCGTATATTTATTAAACCACTCCTGTATGTCAATAGTTACGGCACCTGTTTGTTTTGACTATGGAGGAGTTGACCGAACATACTTTGTAATGCAATCGCCTACGTTATGTCACTTATTTGTCAGAAAAGTAGGTGCACTGTATTCATCTGTGGTTTCACACCTAACTGTGTGGCTATTTCAAATACTGTTCAACCCACACAGGAAAAATGAGTACTCACTGCCAATCTGTGTGTTTAAAAAGCCATTATCAGATTCACACACAAATAAATTGACTACTCAAATGCCATTGTAAACCCATTTTATTTCCTATAATCTCACATGTATGTTTTCTTGCAATTTACTTGTAAAGTAACCAATGAGACACAAAAGTGTTTGCAGTGTACGTACATAAATATGTTTGGGATTTATCAACTATTTCAAATATGCCAGATGATACTGTACATCTGAAGTAACCATACAAACCAATTATCAGAAAGAATACATTTGCACACAAAGAAAGTCATAAAATATTGCTGATATTTAAATGGATTCTACTGAGAAATTCTCTAGTGCAATGTACCTTGACAATGGAAAAAAATAATCCAGCACTGTATGTTTTAGTGCTAAAATATTCTGCAAATTGAATTCAGGCATTTGAAGAATGGAAGAAGAGACATCAAATAGAATGAGGTTAATCAAATAACATGGTAGACATATACCATTTTTACAAGACTTACTGAACTTTATATAAAAAAAAATGTATAGGTGAAAAACGAATTATTACAAAACATGTTGAAAACATAAGATGTTTTTTGTATTAGCATTAAATACATTCAGCACATGCTTTGAAGTGAATATGCTCATGAGAAGACCTTATTCACTTGCAAACATTTATGAAACCTGACCAGGGTTTTAGGATGAAAGTTGTTCTGTGACACTATTGTCTATGCATTTGATAAGCTAAAATGTAAGACACACAATAAAAATTAGTGTTTTCAAAAAACACCTTTAAGTGATAAATGAAAACTAAAGATGCTTGTGGGAACCTCCCCAAAAGAAATGTCGCTAGTTCTAAATGTTTTATAAAAAATAATAATAAAAAAGACTTCAAGATTACTTAAAAAGATCAAAGTTGAAGGCACTGATAGTTGTGTGAATAGCCCCTCAGTAATTTAGGCTACACTAGGACCCAAAATAACCCTGGAAAGACTCCAAGACATGCATTATTAAATTGCAGACTAAAATCAGTAGGACGGGATTTAACATCGATGAGGCTAAAAAAAAAAAAAAAAGCAAATACTGCGTTCAATGATTTGAAATGTTTTTGTGAAGTAAATAGATCACATTTCTAAATTTGATCAGTCTCACTTTCTCCACAAGACTGTTAAGCTGTAATTAAGACATCTCATACTATACTTAAATGTGTATGGTATTGAATTAGGACACATCTCTGCTACTACAAATTTGTATCCAGGCTGAATGCAGAATGCAACTATTAAAAAAAGTTTAATTGGAAGCTCACACATATACTGTCGGTCTCGTAATTTATGATGTGTGTGTGTGTGTGTGTATATATATATATATATATATATATATATATATATATATATATATATATATATATATATATATATATAAGATAGCAGGGAGGGGGTTAAAATTCCTCCCTGCTAAAACCATGTGAAAATGCACTGTGGGTGAATTGGGCTACGGGTTTTTGTAATTGTTAATTGTTTGTATTGTTTAGTTAATCCCCTGCACCTGGTGCTAATTGTAAATTGGAGCCAGGTGCACGGTATTTAAGAGAGGCAGCCAGTTTGCTCAGGGCTGCTGAGTGAAGAGCCCATCTGTGGGGGTGTGGGGGGGTTTGTTTGTTTGTTGAAGTACTGAGTGACGCCGTTGTGTGTGTTTTGGTGTTGGTGTCAGGTAAACGGCTTAGCCGTCCTTAATGTTTAGTTAGGTTCCCGTTAATGTTAGTTAGAGCTCCAAGAGAGAGAGCTAGGTGTTTTGTTTCCGTTTTTGTTTTGTTCGCTGTTTATTAAAAATAGCGCAAAAGCGCTTGTAAAATCAATTTCCGTGCCCTGGGTCTGGTGTTAAAGGGGCAACGAACTCTGAAAGTGGAGCAATCTTTCACTATATATATATATATATATATATATATATATATACACACACACACACACACACACACACACACACACACACACATATATACAGCTCTGGAAAAAATTAAGAGACCACTGCAAAATTATCAGTTTCTCTGGTTTTACTATTTATAGGTATGTGTTTGGATAAAATGAACATTTGTGTTTTATTCTATAAACTACTGACAACATTTCTCCCAAATTCCAAATAAAAATATTGTCATTTAGAGCATTTATTTGCAGAAAATGACAACTGGTCAAAATAACAAAAAAGATGCAGTGTTGTCAGACCTCGAATAATGCAAAGAAAATAAGTTCATATTCATTTTTAAACAACACAATACTAATGTTTTAACTTAAGAAGAGTTCAGAAACCAATATTTGGTGGAATAACCCTGATTTTCAATCACAGCTTTCATGCATCTTGGCATGCTCTCCACCAGTCTTTCACATTGATGTTGGGTGACTTTATGCCACTCCTGGTGCAAAAATTCAAGCAGCTCAGCTTTGTATGATGGCTTGTGACCATCCATCTTCTGCTTGATCACATTCCAGAGGTTGGCCATGACAGGGTCTTGATCTGGTGGTCCTCCATCCACACCTTGATTGACCTGGCTGTGTGGCATGGAGCATTGTCCTGCTGGAAAAAACCAATCCTCAGAGTTGGGGAACATTGTCAGAGCAGAAGGAAGCAAGTTTTCTTCCAGGACAACCTTGTACTTGTCACCTCAACTGGCAACTCAGGTTGTTGCCAGTTGGTCTCCAACACTTTAATCGACCAGGAGGTAATATGAAATTATCTACTCAGTTTGTTTACGTTGAGAGATGTTACCCTTTACAACAACTCTTTTACCCACAACTAACAGTTGGTATTGATGTTTTTCAGCAAGAAAATAAAACCATTTTAACTCAGTTGGTCAAATGAGTCAAAATCATTTTGTAAGGCATTCTCCGTAAGTAGACCATTTTGGTAAAACACAAGAAATATTCACCATTGTGTTAACACGAACGAAGGTGAAGTTTTCGTCATACGGGGTATATCAGTTAGTCGACCCACTCTTGTAACAACAACACAACGTTGTTGTTGACCAAACCCTGTTACGAATATTATTAAGATCACCACCGTCTATTTCGAAAACCACCACTAGGTAGTGGCAGACAAAGGTTTTGGTGGAGAGGATCTAGGGATGGGGACGACGTTATACCTGAAAGATCCAGTTAGTTCTATGGAGATCGTTTGCTGCAAACAGAGAGTTTCGAGTTGGACGAATAGTGGCTCTCAAAAAAGTTGTTATCCCGAGTACAACAACGAAACTTTTGCCAAAAATACTCAGTTGTTTTTTGAACAACAAGAACTTGTAAACACCGTCTGTGGCAGCTAACTGGCTCCGGGGAAAAGGCCCAGAGACAGAAGTATTTTTAGGAAATCCTAATTTTTATTATTAAAAAAAATAAATAAATAAATAAAAAATAAAGTGCACAAGGGCAAAACAAAGATCTTTAGACACAAATAAAGCAAAAACAAAACTTACAAAAAAAATAAGGTTTCCAGGCTGGGCAATGCCTTCACTGGATTCAAAACTTTCAAACAAAAACACCAACCTGCTTCCTCAGCTCCCTCCTCCCAAATGAGAAGCAGAGGCCTCCTTTTATGTCAGGTGGCTGGGCACTGATTGATCGTTAATTAAGTTAATCATTTAATCAACTAATCAACCCCAGCCACCTGAACATAATAAACCCAGGCAGGTAGGGGAAATTAACCCCATCCCTGCCAATTTAAAAAGGGCAGAGCTTTGCTCTGCCACAGCGTCAAAGAAAACCACATTTCACTTGTCTGTGGTAAAAGCTTATCTTACTGTGACCGGAGAGTAATTTATGAAAAAATACAGCAATGAGTATAAACCTGGCACAATACGGTTTAAGCATCAGCAATTTTGCTTTTGCCAGAGACAACAGCATCAGCAAACAATCTAACCTCGAGAGAACAGGAGATGGCACCACAAACTGGCTGGGAGGCCTATTCGTACACTCATTCACAGCATACAAACCATCTTCGGTCCCAGTTCTATTTTTAACCAGGCAGTTATAGTTCAAATCTATAATCAAGCACCATTTATGAAGCGTCGTAGACCACAACTGATCTTTGACACAGATAGTGGCTGATTAAATGCCAATCCACATTGCTTCTTACAAGCTCAATATTAAATGATATTGTAAATAAAACAATTAAATAATAAGTAGTGAAGTTATTATAAGTTAAATATAATACTATTGTTAATTAAACATTTATTCTTTTAGAAAATAAATCGCAAAGTATGAACCCGGAAAGCTACCTTCTGTTCTGAGCAGTAATGACAGATATCTTGGACAACAACATATTTTATCATATTTTTAATCTATGTAATATAAAATCCATGTAATATGGGCTGCATTGCATTTTGAGAAAATATTTAAAGTTGGGGTTCTGCAGCATTTTGTAAACCACTGCAGCTTGGGTTTTGCGGTTTGTGATGTCACATAACCCCTCAATATGTAAGCAATAAGACATGACAGGGTGTTGGTTGTAACACCATAGCAACATTTTTTTTTTAGTTGCTAGCAGAAAATGTACACAATACTCAATAATTTTGTGAGTCTTTTCTGCCATCTATTGGTTTACTATAAGGATTGCTGGTCTTTATGTTATTGTGTGTTGAAATAAGTGACCAAGTACACAGAAAAGAAACAATATTATAACTACCTTATGAAATACTGTTAATCAGTGAGTCTGATCATTTATCACCTATGCTTTTTATGATTGATTGGCCTATTCACAGTAGGCTTGTATAAGTTTTTCAGCTATTTTTGTAGATAATACAGTATTTCAGTTTACAAAAGTAACATTGAAAATGCTGAACTGTGAAAATGAGTGCTGAGACAAACATTATTTTTTTCATGTTTGAATATTCTTTCAAATATTATTTAATCTTGAATTGGCGGGGAAACAAAAGTATCATTTGTCAAATGTCCTGTTTAAGAAAGAGAAGACACACGTGTGGTGAACATAATACTGTTGGAGACCACTGCGCACACACAACAGCACAGCAGCTTGATGACCTAAGCCTTTTGATGTGGCACAAATCAGTAGTTTAATCCTGGTCCCAGTAAAAAGCAGCTTTTATTTCTGCAACAAAATTACATTTTTTTCAGAGCTTTTAAAACATAATGTGGTAAGGCTATGTGCAAGAAATACTGAGGAAGAGCAGACATCCTTTTGTGAAGTGGGCAAATATATATCGACATCTTTGGTGGTATATAACATAATTATTAAGAATGACAAAATTATCATAGAAGATGCTATACCAAAGTAGAGAAAACAAAGCAGTCGGGCCAAAGATTGGGGCAAATAATACAAATCATTACATGCAAATCTGGTGTTGAAAATGAAAATGTAACCGCTGTATTCATAAGGTTACTTGAAATAGACTAATCTCAGTCTGTTATGAATTTCACACATTCAAGTTTGTTCAAACTCTGAAAGTGGCAGACTTGCTGTGTTAAATATAAAGGAAATAATATGAAAATACATTTGGACAGGCAGCATGGATATGCAAACATACTATTTTATATGAGGATTAAAAGTTTAAAGATAAATGAATTCATGATCCTAGGGCCTGTATTTACAGCTGAATAATATGAACTAATTCAGTTTGGGTATATAATTGGGTAATGGTGCTTAGCTTAACAAAAAAAAAAAAAAAAAAAAAAGAATATCACTTCAGAATGCCTGTGCATTAAATAACTCCTCAGACACAGTTATCAGTACACGGCAGAATGCTAGGGCCTTCTCCACAGGAGCATTACACGGCTATAGGTGGAAGTATTTTCAAAATTGGTGCATGACCATAAGAACATAAGAAAGTTTACAAACGAGAGGAGGCCATTTGGCCTATCCTGCTCGTTTGGTTGTTAGTAGCTTATTGATCCCAGAATCTCATCAAGCAGCTTCTTGAAATTTCCCAGGGAGTCAGCATCAACAACATTACTGGGGAGTTGATTCCAGACCCTCACAATTCTCTGTGTAAAAAAAAGTGCCTCCTATTTTCTGTTCTGAATGCCCCTTTGTCTAATCTCCATTTGTGACCCCTGGTCCTTGTTTCTTTTTTCAGTTCGAAAAAGTCCCTAGGACTTTTACCTTTTAGAATTTGAAATGCTTGAATCAGGTCGCCACATCGTCTTCTTTGTTCAAGACTGAACAGATTCAATTCTTTTAGCCTCTGCATATGACATGCCTTTTTTTTAGCCTGTCTGCATATGACACACTCTTCTTTGCACGTTTTGTAGAGCAGCAGTGTAGCGAGGTGAACAGAACTGAACACAATATTCAAGATGAGGTCTTACTACTGCATTGTACATTTTTAACATTACTTCCCTTGATTTAAATTCAACACTTTTCACAATATATCCAAGCATCTTGTTGGCCTTATTTATAGCTTACCCACATTGTCTAGATGAAGTCAACATAAACTCCTAGGTCTTTTTTCATATATTCCTTCTTCAATTTCAGTATCTCCCTATGGCATTTACATAAAAATGCACATTTTTATTGCCTGCATGCAGTACCTTATACTTGTCTCTATTAAATGTAATTTGCCATGTGTTTGCCACTCCTCCTATTTTTATGTCATCTGAAAATTTAACAAGTTTGCCTACTATACTAGAATCTAAGTCGTTAGGAATAGCAGAGGACCTAATACTGATCCCTGTGGTACATGTGACAAAGTAGTGAATACGTGCAGGTGAGTGCAGTGCAGAGCGGATTAATCACACAGGCAATGATTCACAGGTGCAAGGGTGTTTATTGATGATTATAAAGTCCAGAGCCTTATGGCAAAACCTGTAAACAACAATAATGATGGAAGTGGTAAAGAGGCATGTATCACTTCTGTTTGTAAATCCCACGGGTTTGACCCACAAACAAAAGTCTAGTCTTTTCTCACCCACACAAAACACAAACACAGACACAGTTCCTACAATGAGTGAATTAAGTGCTCATGGTGCAAAGACAGTTCCGAAGTGAAAAGTGAGTGTCCGGGTTTAATGCTGTAGTACTAGTGCTACTCGTGCTAGTACTCTTGAAGACAAACAACACAAACAAACAGTGTTACAAGACAGACTAACACTCAGAACACTCACAGTTTTTACTCACAAATTACAGGCTCCTTCTAGGTCATTGCTAACCATATACAAAGGAACAGATCACTGAAGCTACACCCCCTATTTATACCCTCGCCCATGACCCCTAGGTTAACGAGCACATCCGCTCCTGCAATCCTCGGATACCACGCGGTCTACCATCCGAGTAAGTGAGCTTGGGTGCCGTAGTTCCGCCCCTTTCCTAAATGACCGACTTCCACCTACCCTACAGAATAAAATCTCATGCCATTTGATTAAGGGTACTCTGTTCCTTCTTTCTAGTGCCCTCACAGATCGGGAAGGAGATCTAACACCAAGCATCATTCGATCTCTGTCACATACACCACTGGTTACCTTATTCCATTTTGAGGTTTCTCCTCTAATAAGTACTTTCTGTTTTCTACATGTTAACCACTCCCCGATCCATGTGCATTCATTTCTTTGAATCCCTACTGCATTCAGTTTGAGAATTCATATTTTATGCAGGACTTTGTCAAAAGCTTTCTGGAAATCTAAATAAACCATGTCATATGCTTTGCAATTATCCATTGTCAATGTTGCATCCTCAAAAAAATCAAGCAGGTTAGTTAGACACAATCTCCCTTCCCTAAAACTATGCTGACTGTCTCCCAGGATACTGTTACGATATAGGTAATTATCCATTTTGATCTTATATAGTTTCCATAAGTTTACATATAATAGAAGTCAGGCTTACTGGTCTGTAGTTACCTGGTTCGGTTTTGTTTCCCTTTTTGTGGATCGGTATTATGTTTGCAATTCTCCAGTTTGTCGGTATAACCCTTGTGTCAAGAGACTGTTGCATGATCTTGGTTAGCGGTATGTAAATAACTTCTTTCATTTCTCATCAGGAGGATCTCATCCGGTCCAGGGGATTTGCTTATTTTAAGAGCTCCTAGTCCCTTTAACATGTCTGCCTCGGTTATGCTAAAGTTATTTAAAATTGGATAGGAACAGGTTGACATGTGGGGCATGTTATCCATATCCTCCTTTGTAAAAACTTGTGAAAAGTAATAATTTAATATATTTGCTATTTTTTTTTTCTTTGTCTATGATTTTGCCATTTGTATCTCTTAGACATTTAACGTCCTCTTTGAATGTTCTCTTGCTGTCATAATATTGGAAAAACATTTTGGAATTGGTTTTAGCTCCATTAGTAATGTTCATTTTTAAATCTCTCTTGGCCTTTCTAACTTCCTTTTTGACTTGCATTTGCAGTTCCAAGTATTCTTTCTACGTTGTTTTTGGTCCATTTTAAATGCTCTGTAAAGTGCCCCTTTACGCTGATTTTTTTTTTTTTTTTTGGATAGGACAGGAACTCTGCATCATACTGACCACCTTTTTGTCTAGCACAGTATATGGACCCTAGGACAGCCCCTCTCAAAGCAACGACTGTCGCGTTGGATTGTGGTCTCTACTGTGTATGATGGTGCTGGTTTGCCCCCATCTGGGAGGGTAACTGCATGATTTCCATTACATGAGAGTAGATGTTGAACTTTATGCTGATTTGAACCCGAGTCTCGCCAAGATAAACACCAACTAAGATGTAGCTTTGCAGTAAACTAATGTGATCCATCTGCATCTCCATCCATTTGCATTGTTTTCCATTTGATTATGTAGATATCCTTCTGTCTGGTGTTGATTGCTGAAGTGTAATGCTGGCTCCAAGGATCAGCTCATTTTGCCTCCCCAGCGCATCAGCACACACAACGGCTGTGATGCTGGCTCCAGGGATCAACCCAGTGCAGTCTCCCCAGCGCATCAGCATGACAACCGTCTGGATTGAGCTAAGTAGGGTACATCTCTCGGGTCTTCAAGTGGGCAACTTCCATCCTGGATGTTTCATTGACTACCCCACGACACCTCAAGAGGGCTCAACAGTGATTCTGGCGTCCCAGTATTACCCCCCTCAATACCCCACTCAGCTCAGCCCAGCTTACTTACCTGTACATCAGAGTTGCTTTCTTTCTATTGTGCTTGAGATCCCCATCCAGAATCTTTCCTTCTCAACCACAGCCAGTTGCTGCTCCTTTCTGTTGCTTCAGATAAGTTCTTCACTGTGCGACGCAACTCTTGGCCACTGAACCCGACGTCTCTGAGAAACCGGGTTGTAGAGTGTGCAACAAATCCTCGACAACCCACCTCCACTGGGTAAACTCAGACTCTCCATTCTTGCTGTTCCGCTTCAGCAGCTAGTTGAGCAAACCAAAGTTTCTTCCTCTCATACACCTCATCCACAGCATCTTCCCATAGCACTGTTAACTCTACCAGATGAACAAGGCGTGCTGATCCAGACCACAAGACAATGTCTGGTCGAAGGTTAGTGGTGGCAATCTCAGTTGGAAAAATAAGACGTTGACCAACATCTGCCAGTATCTTCCAGTTTCTAGCAGGTTCCAGTTGTCCTGGGCGAGGCTTGGTTTTAACATCTTTTCTTGGTGGTTGCTCTCCTGGACAGGGAAATATTGTCTTTTGTGTGTAATGCTTTGATGGAACTGGTGGCAACTTATTGGTCAGGTTACGCTTGTCTTCCAATGCTAAGGCCAAACATCACAGCACCTGGTCATGGTGCCAAGTAAACTGTCCTTGCCTAAGACCCACCTTATATCCTGTCAAAATGTGCCTTAATATTGCAGTTGATGAACACAAAGGACATGAGGGATCCTCACCCACCCAGAGGTTTAGGTTCTGTGGTGATGGGAGAACATCATATGTTGACCTGATGAGGAAACTGATCCTGCTCTGTTCCATTGTCCATAGGTCTTGCCAGCCAGTCTTGCGTTGTTCCACACTCTCCCATCTCATCCATTCTCCCTGCTTGGCCTGGGAAATGGCCTTTACACACCTGATCCTCTCCTCCTGCTTTTGCACCTCATTGACTACCAGCTTCCTCCGTTGAGCTGGGGTTGCCTTGTGTCATGTAGGAGGAGCTGAACTGAGATCAAAACCTCCTTTTCCATGCTGAACTTGCCCCATAATATCTCTGATTCGAAGGGCAACTTCTTCCACAGCTTTCTTTGCCATCCATTTTCTTCTGGGGGAGAGTGTACTTACATATTCTGACTCCTTGGGTCTCACTACAGGATCGAGATATTCTTCAACTATAATACTGTACCTATATATTTTACATGAAATAATCTTTTATCCTAATTGTAAACGTTTTTTATTCCTACAGTAGCTAACATATTACACTACTCAGAGAGTATTTAAGGGGTAGCACCGAATAGTCGACTAGTGGAATAGAAAGGTGGCAGTAAACCCTAGAATCTGGAAGTCAACTAATCACATCACATGATTGTGA
The DNA here is from genome assembly GCF_017654505.1 of Polyodon spathula. Classification (NCBI taxonomy): domain Eukaryota; kingdom Metazoa; phylum Chordata; class Actinopteri; order Acipenseriformes; family Polyodontidae; genus Polyodon; species Polyodon spathula. The sequence goes on along the minus strand of NC_054534.1, from coordinate 82,940,713 downwards.
AGTAATTGTGAAGAGTGTGGTTTCAAATGGACATAAGTGTAGTTGTGATGGCAATCCATTAACATAGAAAGGACATTTTAGAACATTAATAAATTGTTTTAAAAAAATTCCCAAATCTTATAAATGATACAATTACAGCTTGCTGTAAGAAAGATTCGTGTTTTACTTTGACTTTCTGTCACTGAGGCCAGTTCTTTCTAATTAGCTACAGTTCAGTTTTCCTGAGGGTATCAGCTCTGCCCCTTGGCATGACATTAATTTAGAAAATTTCAAAGCCAAACCAAATACAGTTCTCCCTTTCTCACATCAGTGCAAATCCAGCTTCTTCATTTTGGTTCTAAGGATCTAGTTCAGAGTTCATTGATGTTTCATTTTTGGACTGATTGTAATGTGTCTCCCTTAAAAGCCTAGGGGTAAATTATCTTCAGCCTGTCTGTGATGTTGGCTAGACCTTAAACTGGGATCAGAGCATCCCTGAAAGACTTCCTGTTGAAAGTGATCAGCAGGTGGATAGGCAGTGATCAGATTTGCTGCAAGGCCCCTTCAGTGGTTGAATGTCCTTTTAAAGAAGTCTTAATAAATTGGGGTTGGATCTCTAGGCATATTTTTTTTGTAGCTACATTCTTGGCCATATTTGTCATATTTGTCAACCCGTTTACTGCAATTACCTTTCATTATGGTGCAAATGACCTTCAAGCTCATGACAGAGTTCTTTAACTCCTGAATTGTGACGACAGACTTCTCGTTCATTAACACTTACCTTTATTGATCAATTGGACTTGTCTTAGTTTGTCCATTGAGTCTTCTTTATGTACCTCTGCAGTTACTTGTAACTTTTTCTTCTCTATTTGTTTCTGGTATGGGCTATGCATTATAGAACACCAGATTTACTCGATATGAATTGCCACCACATTCTTGAACCTCACTTGACATGATCATTCTAAGCATGTATGCCTAAGAACAAGAAACCAACTTCACAGAATGTGTAACGACTTCTCAGATCACATGTTTAAACCATGTCTTAAAAAGACATTCAGATATGCTTAGTATTTTTTATCACAGCCAAACCGTCTTTGGCTCATACAAGTACTGATTGACAGGGTTTCAAACATGTTTCTATATCATATACACCAGTCCTTGTTATGTTAACCCAAGTGTGGTTTGGGGGGTGGGAGCTGGGCTCCACTCTATTCTTTCATCTCCTACCATCAATCAAATCTACTTCCTATTTAGACCATAAGTCACACCCTATGCAGTTGTCTTGTTTTTCGTTTTTGGTTCTGACGCTCATTCAATTGCCCAGCAGCTCCAAAGTGACTTTCTTCAACACTCATTGTCTCCACAACTACTAATATTCCCAAATTGAAACAGAAACTTCTGGACTATCCAGATAAAATATTCGTCAACTATTTACTTGACGGACTAAAAAACTGGTTTTCAACCAGACTCAGTCAAATCCCTCCTTCCTTCTTTCAAAGCAAAAACCTCCATTCTGCTACTCAAGAGCCTAAGACAGTACAATCTCTTATTCAAAAAGAGATTTAAAAAGGATTTATGGTCAGTCCGTTTGCAGCTCAACCATTTCCAACATTCAGGATTAACCCCATTGGCATCGTCACTTGAAAAATCTCAGTTAAAAAACATCTCATCATTAACTTATCAACACCACGGGGATCAAGCATCAGTAGCATTAACTCACTCATTCCTCACGATCAATTTTCTCTACAGTAAATTAGCATTAAACTATTCAATTATATTGTCGGTTCCTGATTAGCAAAAGCAGATATATCTGATGTATTTAAAGTAATGCTAATCCATCCCTCTCTTCACCACCTGTTCGGGATATAATGAGAAGTTAACTTTCGGCTGCTGCAGCAGTCGCGAAATATTTCATACTCTCTCAGAGACGTCTCCATCCCAGCTTTGGAAGTGTATAATTCACCTCATTGAGGGCAGCTCTCTTAGCCAGAGGTCCTTTTTTCTTCCTTTCAGGTTCTAGAGCCTCTATTTATGTATGGAGCCCACAAGAGACGGGGACCCCTCTTTTGTATGTTGGATCCCCCAAGAGATGAGGACCCCTTGTGTATGTCGGGTCCCCCAAGTGTCCCTGAGCGTGCCGTACACCCAGCCTTGGATGTTGCCTCACCACAATGCGGTCTCACCTAACTGTGGCGGTGACTTCACCATGACGTGGACCTCGTCCTGCTGAGGGCTTGGTCCTAACTGTGGGTGGCTCTCCAAGAAGTCAGGCGACGTCACTACAGCTAGCCTGGCTCCTGCACCGTGAAATACCATACTTTACCATTAAACTAACATAGTCAACAATGGTACATCTGTATTATCTGCAGACACAGCATGTTTAATACCAGGTCTGAGAAACTATGCTGTATACCTCTAGTCAGGGCAGAATTAGGGAAGTAGGCCAAATGTGTGCACCTTAGTTAAAACTTCTGCAAGGACAAGAAACAACAGGCTTCCAAACTTTCAATACAGTTTTACAAAGCTTATCTCAAATTTATTTTCATTCCCCTAGGACACCAAACAGCCAAGTACATGTTACATAGAACATCATTTTAATGACCTGAAAAGGTCACATCAGCCGCCCTACCTTTACTGACTTGAAAAGGTCAAATCAACAATGGTACACTGAAATAACTGAAACAAAAGTCACATGACAACTCTGTTTTAATGCTAGGTTACATAAATATGATTACTGAACTACAAGTAGCTTCTAGGCAGCAAATATGACACAAAAATAGTTCAAGGTAAGTATTTTAAAAGTTAAAAAAAAAATCCCATTGCCAGCAGTTCCCTCCAAACTGTTGATGCTGAAATATGTCTATCAGTCTGAATGAAGTTGTTCTCGAATCAGGGGTAAATGTCATTTTTTTGGGTAGGACAGAGTTCCTTTACTATAGCCAAGTACTTTAAGGACCTGCATTAACTAACAGCAAATTTAACTTGTAACTGCCTAAAATCTGCATCCAATCTAATTCTTCAAAACCTGTGACCTTAGGTGTCTACAGTATATTGTTTAACACACACTAATAATGTATGCTCCCGTGAAGAGTCACTAGCATATTATTTTTGTTTAAATCCCATTCAATTTTCATATAGCAATACAAACGAGCTATTCGGACATTTGTTTCAGATATGGAAGTACCTACCAACAAAACATGCTCTGCAATCAACCCTCAACAAAAGTTTGTCAAATCTTGCCCATCATGACTGCAATATCAGTTTCAGAGTTACTGTTATTGCTTATAGCATATCAAGTTCTTTATTTTAAATTTGACTTTCAACAGTCTGATACTCTTCCTTTTACCTATTTGAAGTTTAAAGCAACTGCTATACTGCTGGCTGAAGAACAGATATTATACTTGGCAGAGTATGTGTAAAGTATGCTCTGCAAAGTGAACAGTAATTTCTGCCCTTCAACCAAACCTTCCTTTTTTTGTATTTCACTGTTTGATTGCTGCTACAATTCTCTCTTTCTCATGCAGATTGCTATATACAGACATACCCTTGCAATAGACTCATTCTGATGGCTTCTGCTAGTTTTCTGTACCTTGTCTATTTGAGGATCGGATCATTACTGATCTACTAATTCAATTTAACATTTCATAGGCATTTTCAGTCAAATGTATTTAGTCTCTTTTTATCCAGTTTCTTGAGTGGACATATTTCTGCTCTATTTAATAGAACTGAGTTCAGTGGCATTATATGATTTGACTTTGGTGGAATATATCTATTTGTTTGTATCTTGCTGTAATACTGTGACAGAGAAAGAATGAATCTTGGTTATAAATCTCCCTCCCGACCTGTGAGGGTGCTGTGTAAAGGAACCAGTGTGCCCCGGACTGGGTGGTCTGGCAATTCATTCCAAGGAAAGGTAGAAGTCGGCCATCTAGAAAGGGGCAGGAGCCACAGTACAAGTCATTGCCCCAGGAGGGAGGAGATGTGGCAATCGCAGATTGGAGGAAAAGCGTTTGCACTCTCTAACCAAGGGGGTATGGCTGAAGGTACAAAAGAGGATGTGGCCGAGTGAACTGTTCTTTTGTTATGGTTGCAAGAGAACCGCTGAAGGACCGTAAAGTTACCGTGAGTGTTTTGTGCTTGTTTGTTTGTCATTCTTATTGTACTCGTTTTTCATTTTTGGATGGCAAACATGTTTGGGGAGCTGTCGCTAAAGACCAGCACTAACCCGGACAGCACTGCGCTACTGTTCACGAATAAATTGTATTTCACTTAGCACTCACTCTGGACTTGTGATTGTGTGTGTTTTCTATGTGTGTTTATACCATGTTTATTATTTCGGGAATGGACCTCATGGTTTTAACTGTGCAGTACACATTGTTGTGTTTTGCCAGGGATTATTATTTATGGTTGCCAAAACGACCTGGATTAAAAACAAATAAAGAAATGTTTAGACTGTGAACTTTGTTGTTTTTCGTCTGTTTACGCATCACCTCTACACCTGTGCACTGTAAACCACTTTGCCACAAATACCAATGTAGCCAAAATGTATGGCTCTATATTAATGGTTGATCCATCTCAAATGAGCTCACCCTTGAAATGTTTCACAGCATAATTTGTATTTGTGTGAACACTTAATAATCTAAAACACTTTTATCACAGATTGTGCACTTCAGCAAAATAAGTCACCACAACATATTATATTCTTCATAGCAAAGTCAATGCAGTACAATGCAGAACATCAATTAGGCAAGGATAGGTTATGAAGGTTTGTTTGTCATGTGGAATCACTCAGCAAGATTTTATTTTAGGATTTACAGATATTTTTAGGTGTTGTGTTATTTGGAATAAGGCATGATATGTGTGTTGTTTAATTATTATTCTGGTCACAATGATTAGAAAAAACAAACTTTATTGATGAGGCATGAGAAACAAGTGAACATAGAACATTAATTTGGCATAACACCTACTTGGCTGAAAAGATCCCCTACATGGTTGAAGACCCCCGTAGAACTATACTTAGACATTTAAAGTAGGAGATGGGGGCAGATGGTGGGTTGTGAAAGAACAAATGTGAAAGGGTGAGTAAACAGGTTATTTATACTAGTGGTAATTATTAAATTTGGATTAATTAGATTATATGATTCAATTAGATGAAGTGATAATTGTGTGGAGCTTTGTCCATCCTCCCAAATCCAAGTTGTAAACTTAAATGTTGTACTGCTTTTCTTCAAAATAATGCCATAGTTAGTAGACAGGGTCTTGTTTTAGTCTCATTTGAAACACATCACTTCCTACAGCACAGTATTCCTGACTAAACAAATTGAAACATCTGATATTTTTTCACAGGTCTCCCATACTGGTACTGTATAGGTCAAATCTGCTTAGCTTCAGTGCATAGACCAAATTTATTTAGTATGAGTCACATTTGGAACTGTTTTAGTCATATAATACTGAATTTCAGAGTTCCACAACCTACCAGACTGGCATGACTTGGTTATCTGCCTGTGACAGGGACAGCCCTGTCGCTGGTTCTGTGTGCAGCGAGGACGCAGAACAAGAGACGTGTTGCTAGGCAAACAATTGAGCAGTTAGGTTCACCTGGCGCTGAGCTAATCGAGAGGTGAGGTCCGGATTGGCAGGGGGGGGGGGGGGGGGGGGGGGGGGGGTGTGCCGGCGAGCTCATAAAGTTTTCCTCAGGAGTGGTGTTTACTGCACAGATGACGTGCCGAGTATCGTTATGGGCTCTACCGAGACTCGCTTCGTTGCTTGCTGTGTTGGGATTAAATTAAATCACATTTCCACATTTTCTAATTTCTTTAGCCTGAAGCGATTTAATCCTGTTCTCAAATACAAATCTTTATTCTGCAACAGTTTAAACTTACGTTTGTAACATTTGGCTAAATCCACACTAAATGTCTGGTGTCTGTCATTTGATTCCCTAGTTTGATCCTTCAAAGACATTTGTAACCAGGGCAATGTCAATGACAATTTGGGCCTCAATCCATTCCAGGATCTTAATGAAGTTACTCTCCCTACTTGGACTTTTCTCTCTTAAATATTACTTTTGAAACCACTATTTAGAATATAGTGTTTATGAAAGCCAAATTATATTGTTATTGGCTACAGTCTGCAAACTTACTTCAGTTCTGAACACCCCTTGCCATTCAGCCCTGGTGTTTCTGCAGCAGAGATTGACAGCTGAGCTGAATTGCGTGGTAGTTTTGTGATGACTAGAGACTGGTAAACTAATTTCACCTGTGACCTCTAAAAGTGAAACACTGCATAGAGACAGTCTCCTGTTGATGACACTGAGCCCACTGCTTAAACTTAAGCTTTCACTTTATTCCTTCAAGTGTGAAATCATTCAACTCTGAAAAGCTGATGATTTCTTTTGGGACTTTTTCAATTATAGAGTAAAAACAGTTATAGAGTTGGTTCTTTAAAAATTACATGATTAAGAGCATATTCTATTATGTGCTGTAACAGATGAGAAGTGCAATGTACCATGTAGAAGTGGTTACTGCAAGAATGGACACAATTAGAGCGTATGACAAAGTACAGCATGAAAGACTACTCCCAAAGGTTAAATCAGTGGGAATACAAGGCAGTCCATGCGAGTGGACACAGGAACTGGGGAGTACTTGTAAGAGCACAGACCTCTAGTTGGGGCCAGGTACACAGTGGGGTGCTGCCAGGGTTTGTGCAGGGACCCGTTATTTCTTATCTTCACCAGAGGGGGATAGTTAGCAAGCTTCAGAAGGCAAAAGGCTATGGGGAGTGTAGAACTAGAAAAGATCCATCAAGAAAATTCACTGGTGAGACCTCACTTAAAATATAGACACCAGGACCAGAGGACAGCTGGAAATGAAGTACAGGAAGACAGGACAGAGGGTAGGAGACAGAGACTGCAGGTAGGGAGCAGGTAACACACAATAGGCATGTTGATGATGCTGAATCCTTTAAGACCCAACTTATAGCAGTATTTTGAGACTATTCAGGTACTAGGAACTGGACAATTATAGATGGGCCAAATGGCTTCCCCTTGTTCGTAAAATGTTTATGCTCTTATGTCTTAAATAAATGGCAAATATGTGTTTATCGTTGGCGTAACTGGGAAGATTCTCCTGTAGCACACTTTATTGAGACAGTTGAAGTAGGTATAAATGTTTTTTTTTTTTTTTTTTTTTTTTTTTTTTAGCAACCAAAGAACATTCCTTACTTACAATGCATATCATGCACAGGATACTGTGCATCAACAAATCTCAAAATGTGTAGCTTATTTTGTTTTTAACTTGTTTAAGTGATCAAAAGAATGTGCTTAATTAAAAAAAAAAAAAAGTTCCACAGACATAAAACGATCCAGTTCTAAAAACATGGGAAGCCCATTTTTATTTATTTATTTAAATGGGGGGGATTTGCATGGCTTTGTAAATTTTTTTTTTTTTTTTTAGTTCCCATAAGTCACAAAGGACATTCCATTCAATATAAAATTTTATTTTGTTTCCTGAACAACTACATTTGTTAAAGTTTATGTAAAGATATGAAATATCACCACAAAGACTTTGAATACACCACCATGGATTTCATAAAATGTAGTGAAATACCTTTAAAGTATAAGTCATGTATTAACTTTTCATATATAATTTTTCAGTTATTTAATATAGGATAGTTCAACGAATGGGATGTGACTGACAGCCAGTAGTTATGGATGTGTATATGACTGGACATGCCCTTTGCAGAATGGGCCATCTCCAGCAAGGAAACCATATACAGTATTAGCTTCAGTGCCTCACACTGTTTAATGTTATACTAAAATATGATTATATGATTTTTGGGGATAAATTTTTACTACTTGCTTCCATATTTAACAGGGTAGAGGAAGCGTCTTAACCACTATAAAGAACCAAGGCAGAGGTCAGAATCCAAAACGGCATTACATCACACAACACTGATTGTTACACAAAGTGTATTCTTTTGTGCACTGTGCTTTATCAGATACCAGACTTACAATTTTAACTGCAAATGTGTTTACAATACTTAAGGTTCCCGCAGCTCACACACACTTCTTTGCTTCCTTGAAGTTTTTTGTCCACTCTCAGTCTATGAACTAAATGGCCATCCTTTATGCTACTACCAGTAGCAGCAGGGGTGTTTGAAAGCCATGTGTATACCAATAACATCTAGTGGATATCTCACATGGAAAGTTTTCTAAGTAGTCCTCCTTACCTGTATTTCAGTGACATACATAGCGGTATAACAAAAAGTATGTGCAAGTACATGCAGAGATGGCCCCTTATAACTCTAGTTACTAAAGAATGTCCTTATCATGAGTAATAAATAATGGCTTCAATTTTTCTTTTTATTTTAAACAGAACATTTACACATGTATTTTTTTTTTATTCAAAAGTATTCTGTATCAACGGAAAAGTTCACATCCTATAAGTATTGTATTTTTATTGATACAAAGAGTAAAGCATAACAAACATTTATACATTTCATAATGCCAACTAATATTATACCATTGACATGAAGCAGAATTTGATGTGGTACTTAAAATTCACCAGCAGTTTTTGCAGCTATGAATCTGCACAAGAAATTAAATATTTAGTGTAAGCTGTTAGTATTGCAAAATGTTAGGTATGCAAGTTTTATAATTGTAAAAGGCTTATTTTTTGAATGATGTAAACACAATTATATTAGCATGCCTTTTTACATATATAGAAGTACACTATTTAGAAAACTATACTTAATGTTACTACTGATTTTTTTTCACTGCTTATATACTGTATGCATTTGTAATTAAATAAAATAGTATTAGAAATGTATATGGTTTAATATAATGCAATACCTTGAGTGATATTTTGCATACTTTTTTACAAGCAAGTGTAAACTAAATGTCAGTGTTAAGACTATCAGTTCCTTACCTACAGATAAGTGAAATATTCACAAATTACAGATAGTAACAGAACTACTTTCCAGTGATCAGAAGGTGTCCAGAAAGTCATCTTTTTTAGTATTTATTATTGCCATGTTTTAGTTTTTTTCTTAACGTTACAAAACTTTAACTGGAGCACAAAATGTTTAAAGCAAATAAATAAACCTCCGTCATAGATAATGCTTTCATTTTACTGAGGTGGCATGTTCCATCAGGACTGGATTTGGGCACCCCAGGTGTAGACAGTGAAGGGCAAAACTGTGCACATGTTGTATAATCTTGTCCAGTGGTGCTTATTTCAGTACAGAATTTTGGCATTTGTAACAGTACACACATCTCTAAATATATCTTGCTTTTTTGTGCACTGTATACAAATGGTATTCAAATATATATGGTTGCCTATTGGGGGAAAATGGAAGAAACACAGACATTTAGAAATTTAAGTTAAGGTAAGGAAACGTGTCTTTATTAGTAGTCGTAGTAGTAGTATACAGTATTTATGTTATATTGCCTGCCACTCTTCAATTCTAAACACTACTATGAACCAAGTCATCCCACATCTTTAGCCATAATATTAAAAGTCAGATGCAGTCAGCCCTGTAGCCCTAAAGGAATAACAGTAGCAAAATCTAACAAAGTGAACTTCTCACAAAGGTAGTTCCAAACCACTTTACACTGGACTGTCAGGCAGCCTTTAAGGTAGGTGGATATAGTTTTTCATACTGCTAAATCTGGGTTAAAGTTGGCTTATCCAGTCCAGGTCTTTGATAAAACCTATAAATCCTTAGATATTTATAAAAATTATAAAAATTATGGATTTCAAGTTCTTGCAGGTGTGCCTTTTTAAAAAGGTAAAAGGTAAAGTGTTGCTGCCATCTAGTGGATGAAGTAGATTACCAAGTCTTCCTGATCTTCCTTCCTGAAGATTTCATATGTTAACACCTGTAATGCTTCTGCAGATATTTAGGTACCCACTGGTAAGGAGCAATATTTAAAAAAAAAAAAAAAGTTATGTGCCTGCAGATATACTACAAATCTGTGCATTGCTTTTATACAGTATGTATATATTATGCAACTGGGTGCCTTAAATATGATTTCGGTAGTTCTGGTTTCATTATTAGTAATGATTAATTTTTTTTATTAAATCTAAGTTAATCTTGGTTTTAATCACATATTTCTGGATTCATTTTGTTGGACCCTCTTTTTGGTTTTACATTTATTTACACAGAATTATACAGAAAAACTCCAGCATTTCTATGTAGTTTGAACCAACTGCTCAATCACAACAGAGTCAGTTTATTACTCACCTTACTGCATTTCAAATTATACTGTATAGGTTTTTATCAGTTTCCTTTAAAGGGGTATTAGATTGTTTTTTTATAACTTCAAAATATCCAAATAAAACAAAACATTCACGGAGTAATGGGAATTATATGTTGCTTAATTGTACATACTATCTTTTAAAATAAATTTGGTAATTGAAATAAAATTAAAATAATAAAAATAACATTATTTCTTGTCATAAAGCTGGAGAAGGATACAAGATTTCCAAGCAGTTGAGTATCCTAATTTCAACTACTGTTTCTATTATCAAGAAGTATAAGGTTCTTTCACCAAGAGCAAGTAGAAGAATTGTAAAGAAGGTTAGTAACAATCCCAAGATTGACTGCCAAAGATATTCAAAGTGAATTGGCTGCAAGGGGGACTGGGGTTTCCATTTCAACCATAGGTTGAGCATTGCATGGTGAAGGTCTCAATGGTTGCAGGCCAAGGAAAAAGCCACTTTTTGGAAAACGTCACAAGGACAATCACTTAAAAGTTTGCAAAATGACATTTGAATGATGGACATGAGTTCTGGTCAAAGGTTTTGTGGAGTGATGAAACAAAAATCGAGCTATTTGGTCATGCTGATAGTTGTTCCATTTGGAGAAAGACTGGTGAGCCGCACAAAGAAAAAAAACACCATACTTACTGTCAAGCATGGAGGGTAATATCCTTCTGTGGGGCTGCTTTTCTTCTAATTGCACAGGAAATTTAGTTCCAATACACAGTAAAATGAATTCCATAGCACATCAAAAGATATTGGCCAATCATCTGAAACCCTCTGCTACAAAATTTGGTTTAAAGCACAACTGGACTTTCCAACATGACAACGATCCAAAGCACACATCAAAATCTACTTCAGAATGGATAAAGAAGAATAAAACCAAGGTTCTGGAATAGCCTAGTTAAAGTTCTGATCTAAATCCGGTTGAGAATCTATGGTATGAGTTGACGAAGGCTGTGCACAAGAGAAATCCTCGGAATTTGAATGAGCTGGAACAATTTTGCGTTGAAGAACGGTCAAGAATCATGCCAAAAGCTCATTGACAACTATCCTAATCATTTAGAAGAGGTTATTATTGCTAAAGGTGCCCCAACTAGATATTCATTTCATTGTCGTTGTCAGGGTAATACTTTTGAATTAGAGGTTTGCAAAAAAATTGCTGAAATAAATAATAATTGTATTTCTTGTAACTTTTTTCCTCATCCACAAAAGCAAAACTTTTGCTACAAAAGATTTTTCCTGTATTTAGTTGTTTTCAAGAAATTGTATATAGATAGATAGACAGATAGATAGATAGATAGACAGATAGATAGATAGATAGATGAATTGGTGATTGGAAATCCTGGCCTGTGATTGGTTAAAACCTCATAATAGGAGGAAAAATAGATTAAACTATTGCCCTAACATCCTTAAACCATCAGGCAATAGTGTCGGTCTGTCATGTGATTGGTTCACATCACTGTCAGTCCCGCCCCTTTTCAAAGGAACGCCTTTTTCCACTTCACGCTTCACAAGAGAAAATGGCTGAACACCAATTCTGTGAGGTGACAGAAAATGAATTACAAAACATACTACAAAGGAGAGATGCTCCAAATACTAAAATGGTGATTAAAATGTCACTGCCACTGTTTTCTGACCTTCTGAAAATTAAAGAAATTCAACTCGACGATGTAAACAATTATGAAAGGCGGGATATAAACTGGAAAAGCTTTGCTAACGATACGGTATAAACTTCAAAAACATTTTCTGTTATTTATTAATGTTATATATTTATTTACTTATGCTGTATCAACTATATTTAAACAGCATATATAAGTCAATATTTGTTTAAGTATGCTGTACCAGCTATATTTAAACAAAATATCTAAAGTTGTATTTACTACATATATTACCAAACTTGCCTTACATTATTTTTCTTGACTGATTCATATATTAAATATGTACTGCAGACTCAGCCATAGTAGAAAATTAAATGCCCCTCTGGCAGATTATTGTTACCTCCAGGGTGCAATGCCCTCAGCCTACAATAGTCTTCCCTGTCTACTCTGCTAACAGTGAAGCTACAGTAGCCTATTATGGGACCACTGAGTTGACCGACATATGACCCCTATCCATTCAGAGCGTAATGGAGATGGGACAAACAGCAAGTATAAAACACACTCTAGAGATGATTTCCAAATAATTATTTTTGGTAAGAAAATAAAAAAAATTGTGTGTGGTTTTACCGACGTTTATCCTATGTAAATTTATCTCAGTCGAACTCATATTTTTGGGGAATTCGACATTTAACGAGCTTTACCGATTAAAATCAAAAAGTAGCAAGCCTAATATAAGTGTATATAAGTTTTATTTTTCAGAACCCCACTACTTACTCCTTAATTCTTATAATTTCTCACATAATCAGACCCTATCGGTTGAAAATGTATTGGTAATCATATGAAAGAAAATGTGTTGGTAATCTTAACAGGACTGCTAACAAAGCCTGCCTAGCAACAGGACTAATAACAAGGTCTGCTCTGCAAACTGCTCTTGCAACAGGAATCCAGTCTTTCTAAAACAGACACTAAAGGAAGTAGGTTGCTAAGACAACAACTGTTTTTAGACTTTGTGGTTTACACATCTGAATAAATGTACAAAGGCTGTAAGACATAAGGGGGTTACCAAACTAAAAGAGCAAACAAGTTAAACGTCACGTAGGCTCCGTGATAGCTGGGTATTAATACCAGCATAAGAGAGATGTTTATTTGAGAAGCTCCCAGTACCTCCAGATCATCAAGACGATTGATGTAGCGTCTGATACTTCTACCATCAGATATGTAACCTGTTCAATTACTTTATCTCTGTTAATACTAGTGGCACGTATTGTATCTAAGCAATAATGTTAAAGGTAGAATGTAATGTTTGGTATTTGGAGCTTATAATTGGTAAAGATTGTTAAGATTTGAAACATTGTCTGATCATATCCTTATAGCACAACAAAGTAGTTAATTCCATGTTAAATAATAAATTGCTTAAATGTTGGGACCTTACAACCCTCCATAATATATATTATATATATATATAGATATATATATATATATTATATATATATATATATATATATATCCCTTGTTTTTGATCAGAAAGGTTGATAATGCCAATACTACTGTTGACATAAGGTAGTGTCTTATTTTCATTTTTAGGTACTCAGATACATTCGTAAAGCTGGTGTAAAAATTAGTATTGTACCAAGAATGGAAACTGTCAGAAACACCCACAAGAAGATTCGATCCAGGACTTGAGCCACAAATTTCCAGTCTTGGACAACCTGTAAAATAGAAAGGGTTATTTTTAACAATGTGTGCAACTTAAACAAAAGAAAATGAATACTAATACAAGGCCATTAAAGGGACACTATTGGTCTAGAGGGAGTGTCCAGAATAGAAAGGAACATTTGGACCTTAATGTACACAATGATTATGCTGTGAACTTATATAACTACTGTTTAAAATTATCATAGGTTGAGCAGGAATGTGGGACTCAACATCAGTTTATCCATTCAGTTTAGTTTAATACTAATAAACAGACCCTTATGTTTCTTACCTCTCTAATGAAGTTCTCCTTTTTAATATGCCTTGAAATGTATCGTACAGAATTGGTAGCTTTTTCCAGCAGTTCCGCCAATACCTTGTTTTCATCATCTTTCCCAGATAACGACCTCTTTTTACAAGACAGTTTGTTTTTTTCATCAGGGCTGTTCAAGTCAATTTCTGGATAATGGTAGCGATCAGTGTGTCCTCTCATGCAGAGCAGCTTCGGGAGCCTTTGAAGGAACAGTTTTTTTACCCAGGGAGACATAGGATGGTAAGTGGCTGAAGAACGATGGTGTACATTGATAACAAACACAGTGACTATAATGGACAGCGTCACAAAAATCATGATGAACAGCAAGTATTCTCCAATGAGAGGGATCACTTTGGAGGATGATGGGATGATCTCCTCAATAACTAACAGGAAGACAGTGAGAGACACTAGAACTGAGGTGGACAACGACAGCTTTTCTCCTTCGTCTGAGGGCAAGTAGAATACCAGCACAGTCAGGAAAGACAAACCAAGACAAGGGATGATCAAAAACAGAGTATAGAACAGAGGTAGGCGTTTGAGAATAAACGAATATGAGATGAATGGGTAGGAGTACAGCCCATCCTTCCTGTTTCCTTTCATTCCAGTGGCATTAAGAATCTCCCATTCTCCATTGTCGAAAAAGTCCTTTCTGTCCACGTGATCATCAAGGAGAATGAGGTCCACCATGTCCCCATCATAAGTCCAAGAACCAAACTTCATTGAGCAATTCTGTCTGTCAAATGGAAAGAATGTCACGTCCATAATACAAGAGCTTTTATAGCTTGCGGGTGGGGTCCACATCACAGTGCCATTGTACTTCACAATTACCTTTGTCATCAAAGATCCTTCAAAGTGTCCGTCGGCACTAAATAAAAGGATAGGGTTTATTCAACAAAGACTCTTATCATGAAGATCTAATGTGTATTTATATGGTACCAATTTTTTATGCAATCTGTTCCTCCTCAAGTCTACCCGTAGACTTGAGAGTTGTTTTTGATTCCATAGTTATTTACATTAGCACTGACATGCATGCCAAATAATCTTGTGTTTTAACAGTGGAGAACATGGCCAGTGCAGTACATTTGGATGCCAAAATTACATTATCATTACGTTAGTATGTATTAATATATATAGTATATATATATATATATATATATATATATAAATATATATTAACGCTTTATATATATATATATATATATACACATACACACACACACACACACACACACGTCCCTCGTTATATCGCCCTCACTATACTGCAGATTCGGATATATCGTGGTCAACTGAGGTTGTAAAAATTGACAGATTTTTACTGTCTAACTGCGTATCCCTTAGCTGAAAAATACATAGACACTTAGAATTATTGTTAGTTTTATTTCGTACTGCACATCACAAACAACAATATACAAAACAATTTTAAAAAAGCATTAATATTGTACTGTGTCCTATACCAAGTATATTGCCACAACAAACCAAGCAAAATGAATATTGCTCCACGACTAAGTGGTTTTAATTTTAGCCAGCGAGGTGTTCATGTGTGGCAGCAATGCACTAGCAAAAGTCACAGGGCAGTGACGTCAGCTCCCTAGCAACAAGCATCCTGTGTTGTTGTTGGCAAATGGATCCTTTCAATGCAGTGGGTTTGTGCACTTGAGAAAGGAGAGGAAGAGTCATCAAATTAATTGCAAACTGAAGTTGATGAGAAGCAATTACCTCTGCAGTACAAATTAAAAAGGTGTGCTGCTTTTTATACAAAAAATGAGAGAAAGCAGGTTGTGCAGAGTATAAACTGGATGCTGACACCCCTGGTAAAACGATATATACACAGTATATACACATTTGTAGTCAAAAGTTTACATATCCCAATGGAAATTTGTCATTTCTAGAAATTTCTCCAAAAAAAATAATTTTAGGAAAAATATTTTGTAGAAAAAGTTTCGCTTTTGTGGATGAGGGAAAAAAGTAACAAGAAATAGAATACAATTATTTATTTCAGCAATTTTTTTTTTTTTTTTGCTAAACTCCAAAAATGCTAATTCAAAAGTATTCCTACCCTTTGCTGCTATGATAGTATTGTCTACAAGGTGCTACAAATTTCAATATGATAACGCAGAACCTAATTCTAGAAAAGTCTAGAAAATGCTGGATTGTAAGTGAACATTCTTAGAGAGTATAAATGGGTTAGGCTTAGGATAATTGCTGTCATTACCAATAAGTCAATATGAGAAAAGTAAAGAGTTATCTGAAGAACTTTGGCAGAAAATTATTTATTGTGATAAAGCTGGAGAAGGATACAAGATTTCCAAGAATTTGAGTATCCCAATTTCAACTATTGTTTCTATTATCAAGAAGTACAAGACTCATGGTACTGTTACAAAGTTCCCTCGGTCTGGAAGAAAGAAGGTTCTTTCACCAAGAACAAGTAGAAGAATTGTGAGGAAGGTTAATAACAATCCGAGATTGACTGCCAAAGATATTCAAAGTGAATTGGCTGCAAGGGGGACTGGGGTTTTCGTTTCAGCCACAGGTCAAGTATTGCATGGTCACGGTCTGAATGGTCGCAGGCCAAGGAAAAATCCACGAAAGAAAAATCCAGGAAAACGTCACAAGGACAATCGCTTAAAGTTTGGAAAAAGGCATTTGAATGATGGATATGAGTTCTGGTCAAAGGTTTTGTGGAGTGATGAAACAAAAATCAAGGTATTTGGCCAAACTGATAGTTGTTACATGTGGAGAAAATCTGGTGAGGCGTACAAAGAAAAGATCACCATACCTACTGTCAAGCATGGAGGTGGTAATATCCTTCTATGGGGCTGCTTTTCCTCTAATGGCACAGGAAATTTAGTTTCAATACATGGTAAAAATGGATTCCATAGCATACCAAAAGATATTGGCCAATCATCTGAAACCCTCTGCTACAAAACTTAGTTTAAAGCGCTACTGGATGTTCCAACACAACAACGATCCAAAGCACACATCAAAATCTACTTCAGAATGGTTAAAGAAGAATAAAATCAAGGTTCTGGAATTTTGCATTGAAGAATGCTCACAAATCACTAAAGATCACTAGAAAGAGGTTATTATTGCTAAAAGTACCTCCCGAGATATTAATACAATTTTCCTTGGCAGGGTATCAATACTTTTGAATTTGCATTTTTGGAGTTTTGCAAAAAAAAAAAAAAAATGAAATAAATAATTGTAGACATCTATTTCTTGTAACTTTTTTCCTCATCCACAATGGATATAATTTCCTTATTGGTAACCCATTTTATAAATATATATATATTATATATATATATATATATATATTATATAGATATATATATATATATATATATATATAGACACACACACACACACACACATTTACTTACTTACTTTTCATACAAAACTATATCAGGCAGCCAGATTGTTTCAGAAGGAACTCTGATTGAGGTGATACCTCCATATTCATCAGGATTCCAGCGCAGTTTGCAGTCGGTCCACTCCTGCACAACAAATGCATGTCTTAAGTTAAAAGCAGAGTGTTTCATTTCAGCAGATACTTGCTGTGCACAAAACGTCTTGGAAAATATTAATATAGTTTAAATTAATTAAGTCACAGGGACGTACAGTATTTAACTGAATCAGCAGAGGAAGAAAAGTCTGGTTTAAAAAACATTCCACTATACTACCTCTATCTGGACCATAATAAACGGAGAAAGAAGAAACCGGTATACAGTTTTTTTTTGTTGTTTTTTTTTTTTTTTTTTTTTTTTATCATTTGGAATTGTTTACAGCTGGCTGAAAAACAGCTCTTACTGTCGCTTTAGTAATATATGTATCTGAGGCATGAAATAATTTAAATGCATTTTCCAGGGAAAATAGAGCAAGACGAGTAGTCAGTAAAAATAACAAAGTAGTTGCAATTGATTAAATGGAAAGCTTCAAAACATTTAATCGCAGTGTTTGAGACACATTTGACAGAAGTCATACTGTGTGCTGTTGGATTCTATCCATGGGGGGGTCACATCTGACTACAAGATAAAATGTACTGGAATTCTGACAAATCACTAACTGTGACAGTTAGAATGTGACAGTTAGAATGTGACATAATGTGACTGGCAGGATGTGACAGTTAGAATGTAACAGGATGTGACATAATGTGACTTGCAGGATGTGAGTTAGACTGTGACAGAATGTGACAGTCAGGATGTGACACTTTGAATGTAACAGTTAGGTTGTGACAGTCATAATGTGACAGTTAGGATGTGACAGAATGTGACAGTTGGGATATGACAATCAGAAAAGTTAATATGTACTGGACAACACCCTTAATTAAACTTGACTGTCAGAACACAGAACACAGTTGTGTAAGAAATACAATAATATATCCTAACAACATTTGCAATGGTCCAGTTAGCAGTTTAAATAGATGTGGTATCAAATGCCATCATCTTTTAATACTGTTCAGTGTATGAAGTCCTACATGGATCAATGAAATACTACAATGCCAGCAGTAAGTCTGGAAATATAAAAGATATTTTTTAAAATGTTTTGCATTCACAGACACAGAAGGATACCATCCAAATTAAAGCCACATAAACTGCTGACCATTGACAACAGTTCATCATGAAGGGTAATAATCCATTATACTCGCAAGAAAATTCAAATGAAAATATCTTCCTTCCCTTACCTCCCATAACCATACATTTGTCGTCATAAGCTGATCCTTTACATCCTGAAACAGAAGGACAGGGAATATAAGTCAATTATGAATCACAATTATTTTTAAAAGCTGATTTACATTAGCATTCTGATTTGGTCCAAATGTATGTGCCACAATTACTGCATTTGATTTTTAGAACTAGCTAGTAAGATGAATGTATGAGTTTAAAATTCATTATGAAAAGGTATTGGTCAAATCAGTGATACACACCCAAACCATCTGTTGCTTGAACTCCAGATCTGCTCCATCACTACTCCATGTCACTCTATTCTAATTGAAATACCTGCAATTTCCACCAAACAGCTTTAACGTAATTGAAGATTTAAGAAATAAGTACATTTCAAAACATGATGGGCAGAGATTAGATTTGAATGAAGCCTCAGTGTGTGACGTGACACAGTGTAATCTCCAGACTAAAATGCCATGGGCAAATGTCAGGAAGGTCAGATTTTTTCTCTCTCCAATCACAAAAGCCAATCAGCTGTGAAAAATGATTGCTTCTGGGGCTGGCAAGAGATACTGCTGGAAACTTTCAATTACAAATGTACACATAGTGACTGGCATGGACAACAAGATATTTACAGTTTAAAAAAAAATAAAACACAAGTGTGGCAGAGCAAAGCTCTGCCCTTTAAATTGGCAGGGATGGGGTTAACTTCCCCTACCTGCCTGGGTTTATTATGTTCAGGTGGCTGGGGTTGATTAGTTGATTAGGTTGATTAACGATCAATCAGCGCCCAGCCACCTGATATAAAAGGAGGCCTCTGCTTCTCATTTGGAGAGAGGGAGCTGAGGAAGCAGGTTGGGTTTTTTTTTTGGTTGTTTGGAAAGTTTGAATCCAGTGAAGGCATTGCCCAGCCTGGAAATTGTTATTTTTGTAAATTTTGCTTTTTGTCTTTCTTTGTGTTTAAATTGTTTTGTTTTGGCCCTTGTGCCCTTTCATTTTTGTGTTTATTTATAATAAAATAGTTATTTTTTTGAACTGCAGTCTGTCTCTGGGCCTCTTTCCACTCGCCAGCCTGCCACAACAAGGAAAATGTGACATTAAGTACTGGGTTCCAAAGCAATATGCTTTATAAGCTAATATATAAACATGAAACAGAAATACAGTTTTTGGAACTATTTACCCTTGTAAACTAGGTAATATGGAATATTTAGTAAATTGTCCTTAACTGAGTTTAGATGCAATTAACAGTCCCCTGTTCTGTCTTTGCTCACCTTTGGCACTGACAGCGAGTTGGAGATATCAACTTCTGCCAGCCCAGACTTGTTAATCCTTACTACTCTTTCATCACACTCAGCTACCCATGGAAACAAACAAGACTTATTTCTAACCTCCCCAGTAAGACAGAAAAGTGCAATAAAATGTTTTTATTCACATAGACTCAACTTGCTGTTCCACCAGTTATAAAAGGGAAGCAAATGTTTTGGCAAGATGAACAGGTGTCATAATAGTGTGTTAATTAGAATATTTTTTTTTACAGAATTCTGCCATCTCAACACCCATGTTTGAACTACTGCCCCACCCTCACTTTTAGATGAATGTCAATTTTTCACAGTTTCTAATAACCATGCGCAAAAAAATAATAATAATAACCATGCACAAAATAATGCTTGAGACTTCACATCTTGCACGTCAAATGATTAGAACAAGCTGTGCAGTACAGTAGTTGCTCTGTGCACTGATTGAATAAATTGTAAGTACTTTTCATTTTGGATCCAACAATACAGACTCTGAGTCTGATTGATTACACTTTGCTGTTAAATTACAACCCCTTATTGTCATGCATGAAATATTGAATTTCCCTGGGCAACGCCAGGTACTTCAGCTAGTAGGTATATAAACCCATTTATTTTTGGTTTTGTATTACTTACTTACAGAGTATTGGTTGTATAATATATAATATATCTGTATATACAGTCATTAATGTTCAAATGTTTGTTTATTACATCTTTTGCAGCTCTACAGTGCATACGTACTTTAGTTTATATGAGTAAAATCTCAAAAATCATTAATGCACAGACGCTTTACCAAAAATGTCAAATGTGTAGATAAACACACTGGATAAGCTTCCATTTAGTAACATTTTGAGAGACTTTGCGCTTGGTTATATTTTAAGTTAAAACTCCATATGATTTTTAGATAAACATGTAGGAAACACATGTTAAGTGTGTTTACTGTTTTTACATTCAGTGTGACATGTGTTTGGGATGGGACCATCTAGACTGCATTTCAAAACTGCTAAAAAAGCTAAGAAAAATCAGAGGACTTCAAGCAAGAAAAAAAAAATCACTACACATGTAATAAGTTCAGTCTACGGGTAAGCCAAATCTGTAGTACACAAAAAATATGTATAGTTGTAGATATCTGTTAAATTATAGATGTTGTTTCTCTTTTTTGTCCTCATTCTGTTATAGCACGCTGTGCACATGCAGTGTATAAATGGAGTATATCAAGTATTTTAAATGGAAGCAGACTGTACAGGCACCTCAGAAACACCCATCAGCTACTTTCTGACAGAGAACAATAATACTCCTTCAGACTGCAGCTAAATATTATAATAATAAAGTTTCAAATCAGCATAAAACTTGTGAAAATGGCATGTTAGATTTTGATAAAAACATTGCACATAACCGGATAAAATTACATTCAGAAAATGCTAAGTGTAGCTCTCTACTCTCTCTACTTTCTGATAGATGGTAGGTTAAACTTCAAAGAGTAACCAGCTGGTGGACTGAGAGTGAACTGCAGGTTTTCCTGCAATATTGAGTCTGTATTCCTAGACTATCTGCGTGCTTGAAAAGTGATAATCACCTACACTACCTTTCACATAGTGCCTTAAAGTTATGCCTTTACACAACACTATGTGAAACTTTCCGTGTTGCTGGTGCCCCTTCACTTGATTTCTTTCTTCAAATGAGTGTCTCCCCGCCCCCAACACTATACATCCCTTTTTGTCCAATTACTTTCACTATTAATCTGTATGTGCCTGTTTTGTGCATACTTTTTCAATTGCTTCAAAACAGTTACACATGATTTGGGCAAGGCATGGCTCACAGTTTTGTTACACAGTGACTACCTGAGTTAATAGTCATAGTAAGTAGCAAAAATAGGTAGTATACAGAAGCAAAACCTCTTAAATCTTAAAACATGAGATTCAAAATAGAAACAACTGAACAGGTTCATTCAACTTCTATGAATGAAATACACATTTCACTTCAGCATCTAAATCGCTTTCCACATTAGAAAAAAAAAATTGAAATCTATGCATGTGGTGTATCATTAACATACAAATAATAACCTGAATACATAATTACATAATAGGGTCTTGATACGATATACCACTTTCTCCTGTTACCCTGGTGCATCCGTTGTACAAAATGAAGGAATTAATGGCTGTCAAGTCCAGTAGAGAACATCAGGCTTGTATATAAAAATAAAATTCAATATTTAGGTTATATTTAAAATAAAAACATGTATTGCAAAAGGCAATCAAAGGTAGAGGGGATTATAACTTTTTTTTTTGAGATTCTGCCTTTCAAACACCATCAGGGTATTTAATACAAGTAAGTATCAAAAGTCAAGAACAGACAACCGTGTGTCTTTCACACAATCAGAGTAATTTAAATTTTAAAAGTGAAAATGGTAAAAATGACTGCTGTGACGGTTCTAGTGTTAATAAATGTTAACTACACTTCTTGATTCTTATGCGTAACTATGTGCTGTGCTTTACCTTTTTGAATTTTAAACATGTCTACTTCTAAATGTAGAATGACATTACAGTGGACTTACGCAGCACCCTTTTTTCAAGCAGCCCCTTTGTATTTCACCATTTAATAAATGCTAACTGCAGATTCTTTAACTTAACTGTGTGCTGTTCCTTTTGAATTTTAAACATGCCTAATTCTAAATGTAATCTATCTAGCTAATGTTCAAAATATTACAGTAATATTGCTTGTTATTTCGCGCTTGTCTTGAGTCAATGCCCCTCCCCCTCTTTTGTCTTAACATAAACTCTACGCCCCCGAGGTGTTGACTTGGCAGAATCCGGTAAATAAAATACAAAACATCTTCATAATGTTCTCAGTATAAGCTGCATTTCAATATGTTTGTTTAGCTCTGCTGAAATAACAAGGTTCACTTTTGTGATTTATTGTTTCACCAAATCCAGCCTTATTGTATCTATGAGAGAAGAGACCCATAGACTCAAGACCAATAAAATAATATAAATAACTATCAAAAGCAAGGGAGATTCAAGATGCAATTAAAAGAAGAGATGTTTCTGTTTTACAGGTTCTAAATACCAGACTGCCTAAAAGGTTGTGAGAAGGTAAGGCTAATGGTTAAAAGCCACACTCACAGTTTACTTTAGACCAAAGGTGTGCATGTTGTTTGCTAAAAAAAATATTCATAGTAATGCAAGGTACAGTAGAAAGACAATGTTCTGCCGAATATACATTCATATTCCATGCATGTCCAAAACATTTAACATGTACTGTACAAAAAAAGCCAAAGTAATAATAAAAGGATGAAGCATACAATGATGTGATAGCTACAAAATAAGTTACACAAATGGATCAGCTATGTAAAATAGCTAAAAAAAAAAAGGGGGGGGGGAGACCAACTTATATTTAAAAAGAAAATCGTCCATGTAAATAAACAATGTCTATTAAAAAGGGTTTTAAAAAAGCTATGGAGGGCAGTTGTAACAATAACTCACAAACTGAGTCAAGTAAATACTGTACAGACCAAACTCAACTTGATTGGCTGAGTCAGGCGATGACAGCTCTAAAAGGGTTGAAATTTTGAACCGTGTTGACATTTGTAATCATGTGGATACATCTGGAATAATACTTTTTTTATATATAATAAGTCTTTATATCTTTCCCTATGCTTTGAAAGCAGTTGACAAAATGACTCTTTTTGGCAAGCAACCACCAGCATTAAATCAACCAGTACTAAAAAATACTGTGAGTCACTCCACACTACACTGCTTAAGAGAATACAAGGTCAACCGTGGGCACAAATATGTTTAAAAAAAGGCACATACACACATCTAAAAGCCTTTGGAACAGTCTGTTCTGTATTATAGCACTCAGCCTCTGCAATCACACGTTATGAACTACTCACTTATAAAAACTCTTTCAACAGAATTTACCTTTGACCAACCTAGACATCATCCAAACCTGAGAACAAAGTATTACTCTCAATACTTTCAGATAGCAAAATAATCTATTCAACACCAGGAACATTTTGACTATTCATTTTTTAATATTCTAATAAAACTGTAGTGTTTGAGAATGTAGTACAGATGAAAGGTGAGACACTAGCACTGATTACTGTCGACACACTGCCAAGTCCTCTCACAGCAAAGACTGGGAAATGTGCAGAATTATGTGGTTTGTGATGTTGGACCAATATCCACTGTTAAGACCATCAGTGAATTGAGCAAGGGTTGAACCCTGGCCTACAGAGTTGAAAGATCTCTTTTAACTGACCAACTCCTAATCTAGTGTTCTTGCATTGGTCAACAAGGGATTTAAAAACAAATGACTTTAAATTGAATTTTAATTATTTATAATTAGCTAGAATTTAGTTTCACAAGTGGTTTAGCACATTGTCAGCACTATTTGGTTTTAATCTTCTTCTGATGAGTTATTTTTTATCTGTTAGAGATAAAAGTAATTCAGTAATTATGAGTCTATAGAAAATTATAAAAGGCTTAATTATGAAACAAAATGTAATTAGTAATTAGCTGCAATGTAGGGTGGCACTTTCCTAGTATGCTTTACCCCTGTTTACATTATATCTGAAATAAATACCTACCTTATGCCTTTGCATTGCCATATTCAAGCATGACAATCGAGTGAATCTACAAAAATGATCACTTATACTCACACTCAAAAACATTACTTTCTTTTGATGTTAAGATTCCACTAACACACATTTTCACCTAAACTAATAACCTAGTTTGTAAATCTCCAGTATCTCAATCTTCATTAAGTCAATAGTTCCAATATGAAATAGATGTAGAAAAGTTAAACATCACCTACCGGTATATATTTCCAGTTTTGTTATTGTCATCCATAAAATTATTCTACTGTTGTCGGTGAAAATGAAAGGGGCTGATTCAATGTATGACAACTTTATGGACAAAGGACTTTATGGAGTCAGTCAGTCAGTCAAGAAAAAACACAACTCACTCAAAGTAATTCTTGGAAAATTGTATTCAGAAATGTGATTTTATACGTAAACACAGTTGGCTAGTGCTATTCAGAAAAGTACTTGCCAACTGACGTAATAAAACAAATTTGAAAACTAACAAAGGTCCTCCATATTGCTATTCACAAAACTATCCGAGCAAACAGGTGGCTGTCGCAAAGCATTTTATGAATGGATATACAGTCGTTCAAGAATGAAAATCTGCCTCTTTTTGATGACATCATCAGCATTATTAACGTTCCCTGGGTGGCGTCGGTAGCTGTTGAAAAAAGAAAAATGGAATCCACCGACAGTACCCTATACCGAAACCCAAGTCTGAAGCTGCCAGTCACGGGCAGTTTGCAAAACCTGATTCCAGCGCCCCTATCACGTCTGCCAAAAATTCAGGACATGTCATAATTTAGAAAATAAAAAATAAAAAAATAAAATAAACATTTGTAGTTTCGTTTTGTTTGGCAACGCTGGTAACACATTTCCATACGCACACCTAACATTTCCATTCTTAACTGCAGGACCAGGAAAAAAAAATAAAAATAAACAAAAAGCACTAGGAGGATGTTTCAATAATAATAATAATAATAATAATAATAATATTGAAAACTTTAAATGTTAATCTTACAAATTCATTATTATTATTATTATTATTATTATTATTATTATTATTATTATTATTATTACTAATAAACCCTGCTTAAAGCATGGAATCATTCAGGGGAAGTTTATGTTTATGAATCGGTGAAAGTTTCACACCGTTGCACACTGTACACAGCATTGATTGTTTTGTGGTGCTCGAAAAAAATTAAAAACAACCAAAAAAAAAACCCTCCCTTTCGATCATTGCTTTCTGCAATACCAAGTAAGCCCAAATTTCCCACCGACTGCATCAGCAGGACTGTTATACTGTATATTGTAACGATCCATGAAAATAAACAGGTTCACACAGGCAGTATTCATCCAAACTCTTTATTGTGAACACAGGTAAAATAAATAAAAATAAAGGGACTACTGTTAGCCGTGGATCGCGGCAAAGAAATAATAATAAAATAACTGTCTATTCTCAGTGTCTCACTTCCGCTCTGCTACACAGCGTTGTTTCAAAATGATTATGCCAGAAGAGAATATGTTCTTGTGGGAGAATATATTTATCTTATACAGTTCCTTCATATAAAGCTACAGATTTATTTTATTTATTTTTAATTTTTTTTAAAATAGGCAATGTTAATCATGGGCAAGTCAAACTATATAACAGAGCAAGTGTAGTAATAAAATATGTGTTTTTAAAAAATTGTCTGTCGTTAGTTTAGACTTGACATAGAAAGCGTTCAATAACTCCTAGTTATCGACAGCATTTTTCTATCGTTCACTCTTTTGAATAGCAGGTTGACGCTCAGGACCAATATAAACTTTATGCTAATGAGGTCATCGTTAACCTTTCTCTCAATTCCTTCATAGACGAAAATGGCTGGGGCTTAGCGACGCATCTGAATGATCTCTTATGACTAGCAACTGCCGTTAAATAGGCGGCTATGGACGGAATCCGATCATGTGCTCCAGTTTTCTCATTTTGACAGGCGTTAACCCTTTACGAATAGACCCCTATATGTGCTAAAATATATTTTTAATAATGATTGTTTTGATATTTTTATCTATATGCAATGGGTCATAAATCTTCTGAAGAATGAAACCGAACAAATTATTATCAAATCTTCTAGGTGGCTTACAAAAGACAAAAAGATGTAATTGAAAAAGTCTAGCAATTGTAACTTAAGTTACTGGAGAAAGAGGCCTGTTACTGGTATTGTTTAACTTTCATACACATATGTAAGTACTAACGTCCTGACATTATTATTTTATTGTATTTATTGGAATTTGATACCAATTGAAGGCAGAGATTGACATCTCCAGTGTAAATATTACCATAGCATATTATACCAGTGTCATATACAGTATATAGCATCCTATATAGCAACAAAAAATATAACAAACTAAAAAGAGCTCTAGTCTGCTTGCTTTATAGACAGCATTAACGCATTCGTGTGTGTGTGTGTGTGTGTGTATATATGCACAAAAGATTAATTCTCAAACTGAACGCAGTTGGGATTCAAGGAAACACATGTACATGGATTAGGGAGTGGTTAACATGTAGAAAACAGAAAGTACTGATTAGAGGAAAAACCTCAGAATGGAGTGTGGTAACCAGCGGTGTACCACAGGGATCAGTATTAGGTCCTCTGCTATTCCTAATCTACATTAATGATTTAGATTCTGGTATAGTAAGCAAACTTGTTAAATTTGCAGACGACACAAAAGTAGGAGGAGTGGCAAACACTGTTGCAGCAGCAAAGGTCATTCAAAATGATCTAGACAAGATTCAGAACTGGGCAGACACATGGCAAATGACATTTAACAGAGAAAAGTGTAAGGTACTGCACGCAGGAAATAAAAATGTACATTATAAATATCATATGGGAGATATTGAAATTGGAGAAGGAATCTATGAAAAAGACCTAGGAGTTTTTGTTGACTCAGAAATGTCTTCATCTAGACAATGTGGGGAAGCTATAAAAAAGGCTAACAAGATGCTCGGATACATTGTGAAAAGTGTTGAATTTAAATCAAGGGAAGTAATGTTAAAACTGTACAATGCACTAGTAAGACCTCATCTTGAATATTGTGTTCAGTTCTGGTCACCTCGCTATAAAAAAGATATTGCTGCTCTTGAAAGAGTGCAAAGAAGAGCGACCAGAATTATTCCGGGCTTAAAAGGCATGTCATATGCAGACAGGCTAAAAGAATTGAATCTGTTCAGTCTTGAACAAAGAAGACTACATGGCGACCTAATTCAAGCATTCAAAATTCTAAAAGGTATTGACAGTGTCGACCCAAGGGACTTTTTCAGCCTGAAAAAAGAAACAAGGACCAGGGGTCACAAATGGAGTTTAGAAAAAGGGGCATTCAGAACAGAAAATAGGAGACACTTTTTTACACAGAGAATTGTGAGGGTCTGGAATCAACTCCCCAGTAATGTTGTTGAAGCTGACACCCTGGGATCCTTCAAGAAGCTGCTTGATGAGATTTTGGGATCAATAAGCTACTAACAACCAAACGAGCAAGATGGGCCGAATGGCCTCCTCTCGTTTGTAAACTTTTTTATGTTCTTAAAAAGATACATTTTAAATTTTGACTTAAAAATGCAGATTGACTCAGCATTCACAATAGAGCATAAAAGTGAGTTCCAAAGTAAAGGAGCTTAAAAACGAAAGGCCCTTAAATTCTCATTTTTTTAATTCATCTCAGGGAATTTACCAACAGAACATTATTGGCAGATCTCAAAGTGTATGCTGGTTTGTAAAGAATAAGTAACTCAAGCAATAGGTAGAATTTCTTTATAAGTAAGGAGCAACGTTTTAAAATCAATACAAGGCTTCACTGGCAGCTGACACCATGACCTTGAAACTGGGTAAATGTGTTAAGTAGACTTGGTATGTGTTAGTATTCTGGCTGGAGCATTTTTACCTAGATGAAAACCATTCAGTGAGTGTGGCAAAGTGGTTAAGTGTGCAGGTGCAGGTGTGCAGTGGTGATCAATAAACAGACAGACAACAATAATCCAGGTGCCATGGTGTTTTATTTTATGTCCAAGTGTCTGATGACACAAAACACACAGTAAATAATAACAATGAAAAGCAATACAGCAGCGTGTATTGCTTTACTGTAATCCGCGGGTTGGTCCCAAAATAATAAACAGTCCTGTTCTTTAAACACCCACGCAAAACACCAAACACATACACAAGTCCACAGTGAGTGCTAAAGTGCTTGTAGTGCAATTACAGTTCTCCGTGAAATAGTGAAATGTTGTTCGGGTTTAGTGCTGGCCTTTGGCGACAGCTCCAGATCGTGTTAGCCGTCTAACTGTATTAACAAACAAGTACAATTTAAATACGAGAAACAAAACAAACAAAGCAATCACGGTTCACAACACAGTTCTCCTTCCAGTTAGCTTTAACCATTAC
Source organism: Polyodon spathula (assembly GCF_017654505.1). Classification (NCBI taxonomy): domain Eukaryota; kingdom Metazoa; phylum Chordata; class Actinopteri; order Acipenseriformes; family Polyodontidae; genus Polyodon; species Polyodon spathula. The sequence goes on along the minus strand of NC_054534.1, from coordinate 82,911,922 downwards.
AAAGAAACAGATCACGTTGCTCTGTCCCCTTTTGTACTATCCATCATGACCCCTTGGTTAACAAGTGCAACAGCTCCTCCCATCCGTGGCTGCTACATCGTTTCCCTTCCGGGTTGATGATTTAATGTACCGGAGCTCCACCTCCTTTCTAGATGACCAACTTCCACCTAACCTTGGTGTAACAGGGCAAGCAGCCCTATTCAGTATTTATTTTAGAACAGGGTTTTCCCCTCAGCCCCTGTACTGTACTTTCTGTTTTATGATTTATTTGTTATATAAATGTCGGCGAACGTCGTCTGTATTTGTTATGTATATATTATTGTTTTGACGACAGGGCCGTATTTCGTGTTTGTATTTGTTGCAGCGTGGATGGGAAGCCCATCTACATTAATTAAAACCTTGTGCAAAAGGTGGCCATCTCCCGAAGTGATTAATTTGTTGCTAATCGGGAGATGTCACCTGCATATAAATCTGCAGCTCTCTCTTGGGCTGTAATGGGGGTGGGCACAGCAGGCGTTCCTCTGGTGGGAGGGGGCAGTTCACTGGGAAATGCCCTCACTCCTCACAGATGCAACAGAAATAATGCCCTCCCATAATGCGGAGGAGGGTTTCCCAGCTTACCTCCTCCCCTTTCTGAGGTGGAGAGTGGTAGCAGTCAGGCAATATGTGGCCGAACTCATCAACTTTAAAACACCACTCCTCCCCCCTCAAGCATGTCAGGCAGACTTGCTGCGGCTGTTGCTGCTGCTTCCTCCAGCTCCTCCTTTTCCCTCTTCTTCCTCCCATCCTTCTCTTCCTCACTCAAAAAAATTATAATAATAAAAAAACGAAAACTGCTCACAGAGCGAAATAAAAGGTTTTAAATAAAATAAATCACGAAAACAAAAATACAATATAGGTCAGGCTGTGTGATCGCCTTCACTGTTCCTGTATCTTTCCTTCCTCTCGCTCTCCCGTTCTCCATTTCCGAACAACCACCCCGAGTGCAGAGAGCTGCAGGTTTATATGCAGGTGACTATCTCCCGGATAGCAACAAATTAATCACTTAATTCGGGAGATGGCCACCTTTTGCACAAGGTTTTAATTTCTAAGTTTTAATTGCTAAGTGTGGCTCTGTCCTCTTCTATTTCCAAAAACGCTGCCATACCGTTTTTTCGATTTAAGGGGCCACAATAGGACATTTACGGATTTTCACTTAGTTATCCCCTAAAGTCGTTTTGTGCAACGGTTAACTAACTTAAGGGAATTACTTAAATACAAATATTACTTAAGTAGAACATTTGGGAAAAGTAAGGGGGGAATTTCACTTAATGTGTTGCAACTGGGCACTTGCCTTTGTCTCAGTTCAAGTCTTCAAAGCTGCAGCGTTATTTTACTACAAACCATGCCTGCATTGACAATGAATGTCCAAAAGATTCTGAACTTCTGTCTTTAAAAGTTAATGCTAGAACCGCCATGATAATCATTCATTATATGTGCTAATTTTGAAAATAAACATTCTATGTTTATTTTTTCTATTTAAATATGGTGTTTCTGCTATGAAAATGTTAAATAGTATGTTCATGAATAAATCTTTTGAGTTGTATCTGAAAGTTTGTATTTCATTTTCATATCAGAGCTGATTAAAATGTACCTGTCAAAATGACTGCTGTCAGTAAAAGCAAATGGATAAACAGACACAAATGTTGACCAAATTTGCCAAACAATCTGAGACCGCGACTCTAGCCTACTCCTAACAAGTGGCCTGGAACATTGCCTGTGCGAAAAACAAAACCTACTCCAATGGTAAGTTGGTGAAAACTTGCCTTAGGGATGTTATTGCTAGCCTATGTCCAAACAGCAATCAACTACAAAAGCAAATTTCAGACCTGCAACTCGCACATCACACATGACATTGAACTACAGCTGCATTCAGAACAATGATCGCAGGAAAGAATACCAAAAGTTACACTGAGTACAGATCCTGCCTGTATGTGGTATAAGAAAATAAACGATAGTTAGCTACTCACCCAAATAAGAAACAAAAACAAAACTATGCTTTTATATAGAGAAAATGTATTTGTTTGGATATCAATATTATGTATGTACAGGAAAAAATAAAGGTCAGCTGCATTTAATAGTGTGTGATAGTAATTGTAATAAAAAAATATCAGTGAAACACTAAATAAGCACTTTTTAAAGTTTGAGGCTCTTTGTCACTATACATTTTACTTCCTTGGCTCTTGGTCTGTGAAAGGTTGGTCTCAATCATACATTTGTTGTTTTTTTTTTTTTTTTAATCCAAAATAACATGTTGTAACATGAATTAGTATGACTATACATTTTTTTTAACCATTTCATGCATGATAGCCTTATATGAGGATGCCATTTTCCCCCAATAAAGCAGTGGAAAAAAAAAAAAAGTCAAACATTTTCAATGAAAAATATATTTATTATGTGGCCCAATTTATTAGATGATAAAGTATGTCATAACAATACTGTTGTGTTTGGAAGGATTTAATATTATGCTCCCTCACCATAGCAACTCCCCACAACATCTCACAAGCACTGAAGGTCAGCAGGTACCCTTCAATGACACCACCAAGCCAAGCAGAAGTCTGCAAGCTATTGGTCCCTGGGAGAACAACAGTCAGCACTGCAGGTCTTTTGATCTTACCGCGTGCCTGGCCAGGATGGGCTGCTGTATCACGGCGAGGTGACTCAGTCCCTGCCTAGTTTTATCTGTGGGAGCACCAGAGCCAATGCAGTGCTCCCTGTGGAGTCCATTGCAACGATCAGCAACTTGGTGAAGCCTGGCCATGGACTTGTGCTGTATTACATATTCTTCACACCATGCAGTGCCAAACTTTGTTTTTACATGTAAGCAGCATATAATTAGTAATATAATCTAAGCCAGACACTATTGCTGTGATAATAGTGACATATGGATAAAAAATCAATAGCAACTGGGTAATTATTTACTGGCCAGTTTCAGAAGCAGCATTCTCTTATCCTGATTGCTTAAAAATATGTATAAACACATTTTATATATTTATAAGGGTAGTCTTTACTCTGTATTTTCTTAAGTAGATTTCAACACCCCAACAATATCAAAATGATTTGCAAACTGTTACAACTGTAATTTGTAACACTGTATTTAAGACGAGACCTCTTTTCATAGTCCTAATTGGAGAGACACTAAAATGACAAGACCTCTCATCAAAGACACTCAAAAGGTTAACCTGATTGATAGAACCTGATATCTGTGTGTTGAGTTTAAGATAGAAAGGTGAAGGGGGGACAACCAGCAGAATTACTATTTAACATAAGGTTAGCCTTAAACAAAAATACCTTTTTTTTGTCCTAATGTAATAAATAATGCATTTCATGTGGGGGATTCTAATTTCAGACTTGGTTATTTCTTATTAATAATCTGGTTTTAGAGTAAACCAAATGTTAAAAAAGTGACCAAGTGTAACGATTTTTATTAGGATGGTTTTATGTCGAATTTCAGCATTTATGGTGCACCTTCAGCTCTTTGGCTGCCTGAAAATCCTCTGGGAAAATTTAAATTTTATGTCATTATAAGCTTATGAAACGCTCCAGTTAATAAATGCAAATGCTTTTTTTTTTTTTTAATGATTTTTTAAGCTCCATATAATGCAAATTTACATAAAGCCACAAAATATAGAAGGCATATTGCTATAGCTTCCTTAATGCTTTCAATCTATATGGCTATATTATTTTAGGACACACACACCAGCACACACAAGTCTATATTTAAATAGAAGTGTTTAAAAAGTGTGCCGAAATTATGAAAGCACAGAAAATACTCACCACATCCACAAGCTGGGAAATCTTTAGTCCAAACTTGACTGTTATGGTATCATCCGAGTGTTGAACTGGCCTTACCCATTTCTGATAGCCTTTAAATAAATTCCTTAGTAGCGAGTCTTCCATCTCCGCCAGTGAAATTAAATCACCGGTAGCTATAAAAAAGATTAAAAAGTAGATAAACACCATAAGCAAGAAAAACAATCAAATCATTCCGGGGGGGTTGCAGGGGTTTATAACAGGGGTGTCGAATCAGCTGTCCAATTTTAATAACTAGCCATTTGGGACAGTCCCTCAACTAATTCAGGGCATTAATACGTCTTCACTGCTGCAAGTATAGATTTGGTATGAATATTTGCGAATAATGCAGTTTTATCTTAACATGCAGAACTATGAAACGGTGTATTTAATTTGATATAGCATAAATTTACTGTATTGTAATGTGTTGGTGCAATAACATGCGTCAAAGCGTCACTTCTGTTTTAAGCATACTTCAGGCTGATTAATACACTACTAGTCCCTAACTTGCTCAATATACAGGTGCTCCAGAGTCATTCTCCCAATACAACAGAACCACTACGCACTTGCGGCTACTATGAATGAAACATTAAGGCACGGCAGGGGATGGGTTGGCATGATAACCACATACTTCAGGCGTTATAAGGCACGGCTCGAAGCGGAGTGCCCTAAACCCTTAAGTGTGCAGTTATATCATGCCAACCCATTCCCTGGAGTGCCTTAATGCTATTATAAAATGATTATACAATTAAAATATGTATTTACTTTTTAAATTAACACAGCAAATTAAAAAAAAAAATCTTTCCAATAACAGTAAATATTATTGCACACAACAAAATAGTTCCAGTGAAAAGTAAACAAGATTTTTTTTTTTAAATGTTTTATTTTAATAAATTAACATGAGTTTGTTCATAAATATGATAAATACTGATTAACATGTAGTCACAAAGACTGCTGTAGTGGGTGACATCAGACCAGAAACAGGGACCAACGTAGAATCGACAGACGTGGAGTTTGGTGAAGCTGAGCGCTTGCTTGCGCTCAGCATTTAATAATTAAACAGACCAAATGAAAGGTTTGAACGACGAACAAAACACAGGACACAGCACTGGTAGCCAAAACAAAGAGACAAACAAAAAAATGGACTACACAGACAAACATGGTGAGTTGTTATTATGCTTACTATTATTATTACCTTCGTCTGCATTTCCGTTCTCCACTCACCGAACACACAACCTTGAGTGAGTGAAAACATGCAACCTTTATGCAGCTGTACCGAGACTCGATTGCTAATCAATCATTCAATTGGAGTCTCAGTACAACTGCACATGAATTAATAAAGTGCAATTCCCTGTGCTCACAAATTATTACGTTTTACCTACACATGAAGTTCTGTGCAATCCTCGTGCCTAAATACAAATATAAATTTTAGACACTTGCACTCGTATCCCATTATATCCTGTATATCAATGAACCCCCCCCCCCCCCCCCCCCCTTGTTCGTAATCAGCAGCTGCCTCTTGTGGGACTCCGGCCACAGTGCTTTCTGCAGCAAAAATGCTACCGTGAGAGCATGTCTCCTGACCTCCCCCAAGATAGACGGCAGCGGAACTGCTGCTGGGTTGGTGGTCTCCAGCGGTTCCCTAGCTGACAGCGGAAAGGTTACCGACTGGTTACTGGCTTCCGGGCTGGCTCCTCCAGCCCCAGGACATCCCCAGAGCTGGTGGCAACCCCTGGAGAAGCAGTTCCGGCAACCCCAGACGAAGCGGAGTAGCGGGCAACCCCAGGCAATGCGGAGCACCGGGCAACCGCAGGCGATGCAGAGCAGCAGGTAACCCCAGGTGATGTGAGGCAGGCATCCTTGGGCGATGCGAGGCAAGCATCCTTGGGCGAAGCGAGGCAGGCATCCTTGAGCGAAGCGAGACAGGCATCTCCTGGCAAAGCGAGGCATGCATCCCCGGGCGAAGTAAGGCAGGCATCCTTGTGTGGTGTCATGCAGGCATCCCCGAACGAAAAGGTGAAGGCATCCTTGGGCGGTGTCATTCAGGCAAGGGAGTCAGGACAAGCAGAATTTAACAAGAATTTAAGCATGTTAAATTCTACATTTCGCTAAATTCACTTTTCTGCTGTATGGTGGGTGTGACAGAGAGTGAATGAATCTGAGTCAACAATCTCCCTCCTGACCAGTGAGGGCACGGTTTAACAGGAACAGTGAGATGCAGACTAGATGGTTTGACAGTTCATTCAAGGGTCAGTCGGAAGTCGGCCATCCAAAAAGGGGGTGAAGGAACAATACTAGAAGTCTGCATCTTACTGTGGTAGGTGATGTGTCAGTCGTGGACTGGAGGAGACGTGATTGCACTTGCTGCCAAAGGGGGCGTGACTGAAGGTATATCAGGGGATGTTCAACTTGTCCTTAGAAAGTACTTTAAATGTAAGCCTACATTTTTCTTGGAGACAGTTTTGTAGGCTTTTCACAGGCCATTTAGAAGCCTTTATTGTGTTATTTTTTTTTGTTTTGGTCAAGTTCGAGTTCTGGTTCCGTTATTTCACTGTGCTGTTTTTATTTTAAAGAAAGTTGGATTACTGGTACTTTGTCCTGTTCAGGAAATGCATCTTCATCCCACAGTTTTTAAAAAGATTAACATTTGATTCTGGGTCTGACATTTTTTTTTTAAAGTTAGTGGTTACGTATAGATATTAAATATTATAGAATTAGGACAGGTAAGTGGCAGAGGAATTTAAATCAAAGATGTGTCTGCTCAAAGATTGTGTAGGATTATGTATGGCTGCTAGAATACAGCTAACCAATCAGACAGCAGGATTTTCCAAGCAGATTTACATAAAAATAACACCCCACTGCCTCACCCTTGCAACACTTACTTCTGTCCTTGTAGTCACAGGTATTGTGTCCTTCTCAAACTCCATATGTCCCCCCAAATCACAGAACAAGGAAGCCATAATCCTTCACACACTCCATCCTTAGCATACAAGTTCTCTCCCAAATCCTCATTGACAAAACTGTTCTACTATATAATTGTTATATAATATAACCCATGCATTAGGCCTTATTTTAGACAAACAAAAAAGCAGCATTTGTAAGGAAAAATCCTTATGCTACTTATGTTATGCATTATACTTTTTTTTTTAAATACCTCAACTGCACACAACCTTAGACTAACATTGTTTAGCGTAAGGAAATAAAGACGTGCTATTTTAAAATGGACACTATCTGAGACAGGTGGTATATAATTAAAAGCATTCTGCTAAATAATTTTGATACTGATTTTTGTTTTCTGAGACAGGACAGACATAAAACAAACTCTACTTTTCCAACTTTATCATTTTAAGCCACACAATGTCATGTTAATAAAATGCAATAGCATGGACTTTAAGAAATGCTTTACAGAGTGAATATTGAGTCCCAAGACAGAACACTGTACTTTTCAACTCGACAGCAGCATAAGGTCTCTCAAGATGATTGTTTTAATATGATCATTTCAGACAAGAAAGACTAAAAATGTCACATGGGGATATAAAAACAGATTGCCCTTCCATTGCACATGTGGATGAAAAGAAAAGGAAAAGTGTGATTACCTAATTCAATGAAAAGAAGAGTGCTCAACTTAGAGTGTTGTGTAACATGAGAAGTCCATTATCATCTGAAGTGTAACATGACACGACAGTGCAAGAATGGTAAAGCAACAGCAAAGGTGATCTTAAGGAACTCTAACCACTGTTTTAAAAATCAATTTTCTTACCTCTTATTTGCAGCTTTATCTCTGTACCCCCTTTTTTGTTTCAGGTTTCTGGTTATGTTAGGTTTCTGGTTATGTGTTTTTATACTTCAATTTGGAACATGTTTCTTTTGTAAAGGCAATGATATAGAAGTAAAACGTGCTTCCACTTCTTGTTACAAAATCAGTTCCTTTGCTTCAATCAGGTAATAAGACTTACCACACAGGAAGTGACTCTATACTGTACCAGGAAGAAACAGTTTAATATGTTTTTGATTTAAAGCATTGCACTTGAAAAATCTTGACCTGTACTTTATGTCTTTTTGATGATGTCGGACAGGGTCCAACATCGGACTGGAAAGGGAAAATTGTAATGTCGGACCTGGTCCGACATTGGACCACAAAGGGTTAAATTAATTATAGTGAACAAAACCTTGCCTGTCTAACTTCCCTTATTCTAATTTTGACTACTGAACCTGTACGACTTCTCGATTTGGCTTTGATCTAGTTCCAGCACGACTACCTGATTTGATTAACGAACCAAGACTGGATCCGACACCGAACATGGATTTACCTACCTCATCTTCTTCTGAACCCAAGCATTCACGGAACATATCGATACCTCCAGCGCCATCTTGCTCCTTTGTTGCAATTCCAAATTGTATCTAAACTGCTCACTTTCCACCTCACTCTGCCCAATCTCGCTCTGCAGCGCTAGCCCCACCCCAAGCTGCCAGCTCTGCTCACATCATCACACCAGCTCCGCATGAAGCCTCAGAGTTGGATCATCAGCTGCCAGCAGCCGAAGCAGCCATGTCTGAACTGCAGACAAAAATCTTCCAGGACGTTAACAATTTATGCAACCTTTCGCAGATGCTTTTTCAGTCATAAACACCCATCTGGACGGCATAGATAGCAAATTCACTTCAGCAGGAACATCAGCTGCCACCGCAGTTTGTTCTGCATCCGCCCCTCCTTCCTTCTCAAGCATTTCAGTCTCCGCCCCCCGCAATAGCAACTCATCCAGCTCCTGCTTAAATTTCAATTCCAATCATCAACATACCAGAATTCAACCTAGCATCAGCTTCTTCTTAGTCTGCAGCAGCTATTCGCTGCCACGCTCTTTTCCCTCAATTACGCCATCAAATAATTGAAGGTAAGGATGTCAATCTCGTTGCCATTCTTATTGCATCATCAGAATTCATTGATCATAGAGTTATTGATAGTGGAGATTTATCAGCCACATTAAAATCCTGTGAACCCCGTCGTTCTGAATTGGGTCAGTATCTCTATTACATTGTAGAGTTATCCGTGAGATATGGGGGAATCATATTCTTTGAATACCATAAAGCGTTTTCAGCCAAAGCAGCAGCAATTCTCTCTACAGATAACATTATTGTTGATTGCTCTTCCCCAGACAATGATCACTTCAACCATATTTTCAGTGGCCTTTGGGCCAATGCATGCAGAGTCTGTGACTCTACAGCTCATTCAACAGCTCTATGTCCAAAAACAGAGGTCTCCCATTCATACTCAAGACATCCAGCTACCCCTCCCAGATTCAGAGACTGCATAGCAGCCCCAATTCCTTCTCTTCTCCCCATCAGCAGATCCCATTCAAAAGATCTTTATGGCCACCCCATCAATTTCTCTGGATCCAAACAAATTTGCAATAACTTTAATACTTCATCAATGCAGATTCCTTCACATGTGCAGCTACTGTGGGGACACAAACTCAAAGTTCATCTGTCCAGTCATCCCCAAATGACAATCAAAAGTTGTTAGTTTCCACCCACATCTGTACCCCAGCTCTTGCCAACGCACTCCAGCAGCATCCCAATAAACAATTTGTCACCTATCTTATTAATGGCCTACAGTACAGATTTTCTACAGGTTTCTACAACATCCCATCTACCTCTCATTCATCTAAAAACCTTCAATCAGCTACTCTATAGCCCCAAATTGTCTCATCCTTAATTCAAGCCGAAGTGGATAAAGGTTTCATGGTTGTGTCCTTCTCCACTCCACCCTTTCCAGAATCAATCCATTTGGGATTGCCACCCAGAAAATCTCTGGTAAAACAGCATTTAATTTATTGACATCTCAGCCCCAAGAGGCAGCTCTACAAGCAGTATCAACGCCTTAACTCCCCAGGAGAAATTCACCCTTCATTACATTACAGTTTTAGATGCCATCAAATTAAAAAAATAGCAGGTCATGGCATCTGGCTCACAAAAGCTGACATAGCTGATGCACTCAAAGTTATGCCTATTCACCCCTCACTTCGTCATCTCTTTGAAATCTGCTGGCTGGACAAATTCTACTTCGTCACTCAACTCACCTTCGGCTGCCACAGCAGCCCAAAGATTTTCGATTCTCTCTCCGAAGGGCTCTGCTGGATTCTTCTTAACTCATATCGGATGCTCTTCCTGCTGCATCTACTCGATGATTTTCTCTTTATATCCCCCCCTTCAGACCGTCCAGCTCAAGCAATTTCCATTCTTCAAACCATATTTTCTTCTCTAAGAGTCCCTCTTAAAGATAAAACCACTGATCCAGTTTCCCGACTCAAGTTTCTTGGAATCACTTTAAGTTCGAAGCCAGCCTTCCTTTTGATAAAATAGCCCGCATCTGCCACCTCATCAATAAATTTCAAACAGTAAAATCAATCTCCAACCACAACCACTGGCCATTTCAACTATGTAATCCGTATTATTGCCTAAGGCAGGCCTTTCATTTCTCGTCTTCTCGCCCTTTCCTCAACAGCAAAAAACCTGGATTCCCATGTAAAACGCTCTCTAGAAGCCAGAAAAGACATCAGAATGTGGTCTACCCTCCAGCAACACTGGAACGGTCTCTAGCTATTCTACAATGACTTCATGTATGTCTGTATGCCTAGGATTCGGAGGTGTCCAAGACAATGAATGGTCTTATGACAACAGGCCACATCAAATTCAAAATCTCTCACCACATCTCAAATCATGAGCTCTCCTCAAATACTACCCTATAGTCACAGCATCTCACCTCTGAGGGTACTCCTGGCCAAGGAAATCAATATTATTTTTCAGCGGCAATCACTTTGCATATCATCAATAAAGGCAGATCCTCCTCATGCAACTTCTTTGCCATCTCATGTGGATTTCAGTTTCTTAAAACTTCATAACTCAAGCTCATCATCTTCCAGGTATTTTCAATAATGCAGCTGATGCTTTATCTCATTTACAGATCACCAATTTTCGCAGCCTGGTTCAGCAGCTCCAGTCCCTCTGCAGGTTCCCCAGTTCCATCATCTCATATTAAATTAAACACATCACTTTCCAATCTACTCTAATCTGCAAGAGTATACACGTCATCAGCCCTCTTTCCATCTACCAGGTCCTCCTATGCTACAGGTTGGTCGTCATTCTCTTCAGTCTGCGCCCAGAACCGAATATCCCCTACCGCATTCAATGAAAATTGGATTGTAGCATTCATTATCCATGCACAAGACATTCTTCATCATTCACCAACATCCACAAAATCCTACATCTCAGGTATCCAATTTCATTATCGTAGCTTGCCCATCCCCTTGCCGACAATTCTCTCCATCCCAGCAGTGTGCGTCACACTCAGAGGAATTTCCAAGAACCTTCCCCTGTCATCTCCATCCAGACAACTCAAAACTACTGACATCCTTTCCCAATTAGTTTCAATTTTGTGCTCGGGATGTTTCAACCCATTTGACGACCTGGTGATGTAAGCTATGTGCCTGTCAGCTTTCTTTGGATTTCTAAAAAGTGCAGAATTCACAGTGCCATCACTATCCATTTTCCCAGCCATAGGCATTCATTCTTGTGACCTTTCAATAATTCCTGATAATTATTTCATTCTATTCCTTCACGCACCCAAGACTGACCTGCTTTGTCAAGGACAATTTATTCAATTGCACCATTTTTTTTTTTTGGTTCCTGGGTAGTAAGTGTTATTTCCTAATTGCTTATGCCTCAAAAGTATAGAAAATGGCTATTATTCCCCACAAACTTTGCTTTTGTGACCAGGACAGTGATATTTTGAAATTGACCTATTTTCCAGAACATTCCAGATAGATTCGGTGCTGAGTAAACTTGGAGTAACTTCTAGAACTTTCTAGAACTTTCCAGTAATATAAATAGTAGTATAAATACAGGGGCCTTAAGCCCACCAGTTCAGTTTATTTCCAGCTGCCTAAGTGGATACATATCTGCATTTTTCTGAGATGGCATCAAGAGGCTGCAATGGTGGCATTCCTGATGGGTCTCCAAGGCGGTTTTACCAAGTTTCCCTGCTATCTTTGCCTTTGGGACAGCAGGGACACCAAGGCGCACTACCACAGGCGGGACTGGCCACAGCGGACCGAGTTCTCTGTGGGGAGGAACAACGTCAAGTGGGAGCCACTGGTGGACCCCCGGAAGGTGCTGATGCCACCACTGCACAACAAATTGGGCCTTATGAAACAATTTGTCAGAGCTCTAGATAAGGAGTCGGCAGCCTTCAAGTACCTTCAAGACTTCTTCCCTAAGCTGTCTGAGGCAAAGGTCAAAGCCGGTGTCTTCGTCAGACCACAGATAAAGAAGATCCTGGAGTGCAATGAATTCCCCAAGAAGCTCACTAGTAAGGAGAAAGCGACTTGGAACAGCTTTGTCACAGTGGTTCGGGGCTTCCTGGGCAATCACAAGGCCGAAAACTATGTGGAGCTGGTTGAGACTCTGGTGAAGAACTACGGCACAATGGGCTGTAGGATGTCCCTCAAAGTCCATATCCTTGATGCTCATCTTGATAAATTCAAGAAGAACATGGGAGCGTACTCGGAGGAGCAAGGCGAGTGCTTCCACCAGGATATACTGGACTTTGAATGCCGCTACCAAGGACAGTATAACGAGAACATGATGGGAGACTACATTTGGGGGCTGATTCGTAAAAGTGATTTACAGTATAATCGTAAATCCTGAAAAACTACTCACTTCTAAATCTTTTGTAGTCATTTTTGTAATACTTTAGTATAAATACATGTTAATTTGGATTCATATGTTGTTTTTTTCTGACTTTATGTGAACAAAAAGACCGTTTTCTCATTGGAAATAGGTTAATTTCAAAATATCACTGCCCTGGTCACAAAAGCAAAGTTTGTGGGGAATAATAGCCATTTTCTATACTTTTGAGGCATAAGCAATTAGGAAATAACACTTACTACCCAGGAACAAAAATTGTGTTACATAGTGTTATCCAAGATAAACTCGCATCTCTGCCCTTACTCTTCCTTGTCCAGGTTCCTATCTGTCAAAAATCCCTTCAGTCCCCTAGATCCCGTTTATTGATTGTTCCCATAATGTCATTACAAGTTCTATATCCCACACTCCTTCAGGATCGGCACAGCCTCATCAGCAACAAAAGCCAACGTTAGTCATCACCTTATAAAAACTATAGGTCGTTGGTCATAAGCAGCAACCCACAACTACAGACTTCTCTTCCTACAGACATCTCAGCAGCTCACCAATCAATTGCTAGTATGTCTGGAGTGGGGGCAACCTTTCTGCCAGGTTTCCTCCAAACATAGTCCATCTTACTAACCATTTTCTTTGTACTTGTTTGTCCTTCTTCCCTGTGGCATGTAGTCTTTTGTTTATCTTCACAGGTCTTTGCAGGGTATCTTTGCGGGGAGCCGGTGGTCCATCCTTTTGGGGGGTTAGTGAGTCTCACTTCCCTGGCCTCGAGTCAGCCGCAGCTACTCATGCCTTTGTTCAAAGGGGGGTCCTCAGCACAGTGAGTCAGAGGGGACCACCGGCCACACTTGTCTTTCACTGTGCTTGTACGAGCTGTAGTCATCTACAATCCTTAAATACTAAAAACCAAATACTAACAAACTCTATCTTTCAAATACCCCTGCGGGCACACTCCAGTGCCTGGCCTTGGAGGACTTGCCTCACATCTTTGAGAGCGGCTCCTGGAGACATCGATTCTTCCTTCCTTCCTTCTTTCCAGGTTATGAACAGCTCCCGCCCATGAAATAATACATGGATTTTTAATTGATTTGTTTTTTCATCCCCCCCCCAATATTTTGATTTACACAGTAGGTTGTGTAAATCAAAGGGGAAAAATCCCATTTAAATGCATGTAACACAACAAATTGTGAAAATTTCCAAGGGGGGTGAAAACTTCCTATATGCACTGTATATACACACACACACATACACAATGAAAGTACAGTCTCTATGGCAATGCAAGCATTCAAATTTCCTTCAGCCAAACTATATTTAAATGGCTTACCAAACGAAATTCATCACTTTGCTTCAGAGGTTTAAATACTTGACTGCCGCTCATTTATATTCTTCATCAAAATCTCTATATTGATTTAAAAAAGGACATAGTTGTAAAACAAATAACACGTTTCGACACTAACATGTCTTCATCAGCTATATTAACACCAGCAGAATACATGAACCCCAGTTTCTTACAACAGTTGTGATGGTGACCAAACGTGTGAGTACTGTTGTGTAAAAAAAGTAGCTTAAAATGAACCGTTGTTTAGGAAATGTAGAACAAGAATAGAAACAAAGAAAAATACACTTAAGGTTTGTGTCTTGCACGAGTGCCATTAACAACATGGCCTGAAAACTTAATGCAATTAATGAAGGTCTGTAATGCAGCAAAAAGAGCAAGAATTAAACAAACAAGGACGTGAAAAGGTTATTGTACCAAGCTGAAAAAAATTGTCTTGTGAACTCAAATAAAGCAATGTTATCTTTCACCAGTCAAATCGTACAGTGACTAAATAAAGTTTTGAGTCAACACGAATATTTTTTTTTGTCTTGCTTCTTGCATCCCAGTAGATTTTGTTACTTTGTTTACCGTCAGGAGTTTAAGTGATTTAATTGCACAAGATTCCATGGTTAGCTGATAATATCTCTTCAGCCAAAGAATCACCTAAGTAAAAAAAAATACTTGTGCTCTTCCCATATCAAAGTCTTAATAATTCTCTGGAGCTTCCATTGAAATTTACATGTTTTAGATGATCCTCACGTAAATGACTGTTTGCTGGTCTGCACTCTGTTCCAACACCTAAAACCCTCCTCTGCTGGTACACAAGATACAGGTATCGTAATTGCAATTGCCGTAAGTCTTGTGAAAGCAGGAAAGATGTCAGAATAGTTCTAAGTAAAAACCCTGCAGGTCTCATCCATGCTCTTAAAACTATGATTTTTTTGAGCATGTGTTTTACTTGTGCAAATTCTTGGCTGAGTGTCAACAGGTAAGATGCTCTGATACAGATTACTGAGTCATTCTAATACCAGGGACATGCACAGTGCTACATGGGATACTGAGACCCTTGCAGATTTTTTTATTTTTTTTTTTTTAAAGAGGATGCAGGGAGCAGTGGAACCATTTTTACATGTTGCATTGCATAAAACTACTTCATAATATAAACAAAATTATTGGATAGGGATGAAAATGGGATCTGTGGTCATTTACATCTGTGATTTAGAAATACACTGCTGTTATTTTTTTGTGTTTTACTAAAATGTACTGCGTATATAATGCAGGATTCTGCGTAAACGCGACCTCTGGAGATGGCACCCTGCAAAACTTCTAACTAAATCTGCATTTATTCATTTGAACTACCCAAGGGTAAAAATTAAGAAAGTATCATAAGTATTAAGCACGGCAACGTCAGTTCCTAGTGAGCAGGTATTCAGTAATGCTGGGCAGATTGTAAGCAAGTACCAGTCATCACTTAATTTAAAACACACAAAATGTGGACACTTCATGTTCCTTAACACAATTAAAATATAATCCATAGGCAACACTGTTGTTACAAACCTAATTACTTTTTTTAATTAGTTTTTTTTTTTTTCTCTTGATTAGTTGTTACTCTGACTTGTGTATTTAAACAACCTTTTTTTTTTTGCTTTGCTTTGACCCTCAACTGGTACAAATCAACACGACTAAGGTAAAAAATATGTATCCATCTTTTTTTTTTTTAATTACTAAATGTATAAACTGATGTACTCAATTGAATATGCATAATAGTTTTTAAAGCTCCTTGCATACTATTACTACGTTGGTTTTTTAATTTTTTTACCCTTTCACAGCATCGATGAATCAATGCTTTTTTGGAGAATAGTATATCGATATTGAAAAATTAGGCATTGCCCCAGCCTTACACTGCTAGAAAACCACAACAAAGGAAATGGCTACAGAACAGTATCAAAGGAATATGGGATATCAAAATCACCAATCTGTGCAATAATCAAGAAGCAGAACAAATTTGGCTGAAATGCTTGAGAGAAGGGGACGGGCAAAGGAAATTATGGGTACAGCAGGTAAGAGAATCGTCCGAGTAGCTAAATAAAATTAACAGCCAAGGATTTAAAGAAAGATTTAGAAGCATCTGACAGGAATCTGAGACAGTGAGGGGGGGGGGGGGGGGGATTGATGTGGAATGACCCATCAGTGTTCGTAGTTGTACTGTAAAAGGCAACTTAAAATGTCTGTATTTCCAAATTTCCTTACTGGTAAAATACCTCCTTTTACTGTCACTGACAGGCTAAACAACTTACAAGTGATTTCACTTTGGCTCAGGCATTTGCTTTTTGGCTTTAGTTTGTTGTTTTCCTACAAAAGATCAGTTAACATTTTTATTTTTGTCTTTAAACTATTGTCGGGACAATAAATTGTATATTTGGACAAACACTGCTGGAAGTTCCTTTAACATAATGTATATTCTTTCCTGCTAATTTAAAATGAAAGAATATCTGAATATTTGTTTCAATTTTGAAAGAATATTCAGACATCAATGATCCAGGTTTTAGCCAGCATTACTTAGAACACATTTAAAATTAATCTTTATCAACTTTGAGAAGTTTCAATAAAAAATCAATTTAAAAAAAAAGTGTTTTTGACAGCTCAAGGTCAAGATTCGGAACACCTCTCTAACCTGTAGGTACATCTCCATGTGCAGTATTTATTTCAATCTGGGTATTATTATTATTATTATTATTATTATTATTATTACTCATGGGTTAAGGTAACTTTTCTTAAATAATATCTTTACAATATTACATATACAGTACAATAATTTCTCTCACTATTTCAGAGATTAAATGAAAAGTGTCATAGGCTGTGCCCTCAGTGTCAAGGGCACATTATGATGTGATGGGTACAGTACTACTTATAAGCATGCAGTCTTCTAAAAAACCTTGACGTGTTTTTCTTTGTCCTAAGTCAATTTTTTTTTTTTCCTGTGTCACTTAAAGAGTGACGATGTCTCTTAGCACAGGGTACAAAAACACCATGTGCTAATTCGATGATGTCCAGGTGATGGCGTGCTAATAGGATGGTGTCCAGGTGATGGCGCTAACCACCAATGACACATATATAACTATATTAATTTTATTGCTAGTTGTAGGTATTTTTGCACTCGTGTATACTACACATTGTTTGGTAATGTTACAAAACCTACCACATCATCAAATGGCTAGCATTCATTTCGCCGTGTTACATTCCGGTGTTCATATGTTATTCAGCTTTTGGAAATATCGCAGCAAACTTTAAAATGATTCAACCATGTTTCTTGAATTATGATAAGCTGTAGTTTACAATGCACATATATTATGCACATGATACCATGCTTAAAGGGGGTACATGTGTATGTTATGTCCCCTTAAGTCGTAATACTATTAAATATAAAAAAAGAAAAAAAGAGCGTAGCGGTAAATATAAGCATCCAAACGATATCTTATATACGAACCCGATTGATGTTAACTTGTGAGAGAATAATTTATTTATTGATCCACGCAATAAAATAAAATAATAATAATAATATAATAATAATAATAATAATAATAATAATAATAATAATAAAAAAACAAGTTAGTCGCTATAAACACTTACCTGAAATAGCAGCCAGGGAAAGCGCTGAAGTGATCACAGCAAGTATCAACGTCATCGTTCCTTCTCATAGGCTTCTTTCCAGTCTTACCTGCCGTACTCAGTGTCTTATGTCAGTACCTAATCGTCAGTGGAGGTGAGGTTAAAGGGAGATGCCACTGTAAATATTTACCTTCAACACTTACAAAATAAATTTTTAAAAAAATTAAAAATCAGTATCTCGGACTTCACAAAATCACACAAAATGTGATTCTAAAGATCGCTCTATTGATTTCCCATTGGCTTTCCAGATCTGCTGTGTTGCTGCTGAAACAGTAAGGGCAAATTTTACTCAACCTTACTCAACCAATCAGAGCGCCTTAATATTGAGCCAGTGAAGATGAAACGCAGGGAGATTGACAGAGATGAAAATAGAGGCGGCAAAATAATAATAATAATAATAATAATAATAATAATAATAATAATAATAATAATAATAATTAAGGATCAAGGATATCGGTATGTTTGTAATACACTATCAAAAAGTCTTAAATAAAGCATGATTGCAATACTGGGAAAAGAATAATACAAACATTAAAAATAAATAAATATAAGTTACGTGTAGCCTATTTATGCAATATTTAGCTATGGGGCTGTGTATTAATAACATTCTTATTTGTTCTGCATTTGTATAAACAGTAGTACATGTACATTTTATTGGTAATCTAAACAGTATATTGTTTATAGAACATATCATGGACAGAGGGAGATTTTCCTTACTTTCTTGTTAAAGTACTTAATACTCAAGTACCTACCTATTGATGATATATTGCTAGTAACCTATTCTATCACTGTAAGCATACAAAATAACAAAGCTTTACAGATCATTAAATTAGTGCAATTCAGTAAAACTTTAACACCTAAGGTAATACTGTAATTATACGTACCATATACCAAACTTTGAAAAGAATACAATTCAGCTATATAACTTTGACACATTATAGAGCTTTAGGATTCGTTAAACTTTAAACATTAAACAAAAACAAAAAACAAAAAAAATCAGTAAAATGGTTCTATGCTTTGATACTTGCTGTTAAGGCATTTTAATAAAGTACCATTGAAATGAATACAATAAAAGTTCTTAGCTGCTCAATAACAGACAGGATCTGCAGCCCTTAATGACGAAAGAGAAGAAAAATAAAAAACTAGGTGACTCTTTTAGTTTAGTTAACTGCAGCAATTTAAAGCACAGAATGCTGTATCTAAAGTTTTGGTCGTCTGAATAATTCTTCAACTTTCATTTGACTCAGTCTGATGGTGCATTTTTTGGCAGCTAAGTCCCGTAGCTATTTTAGCAGCAGAAGCTGTGTGCGTGATACACCCCACATAATTCATCACGCGATTACAGATGTGTTCGGTTGATTAAATTAGACAGTACGGTTGATCAAAGATCAGATAATTTATGTTTTTATATATATATATATATATATATATATATATATATATATATAATAAAGATCAGACTAGACAAGGTAACTTCGGGTCCAGAACGGCAAATCTCAACAGCTGTGCACTGAAAACCAATGGCATACATTCTGCTTACACACTGCCTCTGATGAGCTTGCAGGCTCCCTTAGCCTACAGCCTGTCAAAAACAATGCAGCAAATGTAATCACTTGACAAGGGGTCATCGCTGGTGCAGCAGTGCACCAATGTTGGCCTATAGGGGCCCATCCGTAGCAACTCCTGCAGACTCCAGCTCCGCGAGCGCCACCATGGAGTGATTGCAAGCTGCCAACTTGCATCACCTCCCTGCTCTGTGCACGCAGTCCCAGACTGCACGCATCATTACAATATATACAATATATTACAATATATTCTGTTCTTGACAGGTGGAGACACCAACTGATGGGCAACATGATTCTAGGAATGGTTT
Source organism: Polyodon spathula (assembly GCF_017654505.1). Taxonomy (NCBI): domain Eukaryota; kingdom Metazoa; phylum Chordata; class Actinopteri; order Acipenseriformes; family Polyodontidae; genus Polyodon; species Polyodon spathula. The sequence continues at coordinate 82,892,537 of NC_054534.1, read as the reverse complement.
GAGCCTGGTCATCTGAGCAACGTCATACTGTATGTACATTAGGGTTGACACCGGGTTTGACTGGGACAGTCCGAGAATTGGCATCTGTGTCAGGGTGGCAGGAATTAATAAGCCCAGATACTCAAATGTCCGGTTCTAAGTGAAATACATGAGAAACACCAACCTTATTTTAATATCTTCTTTGATATACATTAGTTGCTTAAAGGATTTCCACTATCTTATTAGGAATGTAATGTATGATCTGTACACTCTACTTCGTCCCCAACATTTGAAAATCCAAACGAATATGGTGCTGTCATGGCAAATGTCACCTCCTTGACAAATTTTCCTCAATCAGTAAGTCCTGGAGCAAACACTGCATTTCAAAAACTGTGTTGGTTAACTAGCCTTGTGTGATTTATCAACCCCAGAGCTTCAGGGGGGGCTAATTGGCTGCCAGACCCCCAGCCAAAAGATGGGTTTTGCCCCTGGAGTTTCAGTCAAAATGAGCATTGACCAGTTTATCCCTTTGCAGTCCTATGTTGGTCCAGGTCCGACATTATAATTTTCCCTTTCCAGTCCGATGTCGGATTCTGTCCGACATCATCAAAAAGACGTCAAGCACAGGTCTGTAGTCTTTTTTTTCCGGAAAACGCAGAGACAAACTTCCAATGGCCGAGTAAGAAAGAGAGGAGCCGAATGGGTCATGAGACACTGTGGTGGAGTCACATCTCAGTACCTCACTGACTGAATCGCAGTTTGCATTGAAGTGTATTTAAAAGGGCAAGGTTCTTACTGATTTCTTGCTTGTCAATTCGGCCTGGCCCCAAGGTATCTTTTTGATACCACTGTGTTTCTAAAGAATGTAACCGCAGTGAATTATTTTTCATAGACAAGAGGTTACTCGGGGCATGACATTCTTTTGAGATGACAAGAATATGGCAGTATTTTGGAGCTGACTAAGCATTGTACCAATGCTGACACATGTATTTTGTAACTTAGTTTGAAATACTGTATGCTTTTTTTTTTATTTTTATTTTTTTTTACATATGGATTAACAACTAGACACAATGGGGTCTATTCAGTTAATCTGAACAGTGGCAGATGAACATAACACCGACATTTAAATATTAAATTAGGGCCAAACCTGTCATTTTACTTACTTTCAAAGACAGAATATATACTTAAGAGATTCACACACACATGATTTCAATGTCACCAGAATGGTAACTATGCTACTTTCATTTTGATCAGGCTGCATTAGAGGCCAATCTCAGTGAAATAGTATGGTTTATGAACACTTATGAGCTATAATAGAGAGGTGACTTGATATAAAATGTAATTTTCAAGTTACACAACCACCCCTGGATATTTTAACTTGGACCCCTTACTAGGATCAGGCTACTCCAAATTACTCCTTTTATGTCAAAAAACAATCTCCATGAACAGGAACGTGGAATAAACTGATGGCACTTGATACCCACTTCCCATTAGTCAGATGGTTGCCAGGAAGACCATTGTCTTGAATTCCTAGCTTCTTCAACATGGCCCAGCATGTTTTTGTTTTTTTTTGATAAACAATTTCCTCAAAACCCCAAACTTTGAAAAACCTTATGAAACAAAAAGTGGCCTTTCCCAGGCCTGAAATGCGCTATACACCTGATATGGTGTCCCGCAACAGAAACAATACGTTACCTAAACACATGTACTTTACAGTGCAGATGAAATGCTCAGCTGAACAAAGCTTACTAGATCTGATTCCCCGAACTCTTTAAAACCTGCCGCATGGGACAGCTTTGCTTAGAGGACAGGAATTCGCACATAACCTGTTAAATCTGGCAGTGACCCAGTTCCTCTGCTCACAGATTCCTTTTTTACAGAAAACAATTATTCAATCATTCAATTTAGTAACCAGGGATCTCTGACGAGTAACAAACCAATTGAGACTATGAAAATCCTAGCTATCTCACAAGTTATCCGGACAGCTAGTTCCGGCCTGTCCATTTCAACAGTACATTTAACCTACAGATGGCGTAGAGTCTTTTTGTGAAAGTGAGGCTCAATAAAAATAATACTAGAATCAGGAGAGAAGTTAGTTGCGTACATCACAGGTCACCATATCTTAAAAAAAAGGAGAATCCGCCCCTAGCCTACACGTTATCAGCAAGCGCATAAAAGCTCTGTGTGTTATTCTTCCATGTCGCTTCTTTTTGTTTCGGCCACTCAGTTAGGCGCCAGGAAGCCAAAACATGAGTCGACCGCTTTCAGCCTGGAGGAAGGGCTACCCTCAGCCACAGATTCCTTGAGGTTTCCCCCTAAAAAAAATGTGAGTAGGGTTTTTTCCTTACCTGAGTCCTGAGCAGTTCGTATTTAGTTCTGCAGGGTGAGTGGTTGGGCTGTAGAGGATGGGCTCACTCCCCCGGTGCAGTTATATATTTGGGGGATAGGTGGCAGTGTGCCACTGTGGGGCGCATTCATTATTTATTATTATTTCATCCATGGTTTGGTGGCCTTGTCTTTTTGGGAGGAGGTGGCACATAGCCACTTCCTATCTGCAGCACTGGGATACATCTAACTGTTCATGGATGAGGTCCCTGGCCAAATGTATCTTTCACTCAGGTCCTGCGCACCCATCACAGTCATTGGGTCCTGAGCCCCCTTCACATTTCATTAAATCATCTACAATTGCAATCATTCATCATTCATTAACTGCCATTCATTCATTGTGGATACTCTGTGCTGAATCTTTATTAATGTAAATACAGTTACACAAAGTAATTGTAATAAAGTGTGTCCAGCATAAAATATTGTATCTGTCACTATAGGTTTAATAAAGATAAGTCACTTATTAACATGTCGCAATCTTGTTTTTACTTCCTTCATGTAGATGAAAAAAGAAGCTTGGCTGATTTAAAAGCCCATTTAGTAGTTTCATAGAAAAAATAAACCTAAATTAAATCAATTTTACTATTAACACATTTCTCAGTTGTGATTGAGATTCACAAATGGCTTCATTCTTAAAGAAGAGTATACATGTTGGGATAAAACACAGAAAATCAGAAACCGGAAATTTGTAACAGTAATCATAAGAAAAAAAAGTTAACCGATTTTTTAATTAACACGTAAGAATTGTATTGGAGACCTCTGTATTTTACGTATATGTTTTCTTTGGTTACCTGACATTTACGTTAGTAAGTACAGCAATCAGATTAGTCGTTAAGTCTAATGCATTTGTGCTTGAGAACGACGTAATAAAAAATTATTATTTTGTGGTGTAACACCACGGTATCCCATTTCAAAACTCCTTTGTGGACTGTAATCTTGAGAACTCGTATATAGTTAATGGATATAGTTTTGCACAGTAGAAGTGAAGTTCCTATGTACTAATCCATTCTGACTTTTGTGTCCTTTGAGGATTGACAGGTTTATCTTTCCTAGGTCCAGTTAGAAAACTGAATACTGAACTAAAGAAATATTATTTGTTAGTGTTCTTGATACTGATAGCTTGATATCGACATTTATTAAGAAAAGTGGTATTGCCCAAAATAAACATGATTTTAAGCTGACATTTACCGCTAAATATCAAGAATAACCAAGTGCCTTTGTGTGAAGGCAATTAGAAAGACATCTGGTCACCAGCCAAAGTAATATATTTCTTCGTAATTCCAGAAATTTACCACCTTGCTTGGAAAATGTTGACAGTTGCCAGTAAAAGTTAAGATTTACCAGACTTACAAGAACTTTTATCGTGACATATACATTATTAATAAGTGTATTTAAAAAGTTTTAGATAAAGTTAACAAGTTTTTAAGTTTTTTATTTTTTTGTTCCTGGGTAGTAAGTGTTATTTCCTAATTGCGTACGCCTCAAAAGTATAGAAAATGGCTATTATTCCCCACAAACTTTGCTTTTGTGACCAGGACAGTGATATTTCAAAATATCACTATTTCCAATGGGAGAACGGGCAAATGTGTGTCTTTTCGTTCACATAAAGTCAGTAAAAAACAACATATGAATCCAAATTAACATGTATTTATACTAAAGTAATATAAAAATGACTACAAAAGATTTAGAAGTGAGTAGTTTTTCGAGATTTACGATTATACTGTATATATATATATATATATATATATATATATATATATATATATATATATATATATATATATATATACTCAATGTTGTTAATTTATAATGTCCCGACGTTAATAAAGCAACTGTACAATGTTTTTACGTATCCGACAGACCCCTTGAAACCAATGGAATTGAGTATGACAGTTTGAGCAACATGATTTAAGCACGCACAAGATGTTGAACTTATTATACTGAATATCTGATCACCTGCTTCTTTCTTTATCATCATCCAAAAGCATATTTGCAGATTTATTCTTTAGCCAAGAGATCATCTGTGCTCTGCTTTTTGTTCACATTAGTGGACTACTCTACGTTCCACTCTAAAACACAAAATCAATTGTAAAACATTTAGTACTTACGTTTGTTATGCTCTCCATTATAATTTTCGGATGTTCTCTGAGCTTTATATCCAGCAACTTTATACTTTGGATTTGGCAGTATCAGCTCTTTTATCGGCGCCTACATATTGAATCTCGAGTCAGACCACTCTTGCTCTCAGTGCTTAAGAGGATTGAAACAATCAGGATCACAGTTAAGTAAAGACCAATACTGTACAGAATTAGACAGCAGCATCCATGGGGTTTTCAAGAAAACACCCCTCTTGGAGCAGTGATGAATGATGGTCTTTCAACTATTGCCTGTAGGCATACTGTTAATACATACAATGTCAACAGAAGACTGTGTATTAAAATTTGGTTACATCTACAGTACAACCTCAGAGTTACGAACCCCTTGGGAATGAGGTTGCTTCTAAGTCTGAAATGACCGTAACTCTGAAAATTAGTTTTCAATGGTTTTAATAAATGCATACACCTACTATCTACACCCTCAATCTGAAGAATAATACATGGATTCAGCACAGTAATGCAATACTCATATAGTTACTCATATAGCTAAATTGAAGTTGCCATTGAAATCATAACAAAATGCATTCATGCAGCTTGCTCAGTCATTCAGCCTCCTTTGGCTTGAAAAAAATATATCAAAAAAACTTTGCTTTGTATAAAACTAAAATGTTCCCAGTAAAATTGTCCATACTTGCTTTGAAATTTGCCTCACCTTTCTGAATACATTTAGAACATAAGAACATAAGAAAGTTTACAAATGAGATGAACCCATTCGCCCCATCTTGCTTGTTTGGTTGTTAGTAGCTCATTGATCATAGAATCTCATCAAGCAGCTGCTTGAAGGATCCCAGGGTGTCAGCTTCTACAACATTACTGGGGAGTTGGTTCCACAGTTCTCTGTGCAAAAAAATGTCTCCTATTTTCTGTTCTGAATGCCCCTTTATCTAATCTCCATTTGTGTCCCCTGGTCCTTGTTTTTTTTTTTTTTTTTCATGTCGAAAAAGTCCCTTGGGTCAACAGTGTCAATATCTTTCAGAATTTTCAATGCCTGAATCAGATCACCACATAGTCTTCTTTGTTCAAGACTGAACAAATTCAATTCTTTTAGCCTGTCTGCATATAACATGCCTTTTTAAAACCGGAATAATTCTGGTTGCTCTCCTTTGCTTCTTTCTAGAGCAGCTCTGTCAATTTTTGTAGCAAGGTGACCAGAACTGGACACAATATTCTAGATGAGGTCTTACTAATGCATTGTAAAGTTTTAACATTGGATCTTATTATAGTTCCTATAGGTTTACATATAATAGAAGTCAGGCTTATTGGTCTATAGTTACCTGGTTCGGTTTTGTCTCCCTTTTTGTGGATCAGTATTACATTCACAATTCTCCAGTCTGTCCAGAACCCCAGTGTCAAGAGACAGTTGCATGATCTTGGTTAGCGGCTTGAAATAACCTTTTTCATTTCTTTGAGTACTATGGGAGGATCTCATCCGGCCCAGGGGATTGGTTTATTTTAAGAGCTCCTAGTCCCTTTAACACTTCTGCCTCTCTTAGGCTAAAGTTATTTAAGACTGGATAGGAACAAGTCGACATGTGGGACATGTTGTCCATATCCTCCTTTGTAAAAACTTGTGTGAAAGTAAACATTTAGTATATTTGCTATTTGTTTCTCTTTATCAATTTTTTCTCTTTGTTTTTTATAAATTGTGTGAAATTATTGTTTGTGGTTACTTTCTCAAATGCTTGGCTGTTTTTTTCTGTCAAAATATGTATAGTAACTAAACAGTACTTGCACACTTAAGCTGTACCTGCTTTGCTTTGCTATCTTTCACAGCTAAATACTTATGGTCATAGGAACATTCCTCTGGGGGTTTTGTGTGTAGGCATTTTTTTTTAAATATATTTCACCACAATTTCCAATTCTGTTTTAAATACTTTGTATCTTAACTGTAATACAGTTTTAAATCCCGCTAACAAGCCTCCATTCCTAATTGTAATTTGTTTTAAATCTGGCAAGAGGAGTCTCCAACAGAAATAAGGAATTTTCTGCCACTCAGTGGTTGGGGTGGGTTTAAAGTATTCAGAATGAATCAATGATAGATACAAGTTAGGAAGGAGGGACAACTACACTAGGAAAGGGATTTTATTTTAAATTTTAAATGGGAAAGGGGTGAATTCAATAAATATCATTTATTTTCTATTGAGGGGGTGTGACAGGACTAGAAGGAGTCCCTGTCGTAATTTGCCCTCCCGACCACCGGCAGCGCTGTGTAGGGTTGATCGTGATTGGATCAGGAGGCTGAACTCTGACCATGCAGGAAGTTCCGGGTCAGGCAGCCATCTTGGCCCAAGGTAGAACCATGCGGCCGTCGGGTCCCATCATTGCAATCAGTTGTGCTGTTCTCGTTGATTGGCTGACGTGGGGCAGCGTGCTGATTGCAGGGGTGGGACTTGGCAGTATTTAAGCAGTATGGTTTTGCCATTCGCGCTCTCTGGGCTGAACTGAAAACACATGCTGTGCTTGCTTTGTTGCTTTCATTCACTGCTGTTATTCACAGAAGCTTGAAAATCTTGGACACTGTTGGATTACCGGAGTGAGGAACCAAGGACTGGCCATTAATCTGTGAAAGGGAGCTAAGAAGCAGTGAGAGGAAACCCACCGCAGTACCACAACGAAACCCAGTGCTTCCTTTGTTGTTATTTATTTTGTAACCTTGACATTTTTGTTTACTCTTTTTATTTCAAACCTGAGTTTACCATTGCTGGTATTCCAGGTGGTTTTCTTGTTTATTTTTTGCAATACTGGACTGTTCTATTTTTATTGTTTTTGTAAAATAAAACCCTGCCCTGATACCATTGATGATACAGGGCTCTAAGGACTAATCTCCATTTCTGGCTCCTGTGTGTTGTCATTTCTGGTCCTTCCCAAAAGCTCCACCCACTACCCTCCCACAGGGGGTTTTATTAGTTTCTATTGGTTAAAGCTGAAAATCAGAAGCTCTAAATATATTTTGATGTGCAGGGCCTCTGTCCTGTCAGTACTGTATATACCATAAATAAGGTTAATCTTTCTGTTAACCAAACATCCTGGTAAGTAAGAGCATGCAATTAAATACAGTCAGCTCTCATTTATTTGAATTTCAAGAGACCAGCAAAAAAAATGTCAGTTTTTTCTTATTATCAGGAGTCTAAGCCAAATGCATACTGTCAGTTTTTATTGAAGTTACTGTAACACTGTGTGGCAGGCTGGCGAGTGGATAGAGGCCCAGAGACAGACTGCAGTTCAAAAAAAATATACTTTTATTATAAAGACACAAAAACAAAGGCACAAGGGCCAAAACAAAGGGATTGAAACACAAAGACAGACAAAAAAACAAAATGTACAAAATCAAGGTTTCCAGGCTGGGCAATGCCTTCACTGGATCTAGAAAATTGAAAAATCACAACCAACAAAACACCAACCTGATTCCTCAGCTCCCTCCTCCCAAATGAGAAGCAGAGGCCTCCTTTTATGTCAGGTGGTTGGGCGCTGATTGATCGTTAATTAACCTAATCAACCCCAGCCACCTGAACATAATAAACCCAGGCAGGTAGGGGAAATTAACCCCATCCCTGCCACACACCTCCCCCCATGTACAACGTACACCGGCCGCAATCTGCCAACTCGACCCTTCCCCCCACCCTAACCCAAGAGTCCAATTATGTCCCTTGGGTGGGCTGTTTTGGTGGGTGGTGGTGGGCGGGGTTGATGTCAGAGCCCCCAAGCCTTCTTTGGTTGAGGGGGCCCCGGATCTCCAAGGTAGTATGGAGACAGCGGCCCGGCTCCCTCTAGTGGCGGAGGTGGCGACCCAGCTCCCTCTAGTGGCGGAGGCGGCGACGGCAGCAGACCCTCGGCAACCCTAGAAAACAAAAAGGAGACACCAGCAGTCCCAAGTGATGGGGAGCAGCAGGCAACTCCAGGCGATGCGAAGCAGCAGGCAACCTCAGGCGATGTGAATGTGTCATCCCTGGGCGGTGCAAGACAGGCATCCTTGGGCCATAGCTCCTCCCTCTCTGGCTCTGGGAGCGGCGGCAGCTCCTCCCTCTCTGGCTCTGAGAGCGGCGGCAGCTCCTCCCTCTCTGGCTCTGGGAGTGGCGGCAGCTCCTCCCTCTCTGGCTCTGGGAGCAGCGGCGGCAGCTCCTCCTCTCTGGCTCTGGGAGCGGCGGCGGCAGCTCCTCCTCTCTGGCTCTGGGAGCGGCGGCGGCAGCTCCTCCTCTCTGGCTCTGGGAGCGGCGGCGGCAGCTCCTCCTCTCTGGCTCTCGAGAAGGCAGCTCCTCCTCCCTCTCTGGTTCTCGGGAAGGCAGCTCACCCCTCTATTGGAGTGAACGGGGCATCTCCCATGTCTACCGCCAGGTAATTAACCACCAGGAGGGCAACCTCTGGGAAGGACGCTGGGTGGTGTTGTTCCTCCCACTGTTCCCACCTCTCCCCATCTCGACGCCACAGCATGTTGATAACTATGGGGAGATCATGGACGAGGTCTGCCTCAGGGTGCATCAACCAGTCCCAGATCTCCTGGGACAGTGGTGAAGGTGGTGGTGCTGGAGGTAGTGGGGTGGCCCCTGATGCCCAGGGTGAATACTGCACCTCTTCCTGGGCCTGGTTGTAGGGGCATCCTGCCCAGTTGTGGCCGTCCTCCTCACACTGGCCACACCAGTTTGCCAGTGGCACATCTGGGCAGGACTGCCAATGGTGGTCCTCCTTCCCGCACCAGGAACACCAAGGGAAGAGGCTGGCCGGGTCCTCCAGCAGTGGCTGCAGCAGCTTACATTTCTTCAGCTGCTGCTGTTTGTCCTGCCTTTGCCACTGTCTGCTCTTCTTTCCCATTTTTTTTTTGTCAAAAAAAAAAAACAAATTATCCCAAAAATTCCAAAAAAAAAATATATTGCTCTGAGCCTCTAGGTGGCACTATCCCACTGCTGACACCAAATGTGGCAGGCTGGTGAGTGGATAGAGGCCCAGAGACAGACTGCAGTTCGAAAAAAATATACTTTTATTATAAATAGATACAAAAATAAAAAGGCACAAGGGCCAAAACAAAGGGATTGAAACACAAAAAGAAAGACAAAAAAACAAAATGTACAAAATAAAGGGTTCCAGGCTGGGCAATGCCTTCACTGGATCTAGAAAATTGAAAAATCACAACCAACAAAACACCAACCTGCTTCCTCAGCTCCCTCCTCCCAAATGAGAAGCAGAGTCCTCCTTTTATATCAGGTGGCTGGGCACTGATTGATCGTTAATTAACCTAATCAACTAATCAACCCCAGCCACTTGAACATAATAAACCCAGGCAGGTAGGGGAAATTAACCCCATCCCTGCCAATTTAAAAAGGGCAGAGCTTTGCTGAAATTAAATTTCAATTATAGTACAAATCACAATTTAAAAGTACAGTGCATGTCATTGAAAATACAGATGTAAGTGAACTGTTAAAAAGTATATATTGCAAATGAACTTCACTTAAAATTTGCATGTCCTATTCTGATCACTGGTATTTTGAACTTATAAAAGCAAGGCATCCTCAACATCAGGGTTTTGAGCAAATTGGTCTGTATTGTTGAATCCCAGCTTTTGACAATGGTTGACTAAACATTCGCAGGAATGTTGAAATATGCAGCAACATCTTTCTTTTTCTTGTGGAACTTTTTGCGCTGCTTCATAGAAATGGCATTGATGCGTGAGCACTATGGCAACTCAAAAACTCTGTCTACGGCAACTCAAAAACTCTGTCTACGGCAACTCGAAATGCATCATAGGATTAGTAGTGCCAAAGCAGCACTAAAATACAGTATGGTGGTGCTAATCTGGATACAAGTTAATATATTCTCCAATATCCTTACAATCATCTGTTCCAACTAGGACAATTTGTTTAATTCAAAATTGTCTTCCCTTGGAGGTTCCAAAATAATTAGCACAAACAGGAAATGTGTTAAGTTAATTTGTATTATAAGAAGTAATTTACAATAAGTGACTGCTCAATTTGTCCATGCAAAAAAAACAATGTAGCATCAGAAAATGTGTTTAATCCAAGTTTGTTTTAATGAGAATTGATTGTGGTTACCTTTAACTGACACTTACGTTTCTGAAAGAAAGCAAGCATTATCCATTGATGGCTAGTCACAGAGGAACTGAACAGCGTACAGATGACTTGTCGTTGTCCTACAGGACAACTGCTAAGAGAACTGGATTACATTTGAATTTGAAAAGAACACAGAAATTACTGATTAAACCGGGGCAGCCAGAGTTTGGCAAACCATTTCTTTGTGTATTGTCCATCAAAGTCTAAGGCTGAAGAGGCATGTTTATAAAATTTTAAATCAACAGGGGAAGATTAGTCACTGCCATAAAAAAAGAGATTCCTCCCCACGAATGAAGACATTTAGCCCACATATTGAAATAACAACCAGCTTCGGCAGTGTTGATGTGTTGGTGTAGATTCTAAAGTCTATCAGTGGATAATAAATGTCCCAAAACTTAAGGCAATTATTGTCTAGTATGAGCTTGTCCATAGTACCACTGCTCAACAAAAAAGGAAACATCCAGATCTTCTTTTCCTTTCAATTTAGACTTAGCAGAACAAATCTATATACTAACCCTAGAAGTAATTTCCTACAAAAACGGATATCTTCCAGGACAGATCACTACAGGATTCTGATACTGTTTTCAACTATTTCATGACAGACTATCAGAAGCAAAACTAGATTTCTGTTCTTTCAATGATTTTGTTCTAACGTGTCAACGAAAAAAGAATATAGCCGCTGGAAACTTGGTTACTCATTAGGACAGTTTGGAGGACTGCAGCTGGGGGGCGCTGGGTGTAATCGGCAGTGCATCTGAACTAAGGCCTGTAGGATGCGAGTGGATTTGTAGCATATTGTACGTTCTAAGGCTGAGACCTCAGCTTCAATACTTTCAACAGTGCTTTTGATTAGCAGGAAAAGACTTCTGACAGTTTTAAGACCTATATCTGCTATTCTTGAGCCAGGTGGACTGCAGGCTAGGGGAATACAGGATAGCGTCTTTTTAAAGCTGGAGCGATTGTTTTTAGGTTTTTTTGTTGTTGTTTTTTTGCTTCAGTTTTAGGTTTACAATGCTTGGGGGACTTCCTATAGATTACTCAGGTAATTTGTATTACATCTAAATATCCTTCTGCAGGATTTAATTTCTGGCTGGGCCCCAAATTTTCACGGACAAGCCGTTTGTAACGACGTAATGACGTAATGGCGACAAAAGCTCTCAAATGTGTATTCGACTTCCCAAAGTGAGCTTAAATTGAAAAAGCTCTCATAGTCAATACTTCCCTTTGAGCTTTAGAAAAGTGTCAGTTATGTGTCAGTAGGCCTACATCTCAGCTGCATCAGTCAACTGAGTTGATAAAATTAAATGTAGGTACATACATTACTGGCGCATCTGTTGATTCGTCGGTCATTTTTATAAAATGTTGCGTAAGACACCAATATAGCTACGGTTTTCTGCAAAATTGGCTAAACGTTCAGTATTATTATATTTCTTAGCAGACGTCCTTATCCAGGGTGACTTACAATAGTTACAAGATATCACATTATTTTTTACATATAATTACCAATTGGGTTTTTGCTGGATCAATCTAGACAAAGTACCTTGCTCAAGGGTACAACAGCAGTGCCCCCCCACCACCTGGGATTGAACCCACAACTATCCAATTAGGAGTCCAGAGCCCTAACCAGTACTCCACACTGCTGCCCTGTGTAGGTAATTAGATAGCTAATTGCAAACGTAAAAAAAATAACTAAACAGCAGCTGCACAATCTCGTTGCTTTAGGGTGACCACCTGTCACTAATTGGGCGGGACAGTCCCGAAATGTAAAGATCAAGTCCCGGTCCAGGGCTTAATGCCTCTGGGATGGCATTTGTCCAGAATTTGTAGACACAGTGCAATCTCACAGTCAAACCATAGCATGTGTGTTTATAGCACTACCCCTGCCGCTTTATTTTGCAATGCCTGACACTCGCTCACTTCGCCAGTTAAAACAATAAAAAAAATGTATGTATGTATCTAGACACGCTCCCAGAAATCTTTCACATGGTACGCATAATTAACCACACCAACATCTCATCTCATACTGATAACGACTCTGCATCAACATGCTGTAAAGGGTTTCAGTCACAATGTTGCCTTCTGTTCTTTCCTGAGTTCCCCTTTTTAAAAATGAATAAACACAGAACAACATCGACAGTGATAGTCCACAACAATAAAAGCTACAAATAAACCTATTTGAAATACAGACTTAAAGGAAAAACTAGCTCAAAAATATTTTATGCTGGTTCCATTTCATAACCATGACAATGGTACTGGGGTGGGTGGGACGGATATATATTTTTTTAACCACAAGGATGAGCTAGACTTGCCGTAGCGTATTACATTCTGATATGGTTTGGTATGAAATGTTTTTAATTGCCAATTGCTTCATAACTGGGTGGGCCCATGAGCAAAATTGGTGGACCCCCTCAGGCCCAAGTGTGCCGCCACCCCTGCTCTCAAGCACTCGCAAAGGTGTTTGTCTCTCATTTTATAACATGAACAAAAAACTTTCTGCTTTAAAAAATAGGATTTAAAAGAAAGGATTGAAACGCTTTGAAAATATGACTTATAGTAAAAAGGGGAGAAGAACTAAAATCGATACTACTATTATTTTTTAACTGACAAAGTCTCCTTCCTGCCTGTTTTTATTATTACACTACCTGTCTGATATCTTTGGCTCATTATATGACTCAAGCACCCAGGGCTGTTACAGGCTAGTTAGTTGTGTCAGAAAAGTGCAGCTATGTCCCATTGTGGTGTGGCCTGACTTATCTACACAAAGTTTACCTAATAATAATTTGAGAATTAACAAATTAAGTATCTGAAACCAAAATGAGTCAATACTATACACTATATCTTAAATCTACACCAATGGTAAACTTATTCCTAGTATATATATATATATATTATATATATATACTATATATATCTATATATATATATATATATATATATATATATGATTTTAGTTTTTTGGATCCAATAAAAAACCAATATATGGTGCAATGAAACTTAATTACGGAGTAAGTCCATAGTCGAAAAATGACGCTGCCCTCGAATAAACACCGCTCTCAATAAAGAAACGTAAAGGTATTTTTTTTCTACCCCTGCTCAAAAAATAAATAAAGAAACACGCAACTCTGGCTATGTACATGTGACGCCCCCAAAGAGACTGCAGCCTCAATCCAGCATGTAATACAAACTAATGTACACACACTTAGCTTAAAATAAAATATCATATCAGAGCGTCTGTGGGTTCTACTTGATAAATGACGAGTCGGCAGGAAGAGACGGAAAATCAGGTGTCGTCTCAAGCAGACTCTTGTATCGTTCCCTCTTTTGTTACCGACGGACAAATAGAACAGGAGTGGAACCTACCACTTTTGAATTTGAGCTCCTTAAATCTCGAAACAGCCAGTGAGAGATTGGCGATAGGTTTTCGACCGGTTTCTATAAAAGAACATCACCCAAATCACAAAAACAAAAAATAAGTTAACCTTAATATGAGTCAGGACTTATTCAATGTAATTATATATATATATATAATATATATATATATATATATATATATATATATATATATATTGCACGAGGAGACAAAACAGAGCTTCTTGAAGTACAACACTTGGCTTTGTTTCGTACACAAAACACTGACCAAAATAACAAGTTTAAACAATTTCCGAGTCTCAGTCTCTTTTCTCCAGGCAAACCCCGATGTCTAGCTCCCAGCCCCTATTACAGGGGAGCCAGAGGGAGGCAGTGCCCATTTCAGCCAATCCATAGCGGATACTTCATCAGCTGGGAAAGTACTTGCCTGGCAGCTGTGGGGAAACTGCCCAGCCCAGGGATCTGGGAAAGTCCCTGCCCAGGAGCTGTGAGGAAACTTCCCAGCCCAGGGATCCAGGAAAGTCCCTGCCTGGCAATTGTGGGGAAACTCCTGAGCCCAGGGATCCAGGAAAGTCCCTGCCTGGCAGCTGCAGGGGGAATTCCCCCAGCCCAGCGATCAGGGAAAAGTTCCTGCCTGGCAGCTGTGACACCCACTGTTACAATATAAAAAAAAACAACTTGCTTACCATCTATGAGAAAATTTAGTTTCGGTTTCTCTTACAGGGAAACAACAAACAAGCAGGTAAATTAAAGTGAGATAAAAATAATAACCAAGTAGGATATATTTTAGTTTTAACAGAAATCAAACCGATATTCAGAGGTAATATTTTTCTTTAAGAAAAACAATTGCATCACACTCAACTACCATTCTCTCTCCTCTTCTTGGCCTGCCCCATAGCAACCAATACACACTCCTGATTCGCTGGTACAGTACTCCCCTGACCTCCCAACTTCCATCTAATAGGCTCTCGTTAACTGTCAGTAAATGTTCTGTATTTAAGCCCCAAAAACACACAAGAGTTTATAGTGCTGCAGATCAGAGCCTATCACGGCGCCACTTCTAAAATGCCTTATATCGTGTAATAAAATATTGCAGCATTTCTAAAACATAGTATTATTAATAAAGGCTGCCCTTGTTTAAGGGTTGCAGTCATTTTGATCAATTTAAAATAAACACAGCGGCGCCAAATTGAAGTAATATGGTGTGTGTGTGTATGTGTGTGTGTGTGTGTGTGTGTGTGTGTATATATATCTATGTGAGTGTGTGTGTGTGTGTGTGTGTGTGTGTGTGTGTGTGTGTGTGTATTTTACAGAATATCAAGGCTAAAATGCAGAAAGTGCAGATTAATTAATATATAACAAAAAAATAAATGTAGTGAAGATTTATGAGAAAAAAAAATCTTTAAAGTTGCAAAATGAAAAACTGATTTTTGAAGGACACACACACATTATTTAGTTTTATTCTGCGGGATATGTCAGTGGATTCTTCCACTGATAGTACTTGGGGCAAGACAGAGTTAACACATTTTATATGCAGGCTTTTGGACTTTGCTCTCATGTAGAAATTGGTTTCCTACCACTGTATACTGGTCAGGTTGCCATTTAGGATTACAGGTGCACAGCTATGGTCAATAAACTTACACAGAACTATATCTCCAATCTTTCTTTATTCCAAACAAATGGCAGTTGGATGCAATTACATTGGGTAAATGTAGATGTTAGCACATACTCAGGAAGTAAAAATATTGATAAATTGTGCCATGTCGTAAATTGCTTTCAAAACTTGAACAACAGTGTCTTTCCGGAGAGAGTGCACACATGAGTCATCACAAGAAAATGCATTAAATATTGAAAACAGCTTTAAATAATATATACTGCCATTAGTATTGGAGTGCTATGGCTTTTTTGTGATCGAGAAATAAATATTCTTTATTTTTGAAGATCACTTCTGGGTATAAATCACATTAAATAGCACACACCATACCTTAAACTGGCATTGATAAGTATACATTGTAGTTTTAAAGTGAGAGCTTTCAGCTGTAATGATTGTATGTTTCTGCATGCTTGCGCATTGGAAGCAAGTTTGAACATGCTAACGCTTGACTGATCATCCTATCGACCTTCTATCCTTCCAACACTGCCATTCTTTACCAAGAAATGGAAAGTTAACTAAATCTGTCCTGCAGTGGAAACCCTAAAGGATGAATAAAGTCCTTTGGTACAATCTTACTTTGAACAGAAGAAAAATGCTGATCTTGTGATATAAAGAGATCAAAGATTTATGAACTGTTAATGCATCAGTACCACTTTTAAACTTACACGTATATCAATTATTTAAAACTTCTTCTAAAATTAAATAATTGTTTATTAACTTCAATAGTGAAGACCGTTTCCATCAATGATTTTAGTGGCATCTGTATTTGGCAATATTTTTTTTTTTGACTGCTTTTTAACATGCAAAATATATATATATATATTATACTGATTAACAATTTACATCACGAAGATGCAGCAAAATGATCTGTCGATCTTGGGTAGGTGTTGTGACTCTTGGTCTCCCAGGTCATGGCCTGTCATTGACAGAGTGTGTCTGGTTATACCGTCTCACCAGGTTTGAAATTGTTGGCTGTGAGCACCCAAGACGGCAAGCCACAGTACGCTGCTATAGTCCAGCCTCCAACATGCCGATTGCATGAAGGAGCTGCTCTCTTTTCAGATGTGACATATTGTTGTTTTTTTCTGTGATTTTCTATATTACTTTCATTCAAGCTTGCAATTCAACAGCTGAAATCATTCCATATCCAGTGTCCAATCAACTGTCTCACTAATTAGGTGATTAAGTGCATATGCTTCAGTCATAGTCACTCCAGCGTGTCATGGTCAAGGAAGAATGACTGAATGATTAAAAAGAAACCAAAAACATTTTCTCAATGTCCATCATTTATATATCTTTTTTAAATAAATGTGTTGTAATAGTGATAACTTTTGTTTGAAGCATGGCATATACACTGAGTGTACAAAACATTAGGAAAACCTGTTCTTTCCATGAAATAGACTGACAAGGTGAATCTAGGTGAAAGCTATGATCCCTTATTGATGTGACCTGTTAAATCCACTTCAATCAGTGTAGATGAAGGGGAGACAGGTTAAGAAGGACTTTTAAGCCTTGACACAACTGAGACATGGATTGTGTATGTGTGCCATTCAGAGGGTAAATGGGCAAGTGCCTTTGAACGGGGTATTGTAGTAGGTGCCAGGCGCGTCAGTTTGAGGGTGTCAAGAACTGCAACGCTGCTGGGTTTTTCACACTAAGCAGTTTCCTGTGTGTATAAAGGATGGTCCATCACCCAAAGGACATCCAGCCAACGGCAGGCCAGTGGTCAAAAACGGCTCCTTGATGAAAGAGGCCAAAGGAGGCTGACACGAATTGTGCAGAGCAACAGATGGGCTACAGTTAGTCAACTGACAGTCCAGTACAACACTGGTGTCCCGAAAGACCCATAAAAGAATGCACAACTCTTCGTACCTTGACACAAATGGGGTATTGCAGCCGACGACCTAACAGAGTTCCACTTCTTTCAGCAAAACACAAGAAACTCTGGTTGCAATGGGCTAAGGAACGAAAACACTGGACACTGGAGGATTGGAAAAACATTGCCTGGTCTGATGAATCCCAGTTCCTGCTGTTTCACGCTGATGTGTCAGCATTGCAGGCTGGTGTTGGTGGTGTGATGGTGTGAGGTGTGTTTTCATGGCACACTTTGGGCCCCTTGATAAAAGTGGAGCAATATTTGAATGCCACAGGATATCTGAACATCATTGCCAATCAGGTGCATCCCTTCATGGCAGCAGTGTATCCATCTGCTGTAGTGACAAGGGGGGGCCATCATATCATTCTGTGCATGAAAGTAACAGAATTGGAATATACAAGAGGGGGTCTTAAACCATTCTCTGTGTCTTCTTGTTTTCTGGTCTCCAACTCCCCCACTGACAAAGAATGCTTTTAAAAAGAGTCGTAAACTAAATATTGGACACGTGGCTTATCTTCATGATCACTGCTGACTCACTCTGCGCCACAAGTCAACAGTTCACACTTAAGACAAGAACCAGTCTATGTCATAAATCTAGCCGACAGGGGGCAGAATAGCGGACTAATGGAGAACAAGGCACCTTGTCGGTATGAGAACAACCAATGAAAAACACTTCACGTGGGCTCAGGCACTGCCCAAATTAACCCAACTATCCAATCACAGGGGTAGAATGAGACCTACAAAAGTATGAGCGCGACATTGAAACAACGCTCCTGACACAAAATCCAAGGCTCCAATACACAAACCAGTCTTTGAACTGTGATAACCTGGAGATCCAGCCTGCGATCAGCTGGGACAGAGATACCGTTTTTGGACACTCTCATACAAGATAACTATTCTATTGTTTGCCTTAGTGTGGGAGTCCGCTGCGTGAGACATCTAAACCCCTAAAGTATTCGTCTAACTTAGGCCCGCTTGATCACCGGAGAGAGAGTTGGATAACCATTTGAAGTCGACACAAATTGAAGTATATACTCAATTTACTGAGCTAGCAGTAACCAGAGTTTGCGGTGGAATATCCCAGACATAACTGAACGAAGAGTGCACATATTGGTAGAGGAATTGATGTGTCAGTGGAATATTTAAACAGTTAATGACTCTTAGTTCTTTGCAAAGACATTTATTTCATACCCTGAAGTGGAGACGAAACGCGAGGAAGGCAGACCCCGGAATCTAACTGACCTTGATGGCAGATAAGCTTTGAGCACCTGGATTGTTGAAGACATGGAACAGCTGGAGGAGGCAGCGCAAGTCCGTTAAGCATTCAACGAGTAGTCTTATGAACTCGGGAATAAGCAGACCTTAAAGTAAAATTAATGTTTTCTTTTAAGTGGAATGTAAGAAAAGTATCATTGCTTTCAATTCATGCTGTCAGTTAATGAACACTATAGTATTTTTTTGTATGTGATTTATACAAATTGATGTGAGTTTCATAAGGCAGTTATCATTCTGTGTTTAGAAGCTAGAATCCAAGTTTAGCTGTCTTGATAATAGATCATTCTTGATAGGTTGTCTGGACGCAAAGATCGTCTTTACCTCGCAAGAGTGAGAATTGTTTTCTGAACCGAAACTATATATATGAGACTGATTTAACAATATTTTGATTATGAAATATTAACAAAAGTGAATATTTGTGTTACTAATGATACCCCTGTTAAGACTAACCTTCATCTTAAATAGCTGTCAGGAATGCAATTGTTACCTTAAGGGAATCTCCCATAGATTGTGTTGAATCGCTAATCGCTAATCAACCAGCGGGAGTGGGGTGTTGTTGTTTGAACCTTATTTTCTGTACTGTTTAGTTTAGTTAATTCTTCCTTTCTGTGTTATCTTAGCTTAATTGTTGCACCTTTAATTTTTCCTTTATTTAGTTTTATTTTTTAATAAAACTGTTACTTTGTATTCACTAGAAACATGGTCTATTCTAATTATTTCAATAAGGGTCGGGTTCTACATGATTTGAATTCAAAACAAGGTATTCAATTATCACAATTTAAACTAGTCAAAATACAAATATACCTTGCACAATACACTGCTAATGGATTTTTTCAGCAGGATAATGCCCTGTGCCACAAGTCTAGGATTGTCCAGAAATGGTTCCACGAGCATGACAGTGAAATTATATATTGTTGTGACATTCTGTTATATGAAATTGTGACAGAAATACAATGATTCTTGGTAGTAAATCTCCCTCCCAACCTGTGAGGGCGCTAAGCAGCAAGAACAGAGTTCCCTGGATGGGCTGGCCCAACAATTATTTCCCAGGGTTCAAGGGAAGTCTAGAAAGGCTAGAAAGGGGGTAGAACTCTGGTGCATTAACTCATCGACCCGGAACGATGTGGCAGTCACAGATTGGAGGGGCGGCTGCACTCGTTTACCAAGGGGTCATGTGTGACGGCATAAAAGGGGACGGAGAGACGCAATCTGTTCCTTTGCTTTGGTTTGTGTTATTGAACCTGAAAGGATCTGTGAGAGACCCAGTGATAAGACGTATGGTAAGTGTTTTGTTTTTTTGTCTGTAATTAACTTGTCTATGATTATTAGAAACCCGGAACAGCACTGCACTACTGTCACTTATAAACCTGTATCACCCAGCATGAGCACTACTACATGACTGTTGACCGTGTTTGTACATTGTGGGATGGATATTTGTGTTTATTTTTGGGGACTGCAACCCTGTTGTTATTTACTCCATGCAGTACAAAATTTTATGTATTGCCGGATTACAAACCTCTATTTCTGCTTAATTACGCATTGCATCACTCCCACACCTGTACACAATCAACCACTTTGCCACAGGAGTGTAATAAACAAGAACCAAAACTGTGACTTTTTTCCCCTTCACTATACAATGCCATTTCCACATTTGTTTTATTTGAAGTGTTTATAAAGTTAAATTTCAGTTTTCATTTGCTTGTTCATCTACAAAAAGTCACAAATAAACTTCATGTTGTTACTGTACTTTATGAAAACGTGTCGATGGCCATTGTTTACTGTGAAGAAACGACAAAGGCAAGAAATTTTTTTTTTTTTTTTTAAAAATGAATAAAATGCATTGTCAACTTTATGTACTATTTGTTTCAGGAATAAACAAAACAATGTTTAACTTGAACTTCTATTTGACATCATTTGCTTTGTAGTTAATTCACTGGGGTAAAGTAAGTCCTACACAACTTATTCTTTACTCCTGGAATATTTTTCTATTTTAGCGTGTTACATATTGTAAGGTCTTACTGTAAAATAAAGGCACACACAGAGGGGCCACGCCCCCTGCTCTTGCTGCTATGCTGTCTCTGCCTGCGTTCAGAGCAATATAATGGCTTTTATTACTTTTTGGAAAACAAACGAATATCTGAGCGAATATTTAAATTATGAGCGAATATCCGAACATGAAAATCCTGTGTTCATCCCAGCACTAATAATTACCATGTTGTCTATAAAATAGATTAATACATTCTCTGATATTGAACTATGTTTGCTATTTCATTACTTATTCTTTGCATTGTATTACCCACTCAGTAAGTGAACCCATTAGCAGCGCCTATTAGGGGTCTATTCGTAAGTAGTTTAATCATGTTTGAGTGAACGGGTAGCTGCTGGAATATGTGAAAAAAAAATCCCTTTTCGGCAAACCATCCTACTGAACTGCTTTTATCTGAGCTGCCTTCAATCTACATAATTTAAAGCATTCAGAATATTTACATATTTACTGGCAGATTGATTTGGAGATTAAAAATAGTTTGAAAGATAATTCTAGATCCTTTACTACCATGTGTTAGTTGACCATAACAGGAGTTATGCATCCCAAACCGAAGTTAAGGGAGCTAAGGAAAGTGAAGGTCAACTACCACATGGTAGAGCCTTCATCGAGGGGGCACTATCACTATTAGAAAAACATTTTTCTCATTTATTTTTTATTTTTTTTAAATAACACATTTCAAACCTAAATTTGCCTCAAATGATTTGTTGGGTAACCTTCCGCTGAGAATTTTTTATGAAAATACTCCTGAAAATATGCATAAAGGATCACATACAGCTATGGCCAAAAGTTTTGCACCGCCCTATAGAATTAACACATTTTACTTCATAAAGTCGAATGAAACCTGCTGGATAATGTTATGTTAACATATTGAATTACAAACTGCTTTGCAGTTATCCATATACTTAATGAAAAACTGACAAATTAAAAAATGTGACATTTCAAAATCTAACATGAAATGCATATCAATCTGTAGGTTATTTGATAACATGATGTTAAATAAAAGATCTAAATTATGTCCATATAGTTTAGCTTTTTTTGCGTTTTTTTAAATTATATAACAATCCTAAAATTCTAGGTGATGCAAAACTTTTGGCCATAGCTGTACATAAAAGGGGGGGGGGTAGCTTTTTACTTGTCAGAGTTGCTTATAGTTTATCTGTATAGTGCCAGATATCTGAATGGAGCACTATCACTGAACTATCAGTGTGTCTCTTGTGTTGAAAGCTTCTGAGTTCCAGTCGAGCTGACAGACTGTGGATTGGCTGATGCAACACTGACTGATGCAATACAGTACTGGTTGTTACAAAAAAAAGGCTAATTGCTTGTATATTTCTACCACAAATTGATTATGGTTACAGTGTCTATTGGTTTGCTAGCCATTAACATTAAGAAAATTGGATCCCATATATCATGCAGCATTGCAGGTATATTACTAATTCAAGTTACAGCACTCCTCAATATGTGTTACATGGTTTGCCAGACCAACAGCCAGAATCTGTCTGAGTGCAGCAGTCTAAATGGGTCATTTTATTTAATTTGTAACCTCTTACATGAGGAAGTTGACTAGTGCACCCTGCCACTGCACTTGGGCAAAGTAATCTATGTTATCCATACAGGAGGTTATCTCACCAAGTTTCATAAACCAAAAACAGCAGTAGACCTGTCTCAAAAAATTATTTTCTATGAAGAACATATTGTCAATTGAAAGAGCAATCTTTAAGACCATTGTAGGCCAAGTCAGACCCTTACTGACACAAAACTAATCTTACAATGATTGTAGCTAATAAAATAATTCCATAAATCTTACCTTTAGTACACCATCATTCATTTTACATGAAAGGTATAGTTTAATTAGCCTCAAATAAGTACACGTTCATGCATTTTCAAAAAGAATGAAAAATATAATATTTAATAAGTATGAAAGAAATTTCACTAATAGCTTATTGTAACACAGTCAAAGGATGATTCCATGTTGTTTAAATTATTGAGAACAGGCATTTTTGCTTCTTACTATTAAAATGTATATGACCAAAAACGTGTGTGTGTATCAGCGTACCAGTGTGTGTGTATATATATATATATATATATATATATATATATATATATATATATATATATATATATATATGATGCCACATAAATATCTGCAAGTAAAAAAGTATAACTCGTGAATTGGACACCCTCTGCAAACCCCGTAAGTATTCCGACTTTATATTCACTGATCCCCAGCATCGCCTACCTGAGCTCTAACAATGACTACTCCTACAACTCTAAGTGAGTAACGATAACTATATTGAATTAGAAAGCTATCTGAATTATTAATACAGTATTTGGTGCTGTGCAAGTACAACCATCGTATCAACTAGGATTACAGATGTTCATATAAATAATGGAACTGCACTTTAGGACGGTATGTATAGGAAGCCAATCGTTTTGTGCATTTCTCAACTTATATATACACCTTAAAACACCATCTTCCAGTAAAAACATGTACATTTTCTATATTAACAGGTTCAGAGATACCCCACGTAGACTTGATTACAATGTCAAAAACATTATTCTCTACATGAAGAAAAGTGTTTGTGCCCACTCAATTTATTGAAAAGGTTCAAAGTCACCAAGCAATTTACCATGAAACGAATATAACTGTTAAAGTAAGCCTACATAAACACTTATTTGCTGGACAGAATATGACATGTCCAGAAATGACATTTTTGAAAGGAAATACACATTTGGCAAGTAGTGATTTTAACTATACATAGACATAAATTATACTGACAAAATAATATTTTTAAAATATTTATTTATGTTAAAACAAACTAAAATACAGCGAGCAATTTCCTGAAGATAAAATGTACTTATAATACAAATTAAAAGTGAATATAAATTACGATAAATGTCACATTTTTAAACAAAAAATACTGTCTGCAGTATACTTTGACAAATAAGATAACAACATATTCAAACAAAAATTACTGTTTGCAATATACTTTGACAAATAGGATAACGACATATTTAAACAAAAACTACTGTCTGCAATGCAATACCTGTTTTTGTTTCTCAAAACAATACAAATGGCGTTCTGTCACTTTGGATGAATCTCTACAGAGCACCTTTAATTTCTAAGATTTGCTCATGCGTAGAAAGTCTCAAAAAGACACACGCTAACTTAATTCCTAGCTAACTTATTTCCTGTGACACCGGGCCTGTTTTATTTCAGTACCACACATTCAATATTTGAATTCAGATCAATCAATATTTTGATCAATATGTAATACTTTACATTTATTAACATTTCATTTAATTGACCAATGCTTTATGTGGTTTAAACCACTGAGCAGCCACATATGTATCCCTCCATTTTCTGGGGGGTTTTTTCTGCACATTTGACCAGTTTGATAAGTATCTACTGCCTCTGTCATTTCCATACGTAAGGAGAAAAAGGGGTCTGAGTACACCCCATTGCGTACACTGCGTACTTACTGGGCTCTACATTTTAACCAGTTATATCGTGTGTGTATTTCCTTGAATGTCCTACCAATTTCATCAGGTGACAATTTATCAAAGACCTGATACCAGATATAGTATGCCATACAGGTCTTTGAGCAGAAGTGTGCGCAAACATAATGAAGCTTTCAACGTGTTTCTGGTTGTGTGGCATGTACGTTAAAGTGTGTTTTGGGAGTGTTGTCATAAACAGTTTTGTAGAACAGTAGAAGCATTATTATGTTTCCTGGGCTTCAATCAATGTGGTATAAACAGGGCTTAAGTTACATTTAATTTTCTGTTGCTGTGTTCCTCCAAATTAAAGCCTTTAGAATATACTAAGACTGATTTATGTTTAAAATGAATGTGCATGCTTTTAGGCATCTGCTAAAAATAAATGCATATTAAAAAAAAATCCAATAGTCTAACTATCCTCAATAAAATTAACTAGGACAGAATTGTCATAATGATAAGTCTGTAGCAAAGAGATACAGCTTCAGGATCCCTGTATGTGTCGTAAAAAATAGCCAGTATTCAGATTAGTATATTTTATGATGAAAACTAAATACAGAGTTTCCGCATTAAGCTACAATGCTCATGTAGTAGCAGCAAGATTTGTATTGAAGGCACACCAGGAGGCGGCTCACAGCCGTTTAACAGCCTAACATGAGAAGTCAATGTAATTAACATAATCAGAGATAAAATGCTCGTTATTAATAAATCCTGCAATTCAGTCATTGTATTCACATTTAACTTCACTGTTTCCATTCATTGACTAATCTAGTCATCTGTGGCTACATTATTACTTATTTTAATAAAAAAAGAAATACCAGACTGGTAAAATGTATGGTCTTATATGAGGCACTATTCAGGAAATAATTAATTGGTTAATTTTCAAACAATATGCTCAATTTATGAACAGTATGGTTAATTTATAAACAGTATAGTTAATTTTATGAATATGGTTAATTTACGAAAAGAATGGTTAATTTATAAATAATATGGTTATTCTTTTAATATAGTTAATTTATAAACAGTATGATTCATTTATAAACAGTATGGTTAATTTACAAACAGTATGGTTAATTTATAAACAGTGTGGTTATTTTTTTAAGATGGTTAATTTATGAAGAGTTATAGTTGTATGGTGGATTCAATAACCTCCCAACAACTGTTGTACATTTAACTATATGTTATATTTCAAACACAGCATCATAACATATTGTCTCCTGGTAACTCTCTCTCTCACTCTAACACCACATTTTTGCTTTGTGTACATTTTTTAAAAACCTTTTCTTCATTTTCTTCATATAATATAACAAAACCTTAATGTTTGCTGTGTGTACGTATTTTATGGCAGAATGAAGATGATCTGAAATGCATTAAAATGCAATATCTTATTCTCCCCTTATTGTATTAAAACTGCTGTTTCATTTTCTTCATACAAAACAAGCATTATTCATTAGAAATCTTTGATACTCATAATCAGCTTCTCAAACATTATTGAATGGTAGAAGGTAAAATGTTTTTTGACATGGAATATATGTGGGGCTATATTGTGTCACATTATGTACCTTGTGTCATTACAGGTTTGACTTTGTTATGGCTTGTACATCCAAAACCTACTGCTACACAAACAATGGATGTATATAAATTACATAACATCTATGGAACAAAGACGGTTTATATTCCCCCGGAAAATAATATTATCGAGGGTTCTGACTTGGATTCAGTAGGTGATTTTCTGTTTTGCATTTAGTTTTTCTATGCACAACGGTGATTGTTTAATTTCAAGTACTGTACTAAGATATTGTTTGTGTGACTACATAAAAGACTGTTGGGCTATATTTAATATGTATTTGTATTTATTCATTTTATTTTAAGGACACTAAAGAAATCAGCTTTGAAGCACATGAGCTGGAGCCAAAAAAAATAAATAAATCAGACTCTGAATTGGCTGAGGCTTTTTTATGTGATGAAACTGCATCAAAAGAAAGAAACCAAGATGATGCTTCCCACACTGTTAACTGCACTGCTCCCAGCTCTCATCAGATGCATGGAAACATGTCATCACCAGAAGTAGTTCTCTCTCTTCCAGGCTGTAGTTCTACATCACAGAGCACTGCAACCAATTTTGTGATCCAGCCAACTTGCATGCAACTTGGTTGTGAAGATGATCATAGTGTTTATTATAGTGGACTTTACTGGTATGTAATGCTTTGAACTTAGAATAACAGTAACAAGTGGCTTTTAGATATTGAAGATAGTGTTACTTTTTGATTACAGTGAGTTTTAGTGGTAACATAGGTTTTAATGTTTGTTTTTATGTACATCATTGTGTAATTTTTCACATTATGCAATTTAAAAGATTATTACAATTAAAAAATATATATCTTTGCAGTTTTAAATAAAGGGGGCTTCTAGTACAGCAGTGTATGGTGGTCTGACTTTTTAATCTTTTTTTTTTTTTTAATTGTAGAGATTATGTGGACCTTGTCAGTGAAATTGATTGTTTCAGTGATTTTGAGGAAGAGCAATTCAGTAGAGCAATACAGGAAGAAATAAAGAAAGCTTGCATTCAAGTGTTGAGTAAGTGTTAACAGCTTTATGAATTATTTCCATTGTAAGAAAGGACAGTATTCATAAACATGATGTTCTATTCAAAACAACTAAATGAATCTTTTCCAGTGAAAATGTCTTTTTCAGAAGTATTGAAAACATTTTGTTTGTTTTGTGATTGGAAAGATTAATGTAATGGTTGCAGTGTATTAATGCTCAATTCTGAAAGTGAAACGCGTTAAAAAATTTGCTCCCATACTTTCTTTTGTTTTGTCTTCCCAAGGTATGACACAAATTATGGACAGCCGCTTATTGCATGTTTTCTTTTTTTTCATTTAATCAATTACTTTAGCGTAAAAGACATCCTACAATTCCTGAGATCTTGAATTAATAGAGCAGAAGTTGTTCGCTTTATTCTAAACAGACGAAATGGGATGGTGCTTTAAGGGCCATAAAATAAAATAATATATGTGAAACTCATAGATGATGCTGGTGTATCAGAAGGAGCCGTGGATTTGGGAGGGCCAATGAGAGAGTTATTTAGATTAGTTTTAAAAACAGTCCTATGCTTGTTGATTCAGAATATGAACAAACGCTCTCCTGTCATGCACAGTGTGAGTAATTACTTTTTTACACTTGGGTGTTGAGTTCTGTTTCATAAAAATCCCATAAGACATTTTACCAGCAGATAAGCTGAGTACTGAATGTTTTAAGCATTGAAAAGATAAGACTTGCATATGATATTTACATTTAACACGTAAAGAATACAAATAGCATGTTATCAAACTTCTTGTACTTCATTGGTTCCCAGCATCTCAGTGGTCAATTCAGTAGCTACAGAATGTACCATAAAAATGCTGTGACAGCTTATTATAGCCTGCCTGGGAATTGCCAGAAACATGTGACCATACGTATTGAATCTACTCGCTTGCAATTATATACTACCTAATGATTTAATAGCTAGCGCTCTTTATCAAAGTAGGCTTAAATTAGTAGCTTATATAATTTGCATTTTTCTATTTTTAATTTGTTAGTTGTATATTGTATGCATTCTGTTTGATACACTAACGTTATTTAAATTATTTGTCATGCTAACTATTTATTCCAGCACAAATTTTAAAAAAGCTTCTGAAAAGCTTTTCAGACCTTAATGAAAGGAAATGTGATGAGGAAGTATTACACACAATGCTTTTTCAATGGGCTTGTCAGTATGAGACAAATTTAATTTGCTTCCCCAGCACACTTCCTGACAATCAGCTTTGTCTTTTAAGAAGCATTTTTTACCAGAATATCTAGTTTGCACAGCAAACACAAATATAAGCAGAAACAACAGAATATCACTTGTAACTCAGTATATAGAAAACAAGTACAAAATGAAATAACTGGAAGCTGCAGGTATAAACTACTTCAGTTAAGTACTTCCTGGGCAATAACTGTTCCACTGTTGCTTATATTTGAATAAAATTACTTGTTAAGTAATTGTTTCCTTGTTCTCTCTCTGCTTTGAAATGCAACAGCTATATCTATGCAGGACAGTTGATTGCAGTGTTTTGCTCCCATGTTGTTCCAGGCAATAGTGTTGGGCCCGAACAACCTGTGTACAGTAATTGAGGATATGACAGACTCTGACATTACATTTCAGCTGTCAGAGGTATAAAAGAGTAGCATATGTGCACTATTGGATAATAAAGAAAATTAAACTTCCTTTGGAGCTATGATTATTTATTTCTGTAAATTTAAAACAAAATGCTTTATGGCTTCCAAATAAGTTAAACATTTGTAGATGTAGCTATGACAAAAAAAGCTATTTTGAGTCACTTTTTAATGAAACTGATACCTAATTAGTTTATTTTAATGAAATTATGTAAAACCATTATCTTAGTATTTCATTCTGTATGTTGTGGATGCAGATCATTGTATCAATATTGTGTTGTGACACAGACAAAGTGTTGTCTTTTTTTGTATATTATTAAGATACTATAATGTGAAAATAAAAAAGAATCTGGATGAGGCTGTTGTGAACACATTGAGTCTTCTGAGCCTGGCCGGGTGTCTGAAAAAGATCACTCTTGAAAACAGAAATGATGTTGTTCAGGATGTGATCAACTGGTATGTTCTTCAATGTACAAGAACACAATTTGAAAGGTTTTTTTTTTTCATTTTAGATACAAACTTTGTTTTAGTTTTTTTATTTTAAAATGAGACTACATAACAAAAAAATTAATGCTCCAAAAAAACATTTTAGTTCTGCAATTATTTATCTAGCATACTGCACCACCAGACTACACAAAATGAAAGGTGAGCACAGATATCCATTGTACTGAAAACTAAACATATGAAACCAGCATGTTCTGCCTTCTTTTGTTGTTTAAAATATTCAACAAGAATGATTTCAGTATGCCTACACTATTATATACTGATAATATATACTGAAGCACTAAAGAAACACAACACTCGGGTCTAATGGATTTAATCAAATATTTTAAACATAAATATCAAACAAAATCACAGAAAATGTGAACAAAAGTACAGATCAAAGAATTATGATAAGCACTTTGTGGTCTTGCATTGTCCTGCTGGAAAACCAACACTTTCGTGCAGGAACGGAGAAACTGTTGCCTCAAGGACTTCGTCAATGTATCACTGAGCAGTAAGGTTGCTCTCAATCTGCACCAAATGCGTTTTTGTGTTAAAGGAGATTCATCACACTTCCACCGCCCCACCGGTTGGTTTGAACAATGCCACAGTCAGCAGAACGCTCACCACGACGTCTCCACACACGTTGTCTTACGTCAGGTCTGTCAAGGGTAAAACGCCATTCATCGGTGAATAAAACACTCCACCACTCTCTCTGCCACCACCTCAGGTGTTCTCTGGTCCACAGAAGATGATTTCATGATAATTTTCATGCAGATGGCAAGCTACAGTCATTCTGCAGATGCATGGGTTGTTTCTTCTCGGAATTTCTCGTGCTGTGGCCACTGCAGTCTGGAAACAATTACACAGATGGATCAGTTGGATGTGATGGTCCTGGGCCGGTGTGGTGACCTTCTGCCTTCTAGGACATGGCCTGTCCCTCACAGAGCCAGTTTCCTGGTTTCTCCGGACTAGTCCGCTGATTGTTGAAGCAGAACATCTCATTCTCCAGGCAACTTCTCTCACAGACAGGACGCCTTCAATCATGCCCATAGCAACCAGGCGATCTTCATTACTCAAGCGGAGCATGGTCATATATTTCGCTGTTCTTGAGCTAGTGATATAAAGACTGTTGCGTTTTCATTGCGCATCAGTATACATCGCTCCTTGCTGTTCTGCTGAGCTAGCTAATAACAATATGCAGTAGAGTACAGTACAACGTTGCATATCCAACTCACTGGACTGGGGTATAGGTGGATATTTCAGTACACTATTATATATTGATAATACATCTCTCCTTGTTGTTCTGCTGAGCTAGCTATTAACTATGTGTAGTAAAGTATTGAAAAATCAAGGTTGCTGTTAAAGAAAATGATGTATATGCACTCAAAATATACTTTATTATAAAATACCAATTCACCATATGTATTATTAAAGTATGTGTATTTCACACAGATTACAAGACAGACTCTGTTCATTTGGTTTACTGGATTCTATAAAGGCTCACCCTGAAGTCTTTAAACCTATTTTTACTCAATCAGTGGGAAAAAAAAAGCTGCTGAGGAGCTGTATAAAGAGCAACACTGTGACCGTGGGAGTAATAAGTTTGAAAGAGAAAATGAAGCAGAGTGTTACTGGAGGGATTACCTTTTAGATTTACGTTTTGTTTATTTTTAATACAATCAATAATAATACTAGATTTCCATTCAAGTTTTACTAGACAAATGTTGACAAAAAACAAATGTCTGGCTTATTTGCATGAATACTGTGTAACTCATTAAATTTGAACAATAAATCTATTTTTTTCTTAAGCTTGGTAAAACTGGTGAGTGAAAATGTGGCATTCTTAAAAATTATAAGTTACTTAAATAAGCTTATTCATCCATGATTTCAAATTATTTATGTCATAGCATTTACAAGAAATGTTTGTTTTGTTTTTTTCTGTGGGAGTTTAGCGGGTTATCCTGGAGGACATTATATACCATAGACTCCACCCCATGATCAGCTCAACTCGGCACACCTGCCAGTTGTCTAATGGAGCACAGCTGATAACAGTGATCTTGTCCCCTAATATGGTCATTCCGCCCTGCACTAATGTACTTCTTTCAATAACACAAGTATTCAATAGCGTCAACATAAGATTGAAAATGAAAATAGTATACTAAGAAACAGACTGCAAAAGTATAGCACTAATGGGAAGACTAGCATATCATTTTTTCTGAACAAGACAATTATCTGTATAGAAATCCTAATATATGTATGTGGCAGAGCAGAGCTCTGCCCTGTATAGATTGGCATGAATGGGGTTAAATTCCTCTACCTGCCTGGGTTTATTGTGTTCAGATGGCTAGGGTTGATTGGAGTAATTAATGATCAATCAGCACCCTGCCACCTGACATGAAAAGAGGCCTCAGCTTCCCACTAGGGAGTTGTTTTTTTGGTTTGCTGTTTTGTGGTTTTTGTATTTTCTGATCCAGTGAAGGCATCACCCAGCCTGGAAACTTTTATTTTGTAAGTTTTGCTTGGTGTTTTGTGGTTTTTTTGTTATTTGTGTTTAAATACCTTTGTTTTGGCCCTTGTTCACTTTTATTTTGTGCTTATTTATAATAAAAGTGTTATTTTTTTGAACTGCAGTCTGTCTTTGAGCCTCTATCCACTTGTCAGTCTGTCACAATGTATTAATAAACAAAAGCCTGAGTGAAGCTGTGGGCTATAAACCACAACATTTTATTCAGTCCTACAAAATGTTTAACTGTAGACACTGCATTTACACCGTATTAAAAATGCATTTTGTGAAACAAATATACCTTCTCCAACAGTTTGCTACTGATATCCAAAAAATGATGGCAAGATGATCATGCTCAGTATTAGTGCTACCACGTCGGACATACCTGTACCATTCTTTCGTTTTAAGTAAATGCAAGTTATGTATTGCTGGCATCAGAATGGAAAGAAAATATTAAACTATAACAAACCAGTTACTTTATATTTGCAAGACTGTATTGCCATTTGAAAAAGTATGTTTTGCTGCTGTAAGAGCTGCAGGCAAGCATCACACTTTCTTTCTGACTACATTATTTGGACAATTTTACATACTGCATCCATGAGATACTAAGCACCATGAAATGAGTTTGTGGTTGCTATCAATATGCCTAAAAATATCAAGAAATGAAAATGACATGTCTTGAATACAAAGTAAACTGTTAAAACTGGAAAAGGTGAGCTTGTATACCTTATCATAACTGATCTGGAGCAGATACAGGGTATACCGCCTTTGCATGTTGTTGTCTTATGGATGGATATACTGTTCATGAATTAACCAATCAATTATTTCCTGAATGGCACATCACAGTCTTGTTTAGTTTAGTGCAGTAACATTTCCCAATGAATGTTACTTCAGTAATTTTATTATTTTCAAATATGCATAATACATACATCAAAATACACATAGGGGGATCTTACGGGAAATTCAAGGTATTTAATGTACTTTTAGTTGTTATTCTTTTAGCATCTTACAAGGAGAAACTAAACTCAAAGTTTTTTTGATCTAAAACATTATTTTTAAATTCAAGCAGGCATGTAAAGGGAGGTGGTCTGTGGGCAATGACAAATATATTTTTCATTAAAAATGAAGATGAAGGGCAGATCTAATTAGACTTTGTGTCATGGATACTGTATGTGGAATGTGTGCTCCTGACAGTTTTCTGCATTTTAAACAGCAGCCAGTGTTTAAAATATGATCTGGAGATGTTCTAAATGTGGTGTGTGACACTGACAAAGGATTCTGTTTATTTTAATAGCAATTCACTCTTTATAGATATTGTTCTATTAAAAATTTAGATTATAATATATATTTTAGAATTATATATATATCTTTATAAAATTTTAGAGTCCAGTAGATATATATATATATATATATATATATTATATATATATTATATATATATGTGTGTGTGTGTGTGTGTGTGTGTGTGTGTGTGTGTGTGTGTGTGTGTGTGTGTGTGTTATTTGTTTTTGCTTGAGGGTTGCCTTTTCAAAAGATACTTTGAATAGTGAACCTGTCTGAAAACTTTGAATAACTGTATTGAAATAAACTTGTGATTTGGTATGTGTAAATACCACATGGGAGTATAGATCTCACTACAAAGGTAAAAAATATAAAGTTCATACAAAATTGTAATTCAAGGTGGAAGTTCTCAAATTAAATAAAAATGTAACTCAACAAAAGAAAAATATGTATATTTATCAAACTGAAACACTTATTCATTGTGTGTGTGATTTCTTTGTTTCGCCTTCGAATTCAATGTTGTTTACAGCCTTCAAAAGCATGAGCAGTACTTTAGTACTACAGTACTAAATTGGGTAACACAAATAATTATGTAAAGTCTTTTTTTCTTCACATTTTTTTAAGCAGTAATTGCATTGTTGTGTTATGTGAGAATTGCTTTATTTTCATTCAGTACTTTGCAATGTTATGATGTCAGGCTTCAGTCACAGCCTGTTCTAAAAGTAGAGACATAATTCATACTTACCTAAACCCAAACATCATATATTGAAACACATACATTATATGCTGAAACAGATACACTATACTGAACTGCATACATTATATACTGAAATGCATACACTTACATTGAAAAGAATTGTCATAGTCATAGAAGCAAAGGTATATTTTAAGGTTTCCCACCATTCTTTTCAACGTCCCTTCCCTGCCTATTGGCTGAGTGCCATAGAGCAAGCAGTGGCGGCACTTTCAAATTTCAAACTACACAGATTATCACGGAGCATTTAGTTTATTTGTTAAACTACTGACTGTCTCCGTTGAACCGAATACTGTTTTGTTTTTAGCTGTTTTTTTTTATTATTATTTTCATCAGCAGATGCGCTCTGGATGCAAGTACAGTGCTGACATGTAATTTCCTAAAATTATATTAAGCGAGGTTTCCGGTAAATATAGAAATAAAAAAAGGAGTGTATATTTTAGCACTAGTACAACAAGACCATGTACAGAAAAATAAATGAATGCACTACAGAATAGTCTGGTTTTTTTTTTTTTGTTTTATTTGGTAACAGTTTAATTGGTTTAAAAGTAAACAAGATTATCCATAAACTAATGTTCACAGAAAATAAATCTAAAAAGAGAATTTCGACAAAACATGCCTCGAAGCCCTGTCGCTGCTGATTGGTTGTTTCTACATGCTTTGAAAAGGAAGTCTCGTCTTCCAGAATATCAGCATATATTTGCGTATCGCCATTTTGTTTCGAAATCGGAGGTCAGCTGAGGACACAACCTCGAAGGGTAATGGTGGTCATTCTTTTCAGGGAACCAGGGTTATGCTAATGACCTTACGTTCCCTTTCAAGTGAAATGACAACCATTACCAAAAGGGAATCTGTACCAAAGCTGTCGTGGCTCCAGATTACCGACACTACAGCCTCACGGTGATAGCCTTAGAGCCAGCATGACGCCTAAGGGCATGCCGCCTGCAACACCCTAGAGCCCAGAGAGGGCCTCGCTCAGTTTGCAACATCAAGGCGGGAAAAACACGCAAATGTCTGACTACCTGTCCATGTAGCAGCATTACAAAACTCATCCAAGGAGGCGCCATGAAAGAGAGTCCACGAAGTCGCTTGGCCCCTGGTAGAATGGGCCACAATGTCCCCCAGCAAGGGGGAGTCCAACTGTACATTCGCCAAGCGTAGAGCATCTGCCACCCAGTGCACTAGACATTGCTTCGATAGGGCCTGACCTCTAGAGCAGGATCCATAGCAGACAAACAGCTGGTTCGACTGTCTCCAGGACGCTAGATTTGTTCATAATGTTACCCGCAAGTCATTACCAGTGAAAGCCATAAGCGCATGAAGCTCACTTACTCATCTGGCAGACGTAATGGCTATTAAAAACACTACTTTCAAAGAAACAGGGCACAGCTCTGCTGACGCCATGGGCTCAAATGGGGGACCCGTAAGGACCTGCAGTACCAGTTCCAGATCCCACTTAGGGACCATACTTTTCATCGGGGGACAAAGCCCTTTTAAGAAATTGCACTGCCAGGAAGTCAATTTTATCGTGGCACACTGATATTGTTACCAGGTATACCATCAGGGTGGACTTCTGTTATGGGAGCCAAGGGGAGATCCAAGACGTAAATTGCCAGGACGGAGCCACCACTCCAGTGTCTTCCGGCATTGTCTGGATGCTGCCACCAGTCAGTATCAATCGCGGATCAGGTGCAACTTGAATGTATTTACCCAAGCTTGAAGGATTCTCGAGGCGGCTGCCATCAGTCCCAACAACCTTTGGAATATTCTAACCTGTAGAAGAGCATCCTCTCTAAATTGGGAGTGTGTGACTTACAATGATCGAATCCGACAGAGAGGCAAGTATGCTCACAGAGTTCAGTTTGATCCCCAAGAACACTGTGGATTGAGATGGTACGAAGTTGCTCTTCTGTTAATGTATGGATAGCCTTGACTTCGTCACATAATCTACCTGTTTGGTGTACGTCTTGATGCATGCATTGGAACGTGCGCAAACTAGCTAATCATCCAGATAGTTCAGGATCCGTATACCCCACAAGCCTGAGTGGAGCCAGTGCTGCATCCATGCACTTTGAAAGTGTGCGGGGCACCAGCAAGAGGCCAAACAGCAGCACGCAAAATTCGTATGCATTGCCTTGAAAGGCAAAGTGCAGATATTTTCTGTGCATGGGACGGATCGAGATATGGAAGTAGGTATCTTGCAGGTCGATTGATGTGAACCAGTCGCCCTGTAGTGTGGACAATTACCAAAAATGAAAACTACCATGTGTAGGAAACTCATTTAAAAGGTGGCACACACAGAATTAAATGAATCTTGTCATGAATTATACTTTTTTTGCTTTATTCTGGCTTCTCATGTTTTCTGCAGTGTATTTCACACTGTTAATGGCCTGTTTGACTTCTGGTGAGTCGACTGAGAAAGCCAGAACTGTATTAATGGACTGTAGACTCAGCTGTCTGCTCAGTTTACTGGAATCAGGTTCTGAGAAGTCTTTGTGATGCTGATAGGGACACTTATTATTTTCTTTTGGTAATTTATTTTCTCCGTATTCTAGGCAGTTCATAGATGATGTCTGGGATGTGACGTTTTTTCTTTTTCGGCCACTGGATTTGACCACTTGCTGTTCCATTGGTCTTCTCATCAGCATCATTTTAGGCAAAATCCTGAGAAAGAAAAACCTTACCCATTCTGGCATAGTGTGCATCATGGGCGTTCTATGGTGAACATTTAAAGCAAAGACTGTTATAATGATAGAAAGAGTCACAAATATCATTGTAAATAAAAGATATTCCCCAATGAGGGGAATCACTAAAGACGTTGAAGGGATTGTTTCAGTGATAACTAGCAAAAACACAGTTAAAGACAGCAGGATGGAGATGCACAGAGTAACTTTTTCATCACAATCTGAGGGGAGATAAAATGCTAGAACAGTTAAAAATGAAATTAAAAGGCATGGAATTATCAGGTTAACAGTATAGAAAAGAGGGAGTCTTCGGACATAGAATAAATAGGTAATATCTGGGTAGACTTCTTCGCAGCAGTTGTATTTGATGTCATGCTTATAGCCAGGGGCATCAATGATTTCCCATTCTCCACTCTCCAAAAAGTCTTGCAGATTCACTTTTGACCCTATTAAGACAAGGTCAATTTTATATAAAAGGTCAATTTTATTTTTTTTTGATAATCAAATGGGAAATAAGTAATATCCATTGGGCAGGAGCTTTTAAAAATAGCAGGTGGTATCCAGGTGACTGTGCCATCAAATTTCAACAGAGCCTTTGTTTTGTCTTTAACAAGAAAGTCACCAGCAGCACTAAAAAGAGAAATACAGTTTTTAATAGTTTTATGAATCTGAAATGGAACATATTTTCATATTAATGTAATGTTGGTCATCTTGCTGTAAAGCACAATGTCAGGCCTCCATATCTTATTGGATGGAACTCGAATTAATTCAATCCCATCATATTCCACTGGATTCCACATTAAATTACAGTCATTCCAAATCTGATAAAGTTTAAAAACAAACAAAAAAATGAATATTATATTACCCCTTTGAATGTACACAAACAAGTGAAATAGTAATTGAACATGATTTACTCATGTCTTTCCTACAATACAAAGCATTTTCTACTTTCCTGTAACACAGCCCATTAGAATCATAGGATTACACTAGCACCATAAAATGTTATGTATCAAGTGCAAATTATTCTTTTCCTGTTTTTAAAACAAACTTTTTAAAATGGAATATATCCCAAAGTCTTTTTTTTTTGTTTATAATAATGTATAATACATTGATACAGTAATTATATTTGTGTAACCTTGGTGCTCCTACCCCCTGTTCTGTCCCTGACAAAAATTCTCCCAATTTAAACCCCAGGTCAAACCCTTAACCTGTCTCCCTTTGTTTCGTCTATCCTCTCTTCCTCCTCCTCCATGCTGTGCCACTTCAGCAACTGTTTCCCTCTGGGGGCAAGTAAAGCTCACTTCCCAACCGTACAGGCCTGGCTGTACTCCACGAGCCAGATGGCACCCCCAGCCAAAGCCTTCTTAAGTCTTTTTCTTGTTTTCCTTTTCCCATGCTCACTCTTTCCTTTTCACCCATCCCAGACTCCCTCTTTGGTGAATGAAACTTGTTTCCCAGCCTCGGAGCCCAGCCACACAGCCTCTACTCGGAGGTGGAGACTCTTGGCCCTGGTGCATGTTGATTTATTTTTCTCTTCCCAGAGTCTCCTCCTTGAGGGAAGTGAATCTCACTTCTTAGTCTTCAAAGTCCAGCTGCGCCAACCTCCCTCTTGGAGTCAAGGGGAGACCTTGTGAAAACAGGACAGCTGCTTTCCTCCCCTTCTAATCCCTGAGGTTCTTCCTCCATGCAGCCTTTGTTCATGTCCCTTAAACCTTACTTAATTAAGCAGGGGCATTTCAATATGTTGTCAGCATACACCACAGAAAGTTTAACCATTGTACAACCTTCTAACATGGAACTAGCATGACCCAAAGCACTGGGGATAGCCTTATCCACAATATAAATTAATGTTACTGTGAACTCAAGAAAGCTAGAAAATTAAGATTAAAGGGATATGAAAAATACTTAGTGTCAAACCAGTTCACTCTCAGGACTCTTTTAAGCTATCTACAGAGCTCTTCTTGCAGATGTCAGATAAGTATGTTATTTACCTCATTTACACTAGCCACTTTTGAGGTGGTTTAGCTTTCAGGATTTTTTGTAGTGTAAACTCAGCCATCCTACTTTGACCTACTCCAAGAAAGGCTTAGAACCACCTCAGCCCTGCTCTACTGTGAACACCCCCAGTCAGTGTTACTCAGCCATCTCCTTGGTTGTAACTAATCAGAAAGAAAACACTTCTGTATTACAGTATATGTTTGTTAGATAAGGGCACATATTAACCATAAAATGAAAAAGGATTTCAATAATTTGTAAATGAAATGTGCACTAAGCTTTGGAATTTCGGTGACCATTGCAAGTGGACCACTTCAGCAAGCCTTAGCAGAAACTCCGTAAGGTTAACTCGTAAATCGCATCTTATATATTTGACCTCAACCCTATTCCATCTTCCTCTTCTTGGTCAATTAACTTATCTTTGTTTGAAATACTATTTTTATGAATTTTAAACAGCTTATCTCTCTGAGCTCTGAACAGTGAATAATGTGGCTCAGTTTGGCAAGGTTTGAGATAGCAGAACTGTTAGACCCGCAGTCGCTTTCAAGTTCTTAAAGCCCTGCTGAGACCTGCCGCAGTCCTTCCGGTGCCAAAGTAAACTCTGTTTCATAACTACCATCTCGGGGAGCTGTGATTAAAATTGCTTATAGAAGCTGAAAGGCTTGCACACAGTAGGGGAGATGATGGGTCATTTACCTACTGCTTCCAGCTGGTACCAGAGACAGAAGCCATGTTACTTTCACAATTCAAAGTTTTTGGTAAAAAACTAGAGCTCACTAATGGCACATTTCCACCAGACTACAACTCAAAATCATCTCATACTCGGAGTTGAAGAGTTCTGCCAGTTCTGAGTTCTGCCGGTCTGCAACCTTCACTGTGACTGAGTCCTAAGTGAAATTGATTTGGATAGGAACTAAATGAACTAGAGTGGCTTCTCATTCACACCTTACTACCTTAACCACAATATACACCTCATTAAACCTCTAGAAGGTAGCCCACCATTGTTAAGTTTAGGTTGCAAATTTAAAAAAAAGATGGGTGTATTATTTAAGCAGTAGGTCATGCAAGGTGGATGTTGATGAGGTAAAAACCAAAACCATTAATGGTGTGTGTTAATTTCACAATAACGCAAAGCTTGAAGTGTCTTATCAGAAATTAAAGTGGTCCAGTTAAAAGAAAAACTTGAGTAATGTAAACAAAAACCGATTGATGAGGCTAAATAGATCCAGCTAATGCACTGTTGTTTAATGACAGCACTGCTTGAAACCTTGTCCAACCAATCCAACCAATGAGTGCTCTGTTCACCCAAGCCGTTTCAAAATATATTCTAGACATCAGATAGGAAGGACAAATGGATCAGTTTAAACATTTAATAAAGCAAACTTTGACATTTAGCTTAATGCTGAAGTAGTAGTTCATACCAGTAACAGGACATTTTTCATATGAATATTGGCACAGACTTCAGTAATGTTATTTGCATTAGACAGTCTTCATTCAGCAGTATTCGTTTTAGATAAAACAGAGTGCCTTAAATGGACAAAAATCAATATAACTTACATGCCGCAAGCAGAGGTTGATTTCCATTATCTGGTTCACTTCATCCTAGAAAATAAAAGCATTTAAACAAGCCTGGTGATGTAAACATAATCTGACAAAAACATTTCACACTTACTAAAACAGTGAAATTGGACTCTAGGAATCAACTGTTGATAGTGATATCTACAAAAAATCCACATTAGTGGAACACAAATGGCTAGGCTAAACGAGACACAGCTGTGACTAACCCCCCTTTATTATATTTTTCTTTATAATTATAAAAATATCACACACACATTCATACATACATATTATCAAAGACAAACGTTTTCACTAGAAGTCTTTTTAAATGTCTTTAATGTCTAATCAAAACGTTTGCCATTGAATTGAATTTTGGATTTTTCTAAATATAGCACGATTGAGTGTTCTCTAGTTATGACAACAGTTATGACAAATGGTATAAAATGGTTCCTTACCACCTTGACCAGTTGTGAAATAGACACTTCAAATTCAACTGTCACTGGGTGTGAAACATTTTCTACTGGTCTAATAAACTGATTGTAGTGCTGGAACAACCTTCTGAATAAATGGTCTTCACCTTTGGATGATAAGCAACCTGTTTACAAAAAATATATAAATGTGTTTTGTGACCAGAGAGGAGAATATTGTTACTGTAACTACCAGTTACCATGTAATAAAAAATTAAGCTGATGTGTCAACTAAACTGTAACACTCAGGTTTTCACCGTGAGAGGTTAGAACTTGGATGAACAAAAATAAGGTTTTTACCAGTTCGTTTTATTAATGACAGCATTTACAAGGTTTAAGAACATTTATTTTGGGTTTAAAAAAAAAATGTTGAAGAAACATTTCAAATTTGTATTAAAGCTTGCCTGAAAAAATTACTAGCTGGTTATCAAAAAGCTACAGCTTTAGTAAACAACATAGATTGTGGGGAAAAAAAGAAGAAAACACTCTGGTTGTTGTTTTACATAATGTTTTAATAAAAACGTTTGTACTTGATAACATTAATTTAAAAATACAATTGATGCCTGTGATTAATACGTTTTGTCACTAATTTGAAGCTATTAATAATGTTCAATATTAGCTAAATCAAGTTATTAATCAAATTGATACATCTTGTCACACAATTGATTTATTAAAATGTTTGGATATACTGTTACTTGATTGATTACTGTCTTGTTCACAGTCATCTTAAAATAATGCTAGAATGTGTTTTGTTGAAAAATAAAAAAAATATGTTTTTGAACTATTCAGATTTAGCTGCTGATGTATTTATTTTCAAAAGGTTTTCTTTATGTTGTGTTTTTTATTTTTTTATTTTATTTTTTATTTCTGGGGGGGGGGGCTTCTTCACAGTCTTGCACCAGGGCCCAGTAAATCCTAGTGATGGCACTCCATGTTGTTGTTGTCAAAAAAAGTTTGTTATCTGACTTCTCTCCTTCGTGAGTAGAAATAATTGTGATTCCAAACTCTGTTGTAGATTTTAGCAAAGATATTGTATTAGATACAGTAGAGCAGCTGTGTACTCCATTTTCCTTAAGCACAAGTTATAATACAATTAACAAGACAATACAATGTTTGAATTAGTATAGGCTTCACTTATGACATCACCCATTTTATGTTAACCTATCAGAAAATACAATTACATACTGATGCAATTTTTACAGGCCTCCTATCAACCAATAATATCATTCCACATGGGTCCACTTTCTTTCTATTACTTTAAGTGAATGTAACCTCAAAGCCTCTTTGATATTTTACTTATGAAGTTATAAAGTTAAGGGAAGGAAGGAGATTGTAAGTTTTAGCCCCAAAATGTTATCTCTGAGAAAACACAGGGTCCCTTTAAATTACCATATGGTGCACTTCAGTTTTCTCCTTGCCATCTGTCTTTCCTGCTCCAACAATCAATATTAAACCCAAACTTGTCTAACTAACTTAACTAACTCTAAAACCCAAATGCTAACTCAATCTAAAACCCAGTTAATTTTCTAAACTATAGTTTCTTGTAAAGTGTATGTTTCTCCAACACACGTAAGCATTTAAATATTTAAGAACATTTGTTGTTTAACTACTCTAGAGAATTTGATCCATTTTGAATGTGAATGTGTGGCCACTTACAATCTCAACAGTAAGAGTGTAAAAGAGTACATGTATTGATTAAAATGTTTTTAAATGTATTAGATTATAACTAAATCAATTTGAAACATCTACATGAGGCTAGTGTATCATAAGAGTTTGGTGAAGATTTGTGCAAAATGAAGTCAGTTATCGTGTTCACCATATAGCATGTAACACGCAGACAGATGGAGAGGCAGACATATTTAGGCAAAATTGTGAAAGAGAAAGGCTAATGTGACAGTGGCAGTAGAGGTATGTTTCTGTCAAAAACAACGTTACAGTTACTGATAGCAGCTCAAATTACTCTTCCTGTTGTTAGGCATAGCTGCTTTCACTGTAACATAGCTTTAAGAAAATGTTTGTATTTCTGTATGGTAATTGCAGTGTCCTCCAACTCCTTGATTAGTATTCATTTTAAACAGCATGACATTAGTTTAAAACTACATGCATTTTGAAATCTATGCTTCTTTTTTCTATATTGATTTCTAGCTAGTTTCAATCCCTGAGCAGCAATTGCTAGAGGTAACACTGATATTACCGTACAACTACTTATTTTATTTTTTTTACTCTATGGTTGGGGTAATGCATCGAGTAATTGTGTTGGCCCTTCCCACTCCTCCAAGTTTCTGATACTGAGAATGTGTATCTGAAAAGCAATGTAAGGCATCAGAGAAGGGGACAACTTTCACACAATGATCTCAAATGTCTTTTTAAAACTATAAGACCTATAAGCATTCCTTTTTTGTTAAAATATACATAGCTGGGGGATAGTATTGGTTTTTCATCCCATGCTGAGCAATGCTTTTTTTTTCTAATGCAGTTATTACAGATTTCAGAAATGTGGAAAAACTGTCAAAATGATAGATAGGCACTAGCTGTAGTGCTCAGCGATAAAGTGATGTTCACATTATTAAAATCTGTGAACATAGCAATATACTATATTTTAGGTTTCATAAATCACAAAAATAATCCTGAAATCCTGATTTGACAGCCAGTGTCTTCAAACAACGGACCTGGATCCTGATCTAGCTAGCACAGCACTCCAATGAGCCTAGAATCAATACCACTTTGTGGTCCCAACTGAGCCCTGGCTCCAGAGGCAAGACAGGATGCATCTTTCTCCTCCGCATACAGATGAGAAAGCTCTACCGACTTTCTCTCACATCCAGTTTGCTCTGAAGTTGTGCTGGGTTTGAAGCCGTCCCTGTATGACCTCATAGCCCCTGAACTGATGTACGTGACCTCAGATGTCATATAGTATCTCCATGAGGACCTCAACAGTAGTTGTTCATTTTAAGGTAAATACGGGTCCTTATTTGGCTACAAACAAAATTGTTTTCATTCTGATTAACTACAGCCTATCCAGAACAAGCATGGACCACCTAACAGTATATGTTCTATCTGTAGAAATGTTACTATATAGATAGACATATACTACAGATATATATATATTATATATATTATATATATATATATATATATATATATATATATATATATATTATATATATTAAATTATATATTCTTTCTTATAGACTTCAATGGAATTATCATAACAAATA
This sequence comes from Polyodon spathula, assembly GCF_017654505.1. Classification (NCBI taxonomy): domain Eukaryota; kingdom Metazoa; phylum Chordata; class Actinopteri; order Acipenseriformes; family Polyodontidae; genus Polyodon; species Polyodon spathula. The sequence continues at coordinate 82,849,094 of NC_054534.1, read as the reverse complement.
TAAAAATATAAGATACATAAATATATTTTGTATTTCCCAATAATCCAGTATGAAAAGTAACAATGATTTAAAGCATTAAATGAATAAAAGAATGTGTAAAGTGCCTCAGTTGTAAGTCTATAGTATGTTTACATTCAGAGCAGCAAAGACTAAGGACTAGGGTGGGTGATTCACAATTCAACCCCAACTAGCTACTTGGATTGAGCAAAGTCTTACAACTAAGACTAGGGTGGGTGCATTAACAATGCCAAACAAGAACTTAAAGAGGGAAGTGTAAATGGGATTGGAAAGATCTATTCACACTATACAGCCAAATTTATAGAACCAATACATCACACTGCCCCATCATTTAATGACTAGTCTTTTATTTTCCACATTGCTTCTTGTATGACAGGTCCTTAGTTCAAATTTAACAGTGGTCATTTGCCAACAGGTCATACTGCTTTTCATGGTAAAGCGTAAACCACTGTAGATGCAGGATAGTGTGAAACCCCACCTCTTGTAAAGTAAGTTTAACATGCTCTAGTGCATTTCTTTATAATTTCGTAATTTTATACATGATTTGTTTCATCAAATAAGTTTAAAAAAAAAATCTAAGGACCTCAAAAAGTATATGTTTCCTACAACACCACCCCATTGGAAAGCATAAATGGCCAATGTGAAGCAGTTCATGACCAACTACTGTTCATTGAATACACTCACTGGAGAATCGTCCTCAGGTTTAATGTGTTTAGCGTGGCGAATAGAAATGGCACAGCTGGATAGCAGAGATTAAAGCAGGAGCATTGTCATATGGAGGAGAAGCAGGATGGGTGGGTTTCTTTGAAAGATTTTTTGGTGTATTATTTGTTGAAGGAAGCCAGAAGGAGCGAGAATTTTTTCATCTGAGTCTGATGAAAATGAAGGCTGCCTCAGGGAAGGAGTCCTGGTTCCAGCCCCCTAAGATACACAAATGTTCTACAAATGACACATGCCAGAGGTTCATTGGTTAACAGAATGTATCATTGTGACAGGGTCTTCCTCGTGTCACGCGTGTGGGTAACCGTTGTTCAAGCATAGAGAGAGACAACTGGGGTGAAGTTGAAAACACTGGCACAGGCGCGTAGGTTTTATTAACAAACAAACAGAAACGAGAGTAAAATAAAGGTGGTCATGTGACGTTACCAGCGATGGTAATGCACAGAGGACTAGTACATCAAGCTGTACAAAAAGTGCAAAATAAAACACAGTACAACAAACTATAAATCAAAGGTGCCTTAAAAACGGCAGGCCTTGCAGCAGCCCAGAAGCAACATTGATGTAAGTCACATTGAAATAATACATGTTTGAATGCCAAAAGCCAAAAGTAACTTTCAAAAAAACTTTCGCTGTGTTAAAAAATTTAAAAAATCCGGACTTTGTGTGATGTTTTGTAGCCGCACCCCTGTTTACTTTTTGTCTCATTCGATGGAGCAGTGGCTTCTGCTGTTATTGTAATGTTTGTCTGCTCATGAAGTGCTGCTGATCCATTGTTTTACAGCAATCTTGAATTAGAACAAACAGAAACTAGATTTGGCAAATAAAGCACTGCTACCACTACAGAGTTATGGGTCAAGGCTAGTCAACGGTGATGTTAGTGGAGAAGGTCACAATACTGTATGAACCAGTATAGAAAGCACTGCGACTAATACAGTGTTATAGGTCAAGGCTAGTCAACGGTATGTCCAGTCCAGTACTTTTCACTACTGGCTTGTGTTATTAAAGTGAATATTCCTTTACTTCTTATGAGAAGATCTTTTTTAATGATATATTTTTTCTTTCGGTAAAATCCCTCATCTTACTATTATTGACTGGCTTATTATTCACTTGCCTCTCTGACCAGATTTGTTAGCTTAAAAAAAAGAGAGAATATATTGAAAAATGTTATACAACCCTAAGAAGCAGAGGCACAGTAACATTAAATAATAACAGCATTGCAGTATGTAAGTATTTAATTTGGCCCAAAATGGAATTGCATGCAACAAAGGACATCATGTCCTCTGTTATCTATATGTCAACCCAATGACCAGAGGCATCATCACAAATATGATGCTGCACATTCCATTTACAATGGGGACTATGTGTTGCCATTGTGTAATGTTCACAAAGGGGATCCCCTACCACAAGAGCAGACATGCATTGGACCAGATAATGGCAATGATAAGGGAGCCACAATGCACACACACCTAACAAAAAAAAAAAAACTATGAATATGGAGCAAAGAGCAGAAGGTTGTGTAGACAAAAAGTTGGAAAGCATTTTACACTTGTATTGTTGTGGGCTTCCTAAAGATGTTTTCTGTTTATAGCAGAGATAACATTCCATGTCCATTATCTGGGTTAGTGGTCTAGTGGGGTTTTCCAACCTCCTTTAAAAACAATTCTGCAACTGATGATGTTTTTGCTAGAAAAATGATTGCACTGTTACACACCAATGATCATCCTCTCAGAAAATCTGCACCATGCATATCAGTGATGATGACAGCTTCTGGACTTTTTGTGATTGTTGGAAGAGAAGTTACAGGACACCCTAGGTGTTTATCAACTAAAGCATGCAAGACTGCACCTTACGGTTCACCTATCTCCAGATGGCAAGTATGAACAGTGGCATAATGACAATGATAGTTTGTTGCATGTGAAACTCTAATCCAGACAAAAGCCTACTCATTAAGTGATATGATGGTGCCACAAATGCAATGAATCCTGGTTGTGATCGTCAATCACAGCATTACAACTCAGCCCGTTTGTCATTTTGGACTGGGTCACACAATGAAAACAACCTCAGTCACAGCATTTCTCATGTTTAGTCCAACCCCCTCTTTCATACTATATTTTTGACATCAAGATATGGAATTTAAACTCAAATACCTAACTAACATAACCAAGTACCCTATTCTTGGTGCATTACTTTTACTGGTTAGTACATTTTAAGTTGCTGTACTGTGTATGAACTTGTTCAGTGGCATCACTCAATTACACTCTCATTTAATGCAGTATCATAGACCGGAGACAAAAGAAAGCAGAAAAGCTCTGGAAGCTAAATATATTTCTCTTATTTGTAACTGATCAAAATATCCAAAACACACATTTCTCTAAATAATAAGAAGAAGAAGAAGAAGAAGAAGAAGAATCTAAGAGATGTATAATATGTTGGCTAAATACTTTATTTGTTGCTGTTTAATATCTGCTTATATAAAGAATGAGTGTTTTTTTTTTTTTTTTTTTTTTTAAACTAGTAACTTTATTTGAAACTTTCAAACACATTCAGCATGTTTAGTCAGTATTACTTGGACCTGTGTACTATTTTGGTTACAAATTTTTCACAGCACAGATATATATATTATATATATATTATATATATTAATATCAGATATATATGTATGGTTATACAAATATATTATAATCAGTCATTTTACATGGACACCCATTTACACTGTAATTTCATGACATTCATAAACATCCTGACATTTAAGGCAGAATACCATGGGTTATACAAATATTGCATAATGCTATTTGCGACCTCAAGGACCCTCTTGAAAATTAAAGGTATATCTCAAGGGTTCTAACCTGGTTAAATAAATACATTTGAATGTATATACACGTTTGTTATATTTACTTAAAATAAAGCAATTAACCTCATCACTCATGAAACTCCGTTATTTGTTACGTTTATTGTGGAATCATTGTGAACAGAGGAAACATAGACCAGTAAAACATGTAAGACATGTCTCTCTAGTGAAAGTGTGTATTTACAAAACGACTACGACTAATAATAATAATAATAATAATAATAATAATAATAATAATAATAATAATAATAATAATAATTGTATATGCATTGCAACCCATGTTTGTTTTAAAACAACAATACAAAGTAAAGTAAGTTTTTTCAACTTCTGCATAATCAAATACGTAAGAAGAAGAAGAAAAAGAAGAAGAAGATGAGTAATGCTTTACATTTTTAAATAAAGGTACATAGGTGCATTATAAAGTTTTAATTAGATATTTAGTGAAGTGCAACATGTTTTGTTACAGACCGTCTTTACTAAACAAGTATAAAGCACTACTGTTTAAAAAGCTGTACTTCTCAAATACTGAAACAATGTAGTTTCCCTTTAGAAATGAAATGCTTTTATTTGCTGCAACGTTGTTCTTATTCACCTGTGCCGTCTTCTTCCAACTGCATTAATACTCAAAGGACTGAGCGTTTTATGTGTCTTACCTTTTATTGTCAAAAATACAGAAAAAACAAAAAAAGTGAGTTTCCCCGTTGAATTCATCTGGCATGGATGTGTCAAGAACTTTGCTTCAAGCAAATGAAAAATCTTGAGCGCAGCTTGCTTGGCGAGAGGCTGTCAGTGAGCTCTTTGATCCGATAAGTTCATATTGTCTCACCCCTCAGGCACAACCCTCTCTCTCTCTTCTTAAAGCGAAGCGACAAAGATTTTAAAAAATAAATAAATAATAAAATTTTAAAAATTACACGTGAACTCCTAAAAAAGTTTTATTAGAATGACAGAAGCACCTTAACATAACCAGAGTGAACATATTGTGAAAGCCTTTTTCCAGTCTTTAATTAACTCCAGGTTTGTTTTTGGTTTTTTTGGTTGTTTTATAATTGATAACATGTAATGTTAAAGAGTGAGAAGCTTTATATTTCAATGTCATATATTTTTCTGTCCCCTATACGTTTTTATAATATTTTCAATTATTCAGAGCTTTTTTTTTTTTTTTTTTTTTTTTAAGTCTGTTCAACTGGGTTGCTCTTCAGTTATAGATGTCTACCATACACACTGTATATGTAAACAGGCAAGATCAGCAAAGTGTCTTTTTAAAAGTAAGAACCAGCACCATATAATGACCTGTCACTTTGGAACAAGTTTCCTTTTGTTTTGGCAATACATTGCTTTGCACTGTGTGGTTGGGCACACAACACAGGACTGCAAATAATCAATAAGGCACAACGTTAAACAACTATTTACAGTGAATACTTGCACCTCCATTCCCAGTCCAAGACACTGTCCATTTTGTTGCCGATACACAGCAAACTGGCCTGTTCCTGGTCTCGAAATCGACGGGGCAGTCAGATCCTACAGCGCAGTCTGGAACTGGAGAATGGTGAAACATTACCCTCACTCAGGTAGGGCTGGAGATGCATCGTGGTCGCGCTGATGTTGCAGACGGGCTCAGGGCTGGAACGGGGCTGTAGCAACTGAGGGGGTAGTGGTGGTTCTCGGCTGGGGTCTTCTGCCTCTCATTTTGGGCTGGAGAACAGTAGCAGGGGCAGGAGGGGAAGAGAGGTTGCTCGCTACTGGCCAGAAAGAAGAAGCATGGTGAGAACAGGAGTGCTGGGGTCCAAAGAACTCGTGTCGGAAGCCACTGTGAATGTCCAGTGTGGGTTTTGTCTACGGGGCTGACCTGAAACTGAAGAGGAAAGAGAAGGGAAAACTGGGTTGGATGTCGGGGAGTCAGGAAAGAGCCGGTTGCCTTGACTGGGGGCCAACCGGTCCCGGTGTAACACCACAGAAAGGCAAGTGTCCGATACACTAATTCCCCCCGTCGCTCAAAAACACAGCAGGGTCCGGTCCATGGACTGTTCAGCTTGGTGCAGCCACTTGCTTGTTGGTGCTCCAGAGGGAACTTATGGGCCACATCCAGCCTGTCCTGCAGCTGCCGCACATACTCCAAACCTGGGGAGGATGCACTCGCATCAGGTGGGGCAGCTGAACAGTACTTCCACCGGGGTTTGAAGCTCCCAACACATCATGAGCAGCGCAGGGGCACAACCGACGGGCCAGAAGTATCAGTGGCAGCTGGCAGTCCCAGTCCTTATGATCACGGCTGGTGGCAATGACCAGCTGAGCAGAGAGTGTTCTGTTAAAGTGATCTACCAAACCATCGATCTGAGGGTGGAGGAGGGTGGTGCGCGTCCTTTTAATGCTTTCAAAATTCCTCCCCTGGTCAGAGTGTAGTTCCAGGAGAATTTCAAACCTGGCAAAGAACCTCTTGATGAGTGCATGCTTCGGGCCACTTTGTAAAGTAGTCCACTGCCACTAGCACAAGCCTGTTGCTGTCTTTGGACACAGGAAAGGGGCCCAGAATGTCCATGCCCACTCATTTCATGGAGGAACCGGCGGTCATGGGTTGAAGGGGGCATGAGACTGGCATGGGGCACTCATCGCATCTGTGGCAATGGTCCCCTACATCTCGCCTGCACTGGCTCCAGTAGTAGGTTTGCTGTAGCTGGTGCAACATTTTGGAAACCCCAAAATGTCCAGCGGCATTTGTCCCATGGATCGAGGTGAGCACAGCGGGTTGAAGGGAACGCGGGACCACCAGTTGCCACCGATCTTCACCCGACGTGGGCTCCTTCTAGTGCCATTGAAGCACTCCCTCCTTAAACGCAAGCCTGTCCCATTGTGCCAACAGCCCTTTTATAATTAGCAAGCTCTCAGTAATAATTTCCCAGCGGGGGCGCTCACTGTTGTCAACCCCCACAGTATGGGCTGTAAATCCAGGTCCTGTTCCTGTTGCATTCTCTATTCTTCGGCTGGAATGGTTAGTAGTGTTGTCCGATGGGTGCTCCACTTTTTGCTCTGCTTCCCCAGCTGCTTCTTACTGCTGTTCCCTGTATCACAGTCCACATAGTCATCAGCCAGGCAGGGGCGGCGGGACAGAGCATCAGCGTTCAAGTGCTGATTGCCTGGTCTGTGCTGAATGTTGAAGTGGTATTCCTCCAGCCATCATGCGAGTTGTCTCTCTAGTTCTTTAAAACTGACCAGCAATTGCAGGGAAGCGTGGTCAGTGCGTAGTGTGAACTGCCTCCCACTCAAGTAGGGGTGGAATTGTTTCAGACTGGCGACAACAGTAAGCAGCTCCCGTCAAGTTACGCAATAGTGCCGTTCAGCTTTATTAAAGGCATGGCTGTAGTATACAGTTGCTCACTTCCCTGCACTGGCTGGGACAACATGGCTCCAAGTCCTTGGTCGCTGGCATCAGTACCCAGGGTGAATGGCAGCTCGGGCATGGGGGACATCAGAATAGGGGCCTCCATCAGGACAGCTTTTAGCTCATCAAAAGCAGAGGTGCATGCTTCAGTGCAATGGTATGACTGGGCTTTGTTTAGCAGCTGGTAAAGGGGAGCAGCAATGGTGGCTAACTGTGGGAGAAACCAACAGTAGTAAGAGACAAGTCCCAGGATTCCCCGCAGCTGGCGCTGATTGGCCGGGACGGGCCAGCACTGTACAGCTTTGTCTGGATTGGTCCTTATCTCATCTTGCCCCACTCTGTTCCTTAGGAACACTAACTCCTTCTGCATTAGTTTGCACCTGTTCGGGTGTAGCTTCAGTCCAGCTGTTTGGGGGCACTGCAGAACATCACATAAACTGAGCCCCATCAAAGGTAGCGGAATGAACCAGGAGGAATGTCGTGTAGTCTGTGCTCCATTAACCTCTCAAAAGTGGCGAGTGTGTTGCAGAGACTGAAGGGGAAATGCTTTTGGTGTGCTTCATAGGCCAGCTCAACCTGCTGCGGAGATCCAGGGAGCTGAACCAGGCAGAGTCAGCCACTAGACCCAACGACTCGTCATTGTGCAGCAGGGAGTAGGAGTCTTTTTCCGTTACATCATTCAAGCACCTGTAGTCCACACAGAACTGACTCTCACTATCTTTCATCGGTAGCAGGACAACAGCGGAGGTCCAGGGACTGTCAGAGGGCTCAACGATGTCAGCGGCTTGCATTTCACTCAGTTTGCAATCTGCTACTCCCTGCAGTGTAAGGGTGAGCTAGCAGGGGTGCTGTCTGATGGGGCAGGCGTCACTTGTATCAGTGGTGTGCTAATCAAGGTGTGTACAGTTGGATTCTTCAGGGCATGCGGCAAATGTATCCTGGAACTCTGCCAGCGGTGTCCACAGCCTGGAGCACTGCTCCATGCTAAGTCCCTCACAGCTATTGTGCCACACCATTGCCACCGTTGACTGGGTCCCAGCTGAAACTGGAGCCGGAGGCAGGCTGGTGAGGGGATGGCAGTGCTGCGGACAGCCTGGTGTGGGCCAGTGGTTGATGTGACCATGACGCAGGTCGAGCAGGTTGCCAACGCGTTGTAAGAAATCCAGTCCAAGAATAAAGGGGTATATCCATACTTGGTGTAGCTTGGTGGTTCTCCCATACCCGACTTGTAGCTTCCCTAGATTAGCGCTAGCTCTCTGGTGACTGTCTTGAGTTGGACTGCGGTAGGCTGGACTAGTTTTTTCCAGTCTGTGGTGCTTGCTAACACATCAGGTCGCACAATGGTAATGGAGGATCCTGTGTCTGTTAAGGTAGTGCACGGGACCCCATCAATTTACTCAGTACGACGATGGCAACATTACGGGACTGAATTGGCGGGGTGAATCTCTGGGCCCATGGTTCCCCTCTCACATGGGTCTCCTCTCATTTCCCAAAGGCTGGGCAGGGGGTGTGGGCTTTGTTTCTAGCTGGCAGCAGTTTGCCATCACATACGTGGGTAAGCCACATCTCCAGCAGATCCATTCCCTTTGTCTCTCCATGCTGGTGGTGGCGGATTTGTACACTTGGTGAGGACACTCCCTCCTCTCATCAATGGGGCTAGCAGCATGGGCATGGTAGGAGTGCAATTGACACAATGAGAGTGCGATTGCCGTGATGGGCATGTGATTGACGCGGTGGGTGTACTTCCTCCTGTAACAATGCCTGAACAGCCAGTGCTTGGTGGACGGCCTCATCTAGCATGCTGGGGGCATGCTGGCAGACCTGGGTGGGTTGTAGACTGTGCGGGAAAGTATCCAGGTTGAAACGACGGCTGAAACCTGGGGGTTCATTGTGGAATGCTCTTTTAGCCAGGCGCGCTATCTCAGTTGCCAGCGTCCCCAGTTTCTCACCAGGCACCCTTCTCTTGTACAGCAGCTGGTTCTGTAGGCTCAGCTCTGAGTCAACTTCTCCAAACTGGCGCTCCAGTGCTGCTATCGGTCTGATGGGGCTTGTTCTGTTTCTCTGGCTATGGGTTGTGGGGGAGATGCTGATCCTTCATTTTCTGTGGCACAGTGACAGCAGTTCCCATCTGGACATCTCGCTCCTTCTACTCTTCAGAGGGCTCTGTGGAGCCTTCAACCAGAGAGAGCAAAAGCGAGAAGCAGGCACGGCTGCCACACTCTAAGAAAAGAGAGAGGAAACACCAGGGTGTGTGCCAGGCGCACTCGCTCATACCATACACATACACACAGACACAACACAGGACTGCACAACATTAAATAAATATTTACAGTGAATATTCCCATCCCCGTCCCCAGTCCATGACACAGTCCATTTTGCTACAGGTACCTGGCATTCCGGCTGCTGCACCGCTACAATACTTTGGCTGCTCTAACCTACATTACATATTGTAGCAATCTTTAAAAAGAAGCCAACGAACAGTTGCTCTAGGAAATGTCCCTGTTTATTAGGAAACAGCCCCTAGCCTTACAATCAGAATCAGAGCCTCTGGGGAAGGCCCTGCCCCTTTGGTGCAATGTTGCTAACGAGGAAGTCAGCAACACAGAGGAGTGAGAGAAGACTTAACACAGTAGACTGGGGACACAGCCCACAGTCATGGAAACTACACAGACACAGCACAGAATAAAACCCAAACTCCTACATGACAGGCAGACAGACAAAACGAGGGAGAATAAACACAATTCAAGCAATTGAACAGCGATAATTCCCCAACAGCCCCACAGTCCTTTGTGGTAACTACATATCATGGCCTTCTGGCTGCCAGGTGACAATAAGTCCTATTGCCCCCAATTGAGAGCCAAATGTCCTACCTTATCGTGCCTGCTCCATCTAGTTGAGGACTGTTGGGGTCTGGGCTCATCCTTGGCCACAAGCCCTGGTTCTCTCGCTGGTGAGGTTGCCTGCTCTGGCATGCCAGAAGTTGACACCCCATTGCCGATAGGGGAGTTCAAGTCCATCCTGGTGTGGTAAAGGGCGAGGCAGTCACAGTACAGGGCAACCACCTGACCCCTGAGCTGGAGCTTCACCTGGCACACCACTTCTGAGATGCGCTCCAAAACTTTCAGGATTCTTCCTAGAGGCCCTTGGTTGGAAGTCCCACCTCTGGCACAATGTGTCGTATGTTCGCTTCTGTCGCTGGAAAGCTCCAGTGATGTGTGTCCAGACAAATTCGTAGACAAAATTTAACCTGCCCTGGAGTTAATGCAGGTAATCCCTCAACAGCTCCCCCAGCTGCTCCTACTTACCCTCGGGGAGACCTTCCCAGCTCAGCAGCCTGGGATGTCTGACAGGCTGGGGCCAAGCAGAACCACTCCTCTTCTTCCACTGGGCTCTCTACCGCAGTCGTCCCCTGGTAGCAGCAAAGGCACTGTCTGATTTACTTCAATATGTATACGGCAGACAACTAACGCTGAAGAGCAGCTCCTGTCCTTAAATTTGGAGTCCACAACTCCTCATACAGATAGAAACATAAGACTGAAGTAAATGTACTGTAATCACATGTGATTTACTAAAGTGTACCATGGATGTCCAATAGTTGGTAACACAAAGACATGTGAAAGGAAAAGAATCAAGTAAAAGAAATTGGTGTGCAAAAAAGAGACCCATTCTATCATGAATTTCAGATTTTATTTGCTCATGTTTGGACAGTAATTAGAATGCAAATGTGTATGTCATGTACTGGAACTTTTAACAATTTTAGTATTTGCAATATACTTTTGATTATCATGTAATTGACTAATTATTTCTTGCTGATACCTGAATTAGTTCAATGCATGTAATGGTTGCTAGGAATGGGTGAAAGTGCTATGCAATAGGAGTCTTATTTCCAGTCTTCTATATGTGGGCATTACAGTTTGTGTGTGTGTGTGTTTCACTCTTTTTCTTGCCTTCTCTCTCTCTTCACCTACCCTCTCCCCCCCTCTCTATCTCATCTTATCAGATCATTTATGGAATGTGCAGCAGAGTTTGGGGGTTGGAGAATGTATCTATTGTGGACTGGTTGGGGTTTTGGGTTACATGTGTGCCTTACAATGTGAATCTCGACATAGTTGGAAAATGCAGGAGAGCACTGACATGCTCCAACTGTCCAGAGCTAATAGCTAAGTGTTTTACTTTATAGGAACATAAGAACATAAGAAAGGTTACTAACAAAAGGAGGCCACTCGGCCCATCTTGCTTGTTTGGTTGTTTGTAGTTTATTGATCCAGAATCTCATCCAGCATCTTCTTGAAGGATCCCAGGGTGTCAGCTTCAACAACATTACTGGGGAGTTGGTTCCAGACTCCCACAATTACCTGTGTAAAAAAGTGCCTCCTATTTTCTGTTTGAATACCTCTTTATCTAATCTCCATTTGTGACCCCTGATCCTTGTTTCATTTTTCAGGTCGAAAAAGTCCCTTGGGTTGACATTGTCAATACCTTTTAGAATTTTGAATGCTTGAATCAGGTCGTGTTCAAGACTGAATAAATTCAATTATTTTAGCCTGCCTGTATATGACATGCCTTTTAGACCCAGAATAATTCTTGTCACTCTTTACACACTTTACACAGCAGAAATATCCTTTTTGTAGCGATATGAAATTGTGCGTTGTTGAATTTGTTGAAATGCACGGCAATCGCAATGCTGAAAAAACAATACGTGACTGGAGACATATGGTAAAAGAAAAATGAGCTTATAGAGGAAAGTGTTAATGGCTTGAGGTAGAAAACATTTTGTTTGAATGGAGTACTTTTAATGACATACTGTAATCCTCCCCAGCCCTCTAAATGACATTGCCCCCGGAAGCTTCATCAGCTCTGATTTTCTTTAAAGATTGACCCACTGACAAGCTTTTGAAAGCTCTTTTAAAAAAAGGAATTTCAATTCTGGTGGGGTGCGATCGAATTTCTTTATTTCCCACCTAAACCTGTCTTTCCTCTCACTTCTCAGCTCAGCGAGCTAGGCTTTGCAGACTAGATCTTTATGTAATCCTTCTGCCTCAAAACCTCAGATGAGCAGCTTTATGCAATTCTGGTCCTGCTGCTTCTACTTCAGATCTCCAGCTTGTCGTTTTACCAGACCAATTGGCTTCTCCGGATTCTTTCTCATATTTCCATCTCCAAATTACTAATGACATCAAGCAAACTCATTCAGTCTCTCAACACCACTGTTTCTTTAGATCCTGACTGCCTGAACATGCTTCATAATAAGATCACTTGCTTAAAACAAGCAGCACCCCCTTCCCCCGCATCAGCTACTCCAGCTCCGCCTGTCACTTGAGCCACTCCTATTGCACCTGCCACTACAGCTGAACCACCAATCTTCACTCTCACAGCTGCTTTTGTATCTGCCTCATCCTCTGCTTATGTGGTCCCCTGGCACTCTCACTCTCCTCAGCTTCAGTGTAACATTTTTGAAGGTAAATATGTTAACTTGTCTCCATTCTCATATCCACATTAGTATTTCTAGATTATAGGGTCATTGACAGAGACCTATCTGTCACCCTTAAAAACTAGATCCTCGGCTCCTAAAAAACCTTACACTCAGTAAATGTGTCCTGAAGATTTAAAACAGAATTGTGGAGAAATGCAAAAAAAATGCCTACACACGAAAACCCCAGAAGAATGTACCTGTGACCATAGGGATTTCGTTGTGGAAGACAGCAAAGGAAAGAAGGTAGAACTTAAGCGTGCAAGTACTGTTGAGTTACTATACATATTTTGACAGAAAAAAAAATGCTCAAGCATTTTGGAAAGTAACCGAGAACACTAATTTCTTACAGTATACCAAAAGCCCCGAAAAAATACGATTTACATAAAACTCGAAAATAGCTAAATAATAAGCACCAAAAAATACAATTAATAAAAACCTAAAAACAGAAGCCGTAATTATACAATAAGTTTTGTACATGTGTTTTACTGGTGCAAGGTGTTGTGTCTCCCTTACTAAAATAGACCACAAGGGGGGTAGTAGGTCTTTAGTTGCCTTTGAAAGGAAGTCGAGCTTCTGGGCTGTAAGACGGCAGATTGAAAATAAAGTTTGTATGAGTTCACCATTTAACTTTCTACTCCTGAGTTTACTGCTTTGTCCCTCAACACCACAAATTGTCAACGAGGATGGTCCCTGCATCTGTACCTCTTTCTGCACTGTTTATACCCAGCCCAGGTACACCTACAATACAATTTCAAACTTGGATGAAAATATTTGAGAATTACATGCTGGTGATAAATGTTACTGGGGATGAGTGACCTGAAGCCTGAAAACACGTTGTCCTGCTTCATTGCCTTGGAACTGAGGGACAGAGAATGTTCTACTGTCTTCCGAACACAGGTACGACATTTGCCTCTGCTGTTTGCCAAAAGTGAATGTTGTGGCCAAGCAGCCTAAATTTAGACAACAGGAACAGAGGGCTGATAAAACTATTGTGCAGTACCTTGCAGCACTGTATGAATTGATAAGCCTGTGTGATTTCGTGAGTAAAGAAGATGAAATGCTGAGAGACCAAATTGTTGAAAAAACTTCTAATTATAGAATCTGCAAAATACTGCTGCTCTAGTCAGACTTAACTTTGGAATCAGCTGTTAAACATGCAGGTCTAAAGTATGGCCAAGATTATGCGTAGGACCTTTGACATGCAGGATATAATCTAAGAAATCCAATAGGCCCAAAAATTCCAAGGAGTTAGAATCAGAATCAATGTCAACATGAAGGTTAAAATCACCCAATAAAGGAATCCTATCATATTTGACTGTCAATGAGAGCACTGCTGAGACCTACATCTAATTTTACCTGGACTGCTGAAGTACAGGAGAACTTCCACACTGTCAAGAAGTTCAAGCACTGTTTGACCCATCGTTCCATACCTTCGTTTCGACTGATGCCTCTGACTATGACATTGGGTGTGTACTAACACAGCTCCATCCTGATGGCAGAAAGAAAGTATTCCACTGCTGAAAAAAAAAGCCTTAGCTTGTGTTTGGGCCAGTGAAAGATGGAGAACATACCGGTGGGGAAGGCACTTCATCTTAAGAAAAGATCACCAAGCACTAACCACTTTGCTAGCAATGAAAGGGTTAGGTCATGCTGGGATGAGAATCGTCAGATGGTCTGCACACTTGTTCTGCTTCACGTTATCTACAAACGTGGATCACAAAACCATACAACTGACTGCTTATTGAGATTTCCATTGCCTGACTCAACTCCTGTCAATGGTGATTCTGAACCTGAATTGACTGTTGACTGATGGAATGCATCTCATTTGTCAATATACCCTAAGAAATGTACAGGAGACTGTCACAACACCTCTTTCTGTCCAGCTAAGGAACCAAAGCTTTGGACCAGGACTTTGTCAAATAGTAAGCGTAACAGGACATTACTTGTTTTTACTTTGTAAAGAGTGGACTTTTGTTATGAAAAGTATGGACACCCCATAGACATTGATTCTGTTAAGATTACACTGTTGCATTGTCCTGCAATTTTACAGATTTTCTTAAGTGTACATGTTACAGTGAAAGTGTGAAATGAGTGATTGTATAGAAATGCTAGTGAATATATAGAATCATTAAAATTGGCCAGTGGATGTGGGCAATATCGAGAAAACTCAAACATTTTATACACTCACTAGGGATCGTATCGAATCACTGGTAGTGCATGTGTAGATCCCGGTGTCATGTTGCAACAAGTAGTGTAGTATCTGAATACTAGTGCAAAGTAAATACCATTTTATTTGGACTAGATCTAAAAAAAATCTTATTATTATTCGCGCATAAATTAGTGGACTTTATTCATTTTTTAAATGACACTATCATTATAATTAACAAACAGTATACTAATCAATTTTAGAATGTATTATAGTTATTGTTTTTTATTTATGTTTATAAATTCTATGCACATTTTACATCCATTCATAGTTTAAACTACATACTCATTTTTTGAACTATAAATGAATTAACAGATGGAAAAATTCAGCTGAATTTGTCGTTTCCACCGAAAAATGAAACCCATTTCCAAAATCAAGCCCATAATGTAGAGAGTTCCCTCTTAATAATTTCAAGAATAGCATCGGTATAGTGTGGTCCACATGTATATTGCTTAGAAATATGAACAAGAAATCAATGTCATGTCAAGTTTGGCATATTGGGCAGCACATTACATTTTTAATGAACAAAGAAAAGGAAATGAAATACAAAAGCTGCATACAAAATGATGAAAAAACCGGTGCATGTTGCTTTGTTTCCCAAAATGTAATAGCATTTCTCCTGCACTCTCTTTCATTGTCAGTTTTCCAGATTAAATTCATACAGCAGACTCAACATTGGCTATAAAATCTTGTCTGCGCATTTCTGATGGTAGTTGCTAATTTTGGAAAATATCATTTGGAGCATAAATATTTCTACTGAATTCTAAATGTCTGTTTTTAATTTTTGTATGAAAATAGTTACTATACTGTTATATTTTTTTAGTGAAGTGGTTAAAAATGATCTGAAAACACCAACCAATGTATATAAAATATAAATATGAGCTTGGTATATTTGGCCATGATTTGTGTTCAAAATAAATATTTATAATTTGTCAAAGTGGCCAAATAATATATTTTTTTAGATACTAGTTTGATATATCTTCCATATTATTGTTTTTCGTTTGGGATATGCAGAAAATGCCAAGTTTAAAAACTTAATCAACCCTGACAATCGGACTTGAGGACTGTAACAGTGTTATGTATGTGGGCGGTCACGGAATAATAATGAGGTGAACACAGAGCAGTGGGTGTTGACACGCCACACAGGCGCGCTGTGGCACAGACACCTCCCTGGGCAAGCCCCCCAGCCAATCCGGTCCGCCCGATCAGCTCAGCGCTGGGTGAGCCTGCCTGCTCTACTGGTTGTTTCAGGCATCACACCCTAGTAACTTTTTTTTTTTTTAAGCTCAGAACTTTAAGGCACCTTTGTGGCCTCAATAACGCTCTCAATCATGTTTATTGAGGGACTGAATAAAGGTTTCAACACACACCAGACGCGATGCGATTTTTTAATTGACGACGAGACACTTTCGCAGAGACATGACCACACACACCAGAGGCGATGCGACATGTTTGAAAACTGCCAGATCAATACAGCTGATCAAAATTGCTATTAACAAAATTATGATCAAGACTGATACATATTCGTCAACATGATGTGGAAATTATGAGTGTCTTCTCTGACAGTATTTCAACGTATACGGCAATAAATCATACACGCCAGGCTTATCCAGTTCCTTCGAAATAGACTCCTACATATTATTGTTTTCGCTGTCATTTTGGATACTGCTTCACCCTGCTGGACCATGTGCATTGAAGCTGTTCTCTGATTGCTCAGTGCCCTAGTTGAGGAGCATCAAACCGCAAAAAAATAGGGTTCAATCCTATTTATTTCGTGCCTCTCCAGTGCCGCTCCTGCGTCGCCTATCACGGGAAAGATGCTTATCAAAAGTATAGGTTCTATTCATTTTGACACATTGCTGCACAGTTCCTCTTGCCGCATCGCGTCAGGTGGGTAGCAGCCTTAATAGTTACACTTTGGTGTACAAGATATACTCTGATATATTTTGACCGCTAAATACGCCATGATATGTGCTTTAAACTTCAGAGTTTTAAAACTCACCCGCATGAAATGACGGAAACAGAAAATTATGCAATAATTCTAAACAATAAGAATAATTTATTCTGAATATATTTATTGTACTGAATATTAAGTAGTTATAATGCTGTCATGTTGGTTAGGGTTTGATATGAATACAGGTGGAGTGGATCATACATTTTATTCATAAAGGAATTCCTAAGTAACTGCATTGTTAGTAATGGAACATGATGAACAAAGCAATGCTAGAATGTGCTTGTGGTTGTACAGCGCCAACTATCAAGTTAGTACAGTTTTACTTGGTCCCACTAGAATACCATATAACCTCAGTCATGAGGCAAAGTCATATAAATATTCATTTGATAAAAAATAAACATTGTTGGGAATACATTTTATATGTTGCTGAACCTATTTTTGATGATGCATTGGTAACTCAGTTTAGTAAAACTGAAGACTCTGCATGTTTATTTGACATTTCCGCTGGGATTTTTTGAGTGTCTTTTTGTGACAGGATTATGTCAGTTTGTTGAATGCTAGAAGATGCACATCTTGAATTCAATGCTTCTGTGGGAAATGCATCCATTAATGAATATACATGCATTTTGAATATTACTGACAAAGAGGTAGTTTGCTATTTTCCTATATTGTGTAATTTGAACCCATTAGCAGCATTTTGTATTGAATGTGAGGTTTTACACAAGCATAACACATCTGACTTCATTTAAATGCAGACCAAGTTGTATTTTGTTCTGCTATTATACCTTTTCTTATTCTAGCCCATGGCAACAACATGTTATCACATATGGACATAAGACAGCGCATAAACTTTATAAATACACCAGCTGCATATATATTTATGAATCCCTCAATTTGGATCTGTGGCAGTGTGGCAGGGCGAAAGCCCTGCCAGTGGACGGGTGTGTGAGGAATATTGGGTGGCAGGGAGGGGTTTAAAATCATCCGGGCAAAAACACGTGGGGAGTGTTTAAAGGGTCATGTTAGTTGGAAATGGCTAGAGTTAATGTTGGTGTTGGAGAGAGGGTATGTGTTGTTGTGTTCCGTGATGTCCCATTCTTTCGTTTACATTTTTGTGACTGTTTTGTGTAGACCTTTTGTTTTGGCCCTTGTGCCGTTTTATTTTGTTAATGTGTTTTGTTCAGTTTAACGTTTTGTTGATTTTGCTTTTATTAAACTTGCGCATTAGCGCTTGAAACTGTAAATTCTGGGTCTCCCTTCCTGGTCGAAACAGCATTGCCAGTGACACTGTCCCATCACAGGATCTCTGAACACTTTATAATGGAAAGAGAAATATAGATCAACCAGCAGTCCTTTTTTTTTTTTTTTATCAGTATGTGGCTGACGATATTACTGTGAAGTCATATACCAACTCCCACACAGAAGATTATTATTAGCCAGATGATTATTTGTTCAATGAAAGATTAGAACATACAACATTACTATAACACACTGTACAAAGCAACACATTTTGAGTTTACTGGAAATGAAGCTATGGAGTCTCAATAAAAGGTTTTTCTGAAAATGAGCTGAAAAAATGAAGGTACTGTGGATTCCATGAACAACACAAGCACAGGAAATTACTTTTTAAAAATCAACTAACAGGGATTACAACATATGACAAAAAAGTGGATTGGCTAGTAGCAGAGTGCTGGAAAAAATTAAAGAAAGAAATGCAGAAGTACCCATTTTCTTATACTGGATTCTGCATTAACAGACATTATGTGGAGAAGTTGCAGAATTAGAATACATAATGAGCATTGTTATCAACTGTGCCAGAAAGGAAGCGTCAAGTGTGTGGACAGAAGTCTTAAAAAGGTACATTCAAAGTGGGACTGTTTACTATTTTACATTTTTCACAGCTTGGCAGTTTGGCTTTTTTTCAGTGCTGTTAAAAATGTTATATTTTGGAATATAGGTTAAATATTGAGATTTAGACATTTTCACGTACATTACGGTGTGTGTGTGTGTGTGTGTGTGTGTGTGTGTGTGTGTGTGTGTGTGTGTGTGTGTGTGTGTGTGTGTGTGTGTATAGTTTTTTTTACAGTGCAGCCCACTAAGTGAACAGTCTTAACGTAAATGGCCCTTGCTGCCAGAGTTTTCCATTCAAACACATATTCATATCCAAGTAATTTAGCAAGATGTATTTATTCTGAGTTATCAGTTATGCTGACTAGTGTCGCTTCTAGGTTGGCTGCAGGCATGAGATGGAGTCGAGTGCCTAACAATGCACCAAGACGTGACAATATCCAGCACAACCCATGCCCTCAAGTGTCTTTGTACTTTTATAAAACAGTTTTATGAAAAAAGGAAGGATAAATCTATATAGGTTCTAAAGATGTATTAACATTTTGAGGTATAATCTTCCACAACAGAATCAGTCACTATGAACTAAAAACAATATTCAGGTCAAACATTTTTTTGTTTGTTTCTGTAAACGCACTTTAATTGTATTTTTAATAAAGACTTTTTATAAAAAAATAAAATAAAAAAAACTTGCTTAGTTGTGTTTCAGTTCATTTGTATTTATAGACATTAATTTGAATGTTGCAGCTAATTGCACAGTTGATCAAGTAACTCAATTGCTGCAGAAGGAGGCGTTAAGTGCAGGAAAAGTTTTTGCTATCATCTAATCTTTTTTGTTTATTTGGCGATGCCGTGGAGAGTTCCCCTGACAACTGCAGCTCCAGCACTTTTTATTTTCCAGTGAGGGTGCCCAGTAACTTTGCAGGGAGGTCTCAGATCTGTGACTGCTAATGGACATAAATTCCGTCGTTTGCAATCCAACATTGGACAGTTTCTGTATTAAGGTACTGCGATTGCTATGATTAGTGTATATCTGTGAGGTGCCTACCTTCCTGCATATTCTAGGTAACACTGTTGCCAGGTAATTCACTCCCATTGGCTCTAACATTTGTGTGGCAAAGTGGTTTGCAGTGTTCAGGTGCAGGAGTGATGCAGTGAGCAATGAGAGACAGACAACGATAATCCAAGTACATCAGTGTTTATTTATAATCCAAAGTCACTTGACAACTGTAAATAATAATGAATGGTAGTACACAACAATGTAACCAAGGGGTTCAGTCCCGAAGTAATAAGCACACAAAACACAACACAGTCACAAGTCCAAAGTGAGTGCTAACGTGCAGGTGGTGAAATACAATTGTGAACAGTAATGCAGTGTTGTCTGGGTTTGTGCCTGCCTTTAGCAACAGTTCCTGGTACATGTTTAGCCGTCTAACAAACAAGCAATAATTACACTCGACAAAAACAAACAAACATCATAGTATAATTCACGATCCTTTGGGTACGTTCCCTTAAGTACCGTCAATCACTCCGCCTTGATTAACGACTGCAATCGCTTTCTCCAATCTGCAATCGCCACATCGCTCCCTGTCTGAGACGATGACTTAGTGTACCATGGCTCCACCCAATTTCCAGATGGCCGACTTCCAACTTTCCCTGTAATGAAACATCAGACTTTCCAGTCCAGGTCACACTGTTCCTTTTCCACAGCGCCCTCACAGGTTGGGAGGGAGATTTCTAACCAAGGTTAATTTTCTCTGTCACAGTATGCCAAACAGCACAAGAATTTACGGTGCTTTGTTTTGCTTTGTTGGGATGATGATAAAAGGCAAGCAGATTTTCTGGAAGTTTTAATAAGTACTTCTCCAGTGGGCACAAGTGGTTTCCGAGCTTCCGGCTAAGGATTTTTTTATATTTTCAATAAAGGTCATAGTGGCATATTTAGCTCTGTTTTCATCTTTTTCTATAATAACAAAGTCAGCTTTTATTGTCTGTTTCCTTTCTTTCCTCTGCATCTGAAATATAACTGGATGGATGTTAACTTTACTGACAAGACCAGGGCATCAGAATGTCAAATAATGTGAATGGTTCTTTCCTTATTGCGTGGTGATGTTATGTTTTATCCCAGGCATCTCGTCTCAGTTTTTTAAATGTACCCAGAAATACATTCTTTGAAGTTGTCAACTCTGTGTCACTGTGGCAAAGTGGTTTGCAGTGTACAGGTGCAGGAGTGATGCGGTGCATAATTAACAGACAGAGACTTGTAATCCAGTTGGAAAGTGCTTCCTTTTATTTTATAATTCCAGGTCTGGTGACCAAATAATAATTCTCAGCAATACACAGCAATGTGTAGTGCACATGGTAAATAATAACAGGGTTGCAGTCCCAAACAATATACATGTGTATCCTTCCCACAATGTTCTAACATGGTCACCATTCCTGGGTGCGTGCAGTAGTGCTCGTGGTGTATGATACAAGTTTATAAGTGACAATAGTGCAATGTTCTTCCAGGTTTTGTGCTGGCTCTTAGCGAGAGTTCTGGAACGTGTTAGCCATCTACTAATACCAAACAACAATAATTAGTAATAAAACAAACAAAACACTCACAATACTTTATCACAGCTATGTCTCACAAGTCCTACCAGGTTCTATCATTAAACCAAAGCAAAGGAACAGATTACGTCTTTCCGTCCCCTTTTATGCTGTCACACATGACCCCTGGTAAACGAGTGCAGCTGCCCCTCCAATCCGCAACTGCCACATCGTTTCCCTTCCGGGTTGAAGAGCTAATGCACCTTCTTTTAGCTGACCGAATTTCCCTTGAACCCTGGGAAAGAACTGTCAGGCCAGCCCGGCCAAGGTACTCTGTTCTCACTACTTAGCGCCCTCACAGGTTGGGAGGGAGATTTACTAACAAGAATCACTGTATTTCTGTCAAAGTCACTCATTAAACTCCGGTATTAACATGGGGGGAAAGGGGGCACGGAGCCCAGCACAGCTGCTTATTCCGTATCGCTCACCTTTACAATTTCTGGCTGTGCCATAGAAATTTCTAAGGATACTATTTAACTGTTCTTTTGTAATTTATTTAAAGTAAAATTGTATATTTGTTTCAGAAAGCCAGTCATTGAAGTATTTAACAGCCCAATTTGTTTGCTTTGTGGTGTTCATTTGATTTTGAGGTTTTTTTAGCATGTCAGTTACATTTTTGTACCTCAGCATGACTTGTCAACGTATTAATTTCTTCAATTTCGAGAGAGTTGCTTTTATCAATTGATGCAGCTTCATTTTGTAACCATTCGTCAATTGTCATGGACACAAACAGTTCAAAAGCGATCTTCAGTATCTTCCATGACAGCAGGTATTTTGATAGGTGTTTTCTTTGATTTGGTGGCGCAGTGAATTGCCTTTGTTCCTAAGTAGTCCCTAATCGTGACATTGTGCTGGATATTGTAACAGCTTAGAACACTGACGGGCCAATCAGCATTCTAACAATCTGTTTTATAATAAGGAGTAAACTACACCCCACTGCAAATACGGTAGTCATTTTATTGAGTTCTGGTGACACTATAAATCCACTTGAGAGAAGGTGGAATATAAATTGTGCTAAAAAGTTTTTGGACCTGGAAATCTATCACACTTCTATCACTACTGTACTGCATTACTATATAATATTTTGTGAACTTTTTTTAAATAAATAAGACATTGGATGAAAAACTGGATTGCAATGAGGTGAACCAAGTTTTTAAAGCAATCAGGTTAACTACACAGTAAAACAGAAGTAACATATTTTATTTAAACAAAAGACAAACTAATATCTTTGTCCTACAGAGTACATCTTTTTTTTTTTTTATTATTTTACTTACATTTTAAAGATTGCTGTCCTGCTCATTAAACACTTTATATAATTATGTTGCAACATTTGAAAAAGCATAGATTCCTGTTTTCTTAATGGAAATGCAACTTGTAGTCTGGTGTATTGGATATTAAATGTACAGATGTTATTAGAAAACAAAAAATAAATAGAAAATAATATAATCAGAGCTCTGCTTGTGAAGTAACATCCCCACCATGTGTTCTGTGGAGTTCTGTATGGTATATTCCCCTCACAGATTGTTGCAAGATCTTTTACTAACCCTATCACAGATTTCTAAACAATCTGTCATAGATCAGTAAAACAGGTACCATAGAACAGCCATGCATGGCCATAATACATGTTGATGTCTTATACCTACAATCCTCATTAATCTTACAACATGTTTTCATGTGCTTGTTTAAAAAAACAAAAGCTAAATTAGAAGTATCATTATGGCCCTGGTGGCATTATTTTCTACTGTGGTAACGTGCAATCTGGACACATTTCACATGATACAGTATAGGAAGCAACAAATATTAAATGTTGTTTTTCAGAGTTAACAGGCTCTACCTTCATGTGTAGCCATATTTTTCTTGTGACTACATTACCCTTTAAAAAATCCTTCAAAATCTAATCTGGAAGAAAATGGTAATGTACTTATCTATGACACAATAAAATGGAATAAAAAAAACATTAGTTTTGAGTCAGATGTTTGAAGAATTATATTTGCTTGAGGATCAGTTTGTCTAAGCTTCCCTTATATCTAGTTGCTATAATATGTTGCTACTGAACTTCAGACAAATAACACATTTTACTCCAGTACAAATATGGTCTATGCAAACCACACAGATGTAAAGTGTCTTTAGTTGTCTTTGCAGTTGCTACAGGTCAGTGTTTTCTTTGGGTTTAGCAATCTAGCAACTTTTCAAGAATTCATAGTTAATTGATTTTTCACTTTGCTAAATAAAATTTTAAAAAAAAAACTGATACCTTGACATGCTAGGCAAACCATACAGTTTATTATTTATATAATGAGTAAATTGTGATTAAATTAAAAAAAAAAATGTATTTTGTTATTTGAATAAAAAAAAATATATATAGTGCTATCAGAAGTAGTCCTGAGTTGCTTCTGAGCATGTGACCTTTTTGTAAACGTTACAATTGGTATCTGGTTGCAGTGTTTCAATACAGGGGGCAATTACTCGCCATCAGCCATACTTGGAGTGTTGTAATTCTGAAACAAAGGCTGAAGAAAAAGTCCAACTGTTCCAACCACGCAGACAAAAACAAATATCCACAAGAAAAGACGATCAATAACCATGGCAACATATTTCCAGTCCTCAATTATCTAAAAAAAAAAAGAAAAAAGAAAAAGAAAACAAACATTTATTATCATTTCCTTCCTTCATATTACGTTCACTAGGCAGGGCAATGTCTGGTGAGTGACAGAGGGCATTAGTAGGTAGAATTTGGCCTTGGGGTCCCACCCTTTCCTAACAAAGCCACCCTCATTGCCATACCTCCTGAATTTCACCACGGTTATAAGAAATTCACATACTGGCAAAACAGGGAGAGATATGGTTTTACATTAAACAGGTGGCAATACTAAGATACACCTCAATTTATATTCATTAAATAGACCTCAGAAACTGTATTTGTATTTTGTTGTCAAATGCCTCTGTCCTGGGTCATCTGATTTACATTTTAAGCAGTTTCACATAGCTAACCATTTTACTTATGTTAAATGTGTTTGCACTATTTTGCTTTTCTCC
This sequence comes from Polyodon spathula, assembly GCF_017654505.1. Classification (NCBI taxonomy): domain Eukaryota; kingdom Metazoa; phylum Chordata; class Actinopteri; order Acipenseriformes; family Polyodontidae; genus Polyodon; species Polyodon spathula. The sequence continues at coordinate 82,825,023 of NC_054534.1, read as the reverse complement.
CAAAAGTGTACAGTAGATTTTAATGCTGACCCTTAATCTTTATTGTGGCTTTAAAAAAGAACAAAACAACAAAAACTATGGTGACTGAAATTATTTAATTATAACACTGCATAGGATGCCCCAAACTGGTAATTATCAGTTGCTGTTTTTCAATATTTTAAAAGCCTCTGTAAGGATAGCTCTCTAGTCATGTCCAGGTACTTGTAAAACTGCCAGAGTAGGCAGGCTTTCTCCTCTTTCACATGTTTAGAGGCATTGAGAGGAGGTGGCATGTTTTTCTTTGGTATTTTTTACTTGGGTCAAACGGCTGCACAACAAAATCAAAAATATAAAAAACAATATTAAAGATGTTTTTTAATATTAACCTGGGTTAGGGCTGGATACTAACTAATCCAGGAGCCAAACTTAACCAGTCAGCAGATCTGACTCCCTGTTTAGAATCAGTGTTCTGCGGTCATTCGGCCATTTTGATGACATGAATATTCACTTGGAGGTATGCATCTTGTACATCTTGCTTCCCCAATAAAACCACTGGATTGTCATTGTAGTGAAACACCACTGTCAATAAAGATCCCCTAAAAGGGCATTTGATGTTCATTCTTTTAGTTTTTTCCCCACTGTCCCCTTATCTTTTTATGATTTTTGTAATGATACCATATCGTGCAGTGTGAGTGTTTTTCTTTATTCTTTGATAAGTCGGTATTAAAGTGCTTTCACCAACTCTTCAGTTCTACGCTAGACCACTAAAAGTGTCTTTGCAGAAAAGTGCCAGAGCCATCTAGTAATTTAGAGGGAAATAACGTTTCTTTTAGTTTTGTAGGTGATGCACTGCTGTGCACAAGATGGATCATTTTCTTACTAAAATAAAAACAGTTTTGCTCATCTATATTACATTATATATGTCTATGACTAGCAACCAAACTGAAAAGTATCTCCTGAACTCAGAGTTAAAGGATTAACAAAGACCTGAAAATTGCAGATTGAATACATCATAAAAAATTAAGGGGACAGTAAAAAAAAAAAAAAAAAACCCTAACCTCTTCCTGAGTTTTTGATTAAGAAATAAGCAAAAAGACAACAAAACTCACACTTTGATCATCATCCTCGGTTTTCATGTGTTCAGCAATAAACCGCACCCCCTCAACAGCCTCTTCGACATCAGGGTTGCATTTAATGGTCATTCTCTTCCTGAACTCTGTGCTATCAGGTATGTCACTTATTTTCCAGCCATACTTCTTGGCAGAATCTTCATTGACATAAAACGACTCACCATCACTTTTGTCTACTTTAGGATCAGGGTAAGATTTCCGTTGCTTTATACGCATTCTCTCTCGTATATTTGTATCTGGCCTCTTCATGAATAATAAAGCTGGCAGCTTTTCTATAAACACCCTCTTTACCCACTGTGGCATTGTATGAGTGCTCGGTGACCGATGATGAATGTTCAGCACACAGACACTAGTGACAATGGAAAAAGTCACCAGCACCATGGTAAACATCAGGTATTTACCTATAAGTGGGACATCTAGTGATGTTGGTGGAACAATCTTTGAGATTAGCAGCAAAAATACAGTTAAAGCAAGAAGGACTGAAATGCATAGTGTCATTTTTTCACCACAGTCTGATGGAAGATAAAATACCAAAATTGCCAGCGAAGTTATAAGCACACAAGGAATAATCAAGTTGATGGTATAAAACAATGGCTTTCTCTTAATAATGAAATCATAAGTAATGTCCACATACGTTGGGTCTTCAGGGTTTTCATTTTTTCTCCCTGGTAGAGAAACAATGTCCCATTCTCCACTAGGGGTGAAGTCGTCTCTGCTTGCAAAATCACTTGTTAAAACCAGGTCAATTTCAGTATGATCATAGGTCCAGGAGCAGAACTTCATTGTGCAGTTTTGTTGATCGAAAGGAAAATGCTTGACTTCAATCTTGCATGCACTCTTATAGATGGCCGGGGGAAGCCAAAAAACATCACCATTGTTAGATACGACCGCGTTGCAATAAAAGGATACTTCATAGTTTCCATCAGCACTTTAAAGGAACAGAAAACATTTTAAATTACAAATGTATTTCTGATTAACTTTATTTTAACAACATTGTCTGCCCTGAGATGGAATTTATTAAACATACTGAAGGACTGAAGGTTCCCTGAAATAGAAATGTAACCATTACCGTATGGGCATTTACCTCCTAAAGACCCGAAAGCTGAATAAGATATGGCAAAGCTGCTTGACGAGCCTGTGACGCAGTCATGGCCTGAACCCTGAACTCATAAAAACACTGTGGTAACAGACTGCAGCATCATTTTTGCTTCAAGCCTTCTGCAATCATGGATGCAGCGACCTTGAAGGTTAATGGTTACATTTCTATTTCAGGAAACCAGGGTTATGATAATAACCTAACTTTCCCTTTCAAGTATGAAATGTAACCATTACCATGTGGGGGAGTGTACCAGAGCAGTCACAAGGGCAATATTGCAGAATGACTGGAATGCTACAAGGCTAAGCCAAGAAGCTGCCTTGTGCAATACCATACAGAACCCCAATAACAAGTAGCTAGAGCTAAGAAATTGAGGGAGAAACTCACCTCTATGCCTGTGTTGTAAGGATTGACTGAGAAGCTACCCTTAACACTGTAGAACCTAGCAAAGGTAGGGGGACTAGCTCACACTGCTGCACTGCAAATATCCTTGACAGATGTACCCTGCAATAAAGCCCAAGAAGTTGCAAGGCCCCTGGTGGAATTACGTTGCTTGATCCCTGGGATGGAGCGACTCAAGATGCTGGCTTCACACGGGGCACAAGGCCGCAGTGAGATGCAACAAACAACAGGCTGTAGTGCACAAATGCTCTTAATTAGTAAAACTTACACAGTGATGATTTTTAATATTACATATAATTTGTGTAAAACACAATAAATGTGAAACATATAGCATAAAAAGTAAAAAGTACTTCTTTGAAACAGCTCTCCTGGCAAGTCAGTTCTTGAAAGGAAAAATGGCGTTGAGGTCTGTGACCACAGCGTTTTTATGTCCTCGGGGGCGGGCCATGACTGTGTCACAGACTCGTCGAACAGCTTTGGTATATCTTATCAAAATTAGAACATACCACATACATAACATCTGCACATCTTAGTTACTGTCCAGAAAATATCTTTAAGACTAAAAAGTGAGACAGACCAACCTCACTTAAAATCAGTATGGTACAAAAGATAAAAGAGAAGTCACCGTAGAGGGGTGTGTGCAGAAACATTTAAACTCTGGGTTATTTAAACGCGGTATTCCAACAGACACCTTAGTGACCATGAAAGCTGCCCAAAATATATGTGATATTAATAAATAAAAAAGGTTTGTGTAGCCTTTATGTGGATATGCACTTAAAAGTAGCTGCATACTATGTGACACTCAGTGATAGGTGTAAGCTTAAAGCATTACAGGATACATTTATTTTAATAAGTAAATACATTTTACTTGATTCCTCAGGCGCTCTGTTTACTGTCATAGTTATTTGAAACTTGCCCAGGGGGTCTATAAATGACACACGTGGGTGCCTCATGCACTTGTCACATCAGTGGAACTCGATGTCCAAATCACACAGCAAAAACACAGGCTAGAGTCCTGCATCGGGTCGAGTCCTGCAAAAGCGGGTCGGAATGTGAACTTTTTCGCAGTTTGCGGTTCGGGTTCGGGTCTGAATTTGAATCACCTAAAACGTTTTCTGTCCTTTCAGTGTACTCGTCTGTAACCCTTTCCCAAATAACGTATTAGACGGTAAATGTACCGGTATTTCCTGCACTAAAGCAGGATGCGATTAGGGAGGAGTCAGCTGACTAAGCAGTGTTGTTCTCGTTTGTTTGATAAGTAGCAAGATCCTTTTATCACGTCTCCTTGGTGATATAAAAAATGTCAGTGGATCGAGGTGAAACAAAAGATAGAGCAGGGTTTATGTCATGGAGTGGATAATAGTTTGAGAGGTAAATCAGAAGTGTGGAATTATTTTGGAATCAGCGAATGAAAATAATAAACATGTGACTTGATCCGTTGCTTGTAAAACTTGTCATTATGTTTTTTGTGAATGACAGCCACAAAACTGGTACATCATCTCTGCGAAAGAACAGGTGTTTCAACTGGTGGCACGAAAGGAATAGACAGGTATTTTATAGTAAATATGTTACAGTGTTAAAATATACCCAGACCGCTAGAGACAGCTACCACGCTGTATAGCCTATTGTGTAAACTCAATCCCTGGAGATATGGGATATGAGTGGGAGAGTCAGTTGACGCAGGCAGTAGGTAAAGGACAAATACTTGCGATTACTGCTCTCTGTACTGACTCTGAAAGTGCAGCCTCTAAATAGACCAATGCGCTCATTGAGACCCTCATTATTATAACTGCGGATCATTATTTGTGTGTATTGAGTAATTTGCATTGCTCTTAAGCTTGCATAACGTGCAGTGCAAAATAACTGCCTGGCCGCAATGCAATTTGAATTTTGCATCTGCAATTATTTGCGCTGTGCCTATACTTACATCACCGTCCAAGTTTTAAAATAGGGAAAATGGTGACTTGCCTTCTAAACAGTCAATGGCAAAGACTTACAATGTAAGTATACTGAGATACGTAACTATAAAGAAAATAGTTTCATTGGTTGGCATAACGGTCAGTGACAGAACAATGATGCATGCAATGCACACAATCTTACTTATTATATAGAATAATATCAGGTAGCCAGATGTGTTGTGAAGGGATTCTGAGTTTCTTAATGCCTTCATACTCCTGAGGATCCCACGTCAAGCGATAATCATTCCACTCCTGTGAATTAAAAATATAGTGGTAAAATGAACAAGGACTTCCCACTTAAATACTGTATTTATATACTGTATCATTTCACTGGAGAGGTTTTAATCATTGAAAAGCCTGGATAAATTAAACCTTAAGATTTGCTGACACTAATATTGAGTTAGCTGTAAAATGAGATGTATGCTTTCTATTTACTGTACAATATTTTAGTTGCAAATTTTATGAACTGCAGTAGTGATAATGATATTTCTCAACTGCATTATTTGAATCAATTTCAGTGCAATGCACCATTTAAGCCATATTCCATTCCTTATGAAAACATTATATTAAAGATTAAGTAGCTTACAATGTCATTGGAATTGCTTTTGCAATCATTTTGAGTGGATTTTGGTTCCCCAATAGTTATAATGCAAACTTTTCAATGCCAACACTTTCTAGTCAAGCTCAAAGACCGGTAACGGCACATTTAGAGAAAAAGACTTAATGTGTTGGAGCGGCAACACCAATAATGTTTGGAAACACCACAAAATAGCTGGGGTTTGTTTTATTTTGATTTGTTATTATTATTATTATTATTATTATTATTATTATTATTATTATTATTACAGTCTAACTTCATTATAACAAACACCCCCTGTGACCTGGAGAAATGTTTGTTATATCAGGTTTTTCACTATAAGGCCAAATAAAAAAAAAATGTGTGGTTTGGGTTACCCGACTCAAAATATTTTTTGCTGATAGTGGGCTACATTTTTCGATATCAATCTGAAAAAAATGTATCACTGTGCACGGCCTCGTTTTTGCTCATGTGATTTTCCAGAAGCCTTGTGCAAACAAGATCTTCAGTTTCAGAGTCTGAGCATCACTAAGTACCGGTAACTGCTCTGACGTGCCACAAATCACTGTGGACTGCTTTGTAAATACTGTATTCCGAAATTATTACAAAATGTTCGGGTCTGCTGAATAACTCTGAAAAGTCTTTACTGTTGTCATAAATAATTTTCCTCGATAGAAAACACTTAAATGTACGTGTGTGAACTGTAAAGGAATACTATAACATCGAAACCATTTCAGCTGATGCCTTTCAAATACTGTTCCACAAAAAAGTTTTCAGTTTTGTATAAAAAGCAATTACAGGAGCAGCATATCACCAGTCTATCATTAGGGTGGGTGAACATAGAGTGATCGAGTTCATCCTCTCATTCTACCATCAACTAATACAGTGCAATAGTTGTATGCCTTTCTGTTATGTAGGTATTCGCTTAAATTCAGGCCACTAGATTTCAGTTTACAAAAGCTCCCTTATTTTGAAAACTAAACGTTGACAGGTATGCAAACCCACTTTCGCAGTCAGCTATGCTCGCTGGAAGAGTTTCCACTGCAAGTATTTTTTGGTTTAGCTTTTCAGCAGCTTCATGTACCTAATCAAGGATTATAATCCTTGCACCGAATAAAACTAATGCTATGGAACGACTACCTCTAATGTTACCATGGCGACCACCCCTAAGTCACGTGAACGGGACCTAAATTAAGTTCCAAGTTATTTGGTTTAAACATCAATATTAGTAACCAGACAACCAAAGAAGCCGGGAGGTGGGAAAGTAATTAAAATACAAAAAAATAAATACATTGCATAAAATCACTTTAAAAATCAAAATATAAAATGACCTTGACAAACTGTATTCTCGGTACTCTATACAAATGTTTTACCAGTACGCAGAAATATAATTAAAATAGCCCTTTCACCCTTTGCAGGAAATTAAATCACTGTTAACACATTTTCAGAAACTCTCATATCACTAGCACGCCTGTATGTAGACATTATTTTTGAAAATGTTTCTTGTTATGGCTTATCCCAGAAGGTTGAGATGCAATGTTGGGTCTATTTACAAAGATACACATTCAATATAGAACACAGTAAAACATCACGATCCAAACGCGGGAAGCAGCATCTTCGGAAACAGGAACCATTTATTAAAAGTTAGTCCTGCCTGCAATGGACGTGCTTTGCAGAATGCTTTCATTCAGCTATACAGGCAGCCAGTGTTGCCAACTTACCGATTTTGTCGCAAGATCTAGTGGCTTTTGGATTTCCCTAGCGACAAAAACATTGTCAAAGCGACTAGTGACAAATCAAGCGACTTTCACTGCCGACAACAGGGATTTTCAGAGAAAGAAGTCGCCAGATTGTATCGTCACAACATAAGACACACGCAGCTCAATACACCACGCTTCTCTCGTCCTGAAGTAGTACAGTGGTAGCATTCTTCACGTAGTGCAGATTTCCGCAGTTCTGCACATAATCATAGAGATGCGCGTTCTTCCAAGGCTGCTGCATGACGTCACTCAACTCCACCCACAGAAATCTGTGCAGATCCTGCACAGCCCAGCACAGCTTTGAAGAGTTCCTGCGGAGCTGGTTGCGGCTGTGAACCAAAGAGATCACGAGTGACCTGCAAATAACTACTGCAAGTGCTGTCCCCTTATTAGCGGCAGCTAACTACATCAATTATTTAAACAAACATAATGCACTAAATCAGTGATAAGTGATGTATAATGTTACAATAAAATCAGTTACATCAGACTAACTCTGTATAGATTATCTGTATAGATAATCCAGAAAAATATAAATAACACGTTTATGGAAGGGTGGTAGGTTGTTCACTGACACACAGGAGACAGAAAGATGTACTTGAAACACCGCACAGATGCCCAGTTTTATTAATGCAATTTATTTGTTTCTCTGTTCAATGATTTATTTTAGTCCGCAGAAGGCGCTGTTGTCTGTGGCCTGACTACCAGCGATGATAGACAGGATCAAGGGTATATCAGTGCTGGTATACAATCAAGAGCCGGCGCATTCGCAGGTGCTCAAAAGAACAAAGACAAAAGGCGAAAGAAAAAGAGAAAATAAAACATGGTAATAAAACTACAAAATAAAGGTGCTGCACTCAGCAGCATTTCCTCGACCATCCCGTCTTTATCCACACGGCCCGGGTCTCCATCCTACGCTCACTCCCTCAGCCTGCTTCCTATACGTTTATGGGGTCTGCCCCAGGTTTCCCCTCTAGTAATATTTTATTTATTTTCTTTGGTTTCTTTCTTTTCCGACCGTTCTTGGTTCTGGAGCAGAGCTTCCGCTAGGTCGTGGTTTTGTCTTTCAGGGGCAGATATGAGGGAACAGCAGGACAGCCACTCAGAGAGAGAGAGAGCCCACACACCCTCTCTCGCACCTCTCTGTGTCACTGCCATAACCGACAAGAGGATATTGTAAGGCTGCTGCCCTCTTCATGTAGCACTATGAATGCACCAGAAGGGTCAGCACAGATCCACCTCCCCTACTACAACGTTTTAAAAATGATCGACCTTCATGAGTACTGTAATTTTAATATTGTTTATATTGGTGTTTACTCTGGTTAAGCGATTCCAAGAGGAGTGGTAAATTGTCTAGCGAATGTCTAAAGCAACTTTGAGTGGTTTCTCTAGCGACTTCCTGCTGTGTTCTGCAGCGCCCAGTGCTGTGCTGGGAAATCACAGGGTGTTTCAATTTATTGACTTTCAGATTTACAATGTTTTTTTTTTTTTTAAATGTGTACTGTATGAATACTAGTTCACTTTGACCTGGTTAATCCAACATTTTTCATTTGTCAAAATTTAAATATGACAGTTTCAGATATTAATGTTGCAAATACATAATTGCAAATCATGTTTAAGACAAACAAGGATGCATCCTTTTAAATAAAAGCTATTTAGTGTGTAAACATATGTACCATGACAATATTAGTAATGCACAAAAAACTCAATTTATGTAGGAGTTTTAAAGCTAAAACTCTGACTTGTTTCACTTAACTGTTATTTAATTGCCACATCTATTTTATTATTTTCTGAATACCATCCAGATTACAATTATTGCAGATTTGTTATTTTTAACAGGAGACTCATCTCTTTCTTTGTTTTCCTCTACTGCAAAAATTACTTTATTTGTAGCAGACTTTTTATGGCACTATTTTTTCAGTGTAGAAAAGAATGTACTGACAGTCATTAAGTGTTGCAGTAATGACGCTGCTATATTTTAGTCCCATTTGTTTCACTCCTCAGAGCTACCTGCCTATAGTATAAAACAAGGCAGGTGGGGAGTTTATTAATGAAGCTGCACCCTCAAAATGAGCCAGCTGTAAGGTGGAGAAAGGGGAGATGGTGGGAGAATGAAGCCAGATGACAGTGTAATTAATGAAAAGACCTATTAATAATGTACTCACGCTGCTTATTAAGGAAATAAAAAAAAAGTTTTACCTACCTACCTACCCTGTTTTTTTTTTCCAGCATAACCTGAACCACACTTTTTTTTTTTTTTTTTTTTGTATGGCCTAACAGGGTTTGGCAATTTGCTGTATCAGATTAATGAAGAAACACCCCAATTGAATTGAATATCTTTATACAGTATACAGTAGTTATTTCTAGTTCTACTTACTTCATATCGATAAACATTTGAACTGTATATTTTAAAGAAAACAGTAAAGAAATGAAAACAAAAGTACACTTACATGCTGAATACAGTAATTACGTGTCCTTTCTCTTGAAAAACATATCCACTGTAGATTGCTTCATATTTTTTGTGCTTTTCTCAATGCACGCTGTTTCACTTTTGTTACCGCATCATGCTTGTTGCCATGGTTGCAGTTTGTGTGAAGATGGCAATGGTTGGATACATCACACATGATTCGCACTACGGTAGGTTATCTATGAATCAGACTTATCTTCAAATTAGCCTACCAAGGTTTTTGTTTTCACTGAGAGAATAACACATTCACACTGGAGAAATTTCAGTGTCAGTTTCTACCGAGATTGTTTTATCTGGGTAGATTTTGTAAAAGAGATTCTATATAGGGCTAATTTTCATTGAAAAAAAGGTTCTTCCTGCTTGGATCATTAAAAAGGGGGTTCCTTATAAGAAGAGTTCATTATAGTGAAGATTACGCTGTATTATTATTATTATTATTATTATTATTATTATTATTATTATTATTATTATTTCTTTGTAATATTTATGACTTCTTCATATTACATACTTCCTTCTGTTTTAACCGGCATGTAAAGTGCTTTCAGATACTGTGGTATGAAAGGCACTATAGAAATAAAATAATCTGAAAATTGAAATTGAAAAAAAACGTGTAATTCCAATGACATTTGTATGTTTTAATTATCTGGGGTTTTCCAAGTCCCCTCAAATCAGTTGTGACGAAATTACCCCTAAATGTAAGTTAAGTTTAAGGGGCATACAATATGAATATTACATTTAATGTAAAGTGAACACCCGAAACCAGTGTAATTACAGAAAGGCAATTAGAGCTCTACTAAATTAAGACATGGCACTACAGCACAGTGGGAAAATAGGGATCACTATTCCTGACTACTTAAAATTTGAGATTTCACTGTATGCATTTGTATTTATTCTTAGATAACATATTTAATAATCTCTTACCTGTCACCCAAATAATGCTCTGTCTTCACTGTTATACATTATTTTAACATATTAAATAGGTAACCTTTTTTTTAACCCTTTCAAATGCAGAAACTCCAAATTCACCAAGTGGAGCCTTAACTTGTGTAATAGTCTACCTATTTGTATGACTGTTCCTGTAGTGTTTTATATATCATTACTTCACCTATAAAACTATTTTGCATACTAACTATGTGTAAAAAAGTGCTTCCTACCTCCTGTTCTTAAACTCAGATGTTTAAAGCACCCTTGTGGACTGAACAGAGCTCTCAAAATTGTGTCATACCTTCAGTCTCGTAGTGTAACCATTAACATGTCTTCTTGCAACAATTTGCCTCTAGTGAGATTAAGAAATAAATCAGTAAAAAATACTACTTGTAACAAATGTGATATTTCTTACACCTAGTAGAGGTAAGAGTGTTGCAGGAGGATGTGATAACAGAAAGGGAAAGTGTAACTATTAGGTCCCGCCCTCTCTCCCACACTCTGTCCCCAGTGGATGTACATTACATACGTCACACTTTTTCTAAGTGTATTTCTTACGGATGTATTTCCTACTGTACATCCACTAGGGGCAGAGTGTTGAGAAGAATGAATGGTTATACTCAAGTGTGCCCGCTGTACTTAAAGAGAAGACTTGTTTAAGAGCGCTCTTGAGGTTACGGGGGAGTTTAGGAAAGTCATCAGAATAGGATGACTGAAACTGAAAATAACATAGAGTCAATCTAAACAAGGAGATAAGTGCATTATTGTAGATGAGCTTTGCAACTAATTACCAGTTCTTATAGACCCATACAAAAATAAGTATGAACAACGAAAAACTTTAGTTTCCTAAAAAGCTGACTAAACAGCAGCAACTACACTAAGGCACTGCTTCAGTAGTTTTCTCCTCATTACAAATGTTGTATTTTTAAAACACAACATATACTGATTTTTTACTTTACTTTCTCCTACCTACAGGAGGTGCAATATAGTGGAGCTCAATGAATCTTATGGCTATGGCTCAAGTGACATCCTTTGGGCAGCCTTGATTTAGACAGCTTAGGTCCAAGGATTATCCTGGTTTACCTTATCGCACTGTACCTACTCAAGTGTAATTTGCAGTGACACTGCACAAAAAACAGAATGCACAGGAATTCTCCTGCCTAGCCCACAAGTGATCTGAAGTCAAGTAAGAGAACATTTTTGTACAACATTAAATTATAGTACCAGGGACAACATTTACATTATGGTCTAATTAGCTGTGACATTGTGTTGCACTTCCAGACAGAATTAAAACATCAGTATAATAGACATACCATCACTTCAAACAAAATCAATTGTATAATAAGGAAGAAGAATGCAGATATTATACCAACCTGGGTGAGCCAGACATTCGTTGTCATAATCTGTTCCCTTTCATTCTATCAAAAACAGCAAGAATACATTTGTAAGGTTTTATAGGCTTTGCAGACTGGATAATTCAGAAATACAGGAGAATCATTTCTCCTTATGAGATTAATCTAAACATGTATTTTAATTTTCCATTTGCTGTAATGTTTTATGTTGCCCCTCAACAGAGATTAACCCAAGTGGATTACTTTAATACTATCAAAGTTGTCCAAGAATCACTGAAAACAAGCAAGGTTATACTTAAAATATTCCAATTTCTTAATTTAAACATAGAAAAATAAAAATAGAATTGTTGAATATATGTGTGTGTGTGTGTGTGTGTGTGTTTGTTTACACATTACGGACACAGTGCTAGAAGAATAAGAAAATTAAAATGAAAAGCAATCTTCTGACTGCAGTGATGGTAAAACATGGAAACCCAAGCCAGATGGAAGTAAATCAAAATGATGTCCTGACATTTTAATGGTATTAGTACTTAGTCATCCATGCATAGTTGGTACTTTATATCTTTTTTTGTATCGCTTTTTAGGTTCCCTATAATTGAATATATTCATACAAGCCATTAAGTGTTACAATTAATTAAGTTATCCACATGTGGATCATCTTTTATTTCTTTCTTGCTCACTACTTACCACACTTATGAGCTGTGAAAGCGATACCTGAATCGCTATAGTTACTAACTGGCTTCTGTTTACTGCTGGCCTGATGAGCTTGTTGTATCGATCTGGGCCCAACAGGCTATTCACCAGCCGTTCTTCAGCATCAGCAGCATCAGCAGCTGGATTCAAACCAGAAAATACATCGTAAGCGTCATAAAACAACTTGGAGCAAATTTATTTGACTGTGAAAATGCACATAAATAAAAGGAAAGAACATATTAACAGAATGAAGCAGCGAACAAGAACTACAAACTCATGAATAATCCCAGATATTTAAATATTTGAAGATGAATGAATACAATAGTAATAAAAATAAATAAATAAGACTTCTCGTTTAAAGTTTGTGACACCCAAGCTGTTCCAATAAAAAATATATTTATAAAGAACCTGACCATATACTGAAAAGTGAACTAACAGCCTATTTTGTGATGATCTGGCAACAGCTGGTATAAGACTATATTCTGAAATGTAAAATAAAATCATGCAGTGGTATTAATAAGAATGCCTAAGTACTGTATAGTTTAGTTTTTTTTTTCCTATCTATTTCAAATTTAAGTCTGAATGAGTTTGAATTTAAAGTTGATCTGCATTATAAACGATGTAGCACCCCACATGATGCCACCCTGTATTCCTTCAGAACCAGTATTCACCAATATAAATCAACGTTATTTGCATCCCTCACTTTACTGCAAGCAAGATATTCATAAGTAATGAAAATGCAGAACATACCTGCGTAACCTTTGACTCATTGGGGTAGATTTTAGTCAGACATCTAAAGTTACACCTTATCTTAGACAGGCTTGTTAAAGCTGTGATTTTACAGCATGACTGTTGTAAGTTGACGTTTCTAGATGACCAGGTGTGCTGTTTGAGCACACAGATGACTAAAACCCTCAATAAGGTTACAACGGATTTAGACGACGAGCAATCAATGTGATTTTCAGAGTTTTAAGCCCATTGCACACAGCCCTACTCAAGCCATCCCAAATCATCTCATCTGTGTTTGCACAGGTTTTGCGTTTGACGTTACAATTGAGTTTTTCCCCACTGGGTGTCGCACACTGCTAAGATTGAATTAGACTGACCACAACTAGATCCTGGTGATTACTTTGCATGCAAATTTAATTAATACTGCGCTGTACACATTTTTTTATTAACTTAGCGACCATCACATTATGCATGGCATCGTATGCTGATTAGATGGTGGATACATTACCACAAGGCAAACAAAAAGAAGTGGTTAGCCTCTTAATTGAGCTATTATTGACCATTTCACCATGCAAATGTTTCAGGCAGTGTTTGACTTTTTGTATAGTTTGTCTGCTACACTTCAGCCTGTGGTAAACAAAATCCAACCTGTTGATTTGTATTTGACTTTGTATTATTTTTTTTTGCTCAGCAGGTGGATCTAGGGGCTTGTGACCTATTGGAGAGCGACACACATACGTAACTTATGTTTTAGCACAGTAAGAAAACATAGGCTGCCAGTAGATTGATAATAAAAAGGTTTGATTAGTAAACGCCTAAAAAACTTTTCAAATGTGCACATATTTCGCATTTTTGAATTTGGGACATACATAGAAATTCAAGACTAATGTATTTTTACCTGTGGAACTAAAGCTGACAATATTCCACCATCTTGTATGACAAGTCACATGACAAGCCACGTCACTTCAACCTGCTTCACCACTGGTGGACACCCTTATGACTAATCAGTCTCAGTCAGTCAGACAGAATGATTACATCTGAACGAAACTGCGTCTGAAAAAGATTCAACATGTTCAATTTTCAAATCTGAAGACATCCCAGCTGAAATCTGGATAATCTTGGTTTTATGGCCATGCACACTGCTACGATTCATCCAGACTCTGTACGGCCAGTTGACTCCGGACGGATTGAGTCGGGCTGTGTACGGAGGGCTTTAGACTTTATTCTGTTCGCTATCTAGGTAGTTTATTGTAATGTATGCAAATGAGGAGAAAATGATACATTCGTCTAAATGTAGATGACTACACACAGATTTGAGAACACAGGTATAGACAGATCCTTAATCTAAATTTGGAAATATACTAAACTGAAAACTTTGCCATTGCAGGGAAGGCACTGTGCGAACCAATAGCCTATAGCAGTATATAAATTAATATTACGAAAGGCCTCCATGTAGGTTACCAATGACAACAGTACATTGAAAACAAAAGGCTATGACTTTCTTAATTGTATCATTAGAAACTTTTTTTATTTATGCTAGCCTACATTGAAATATCGGTAATACCCAATATGTAACATGTAAATCTTTATTTTATAAAGCGCTTAAATACAAAGCATCTCAAAGCACTGTACAGTTTAAAACACCAAAACACAACAAACATAAAAAGGCAGCAATTACACAACATTGTGTCGTATATATATATATAATATATATATATATATATATATATATATATATATATCATATATCTTATATATATATATATATAGCTCTGGAAAAAATTAAGAGACCACTGCAAAATTATCAGTTTCTCTGGTTTTACTATTTATAGGTATGTGTTTGGGTAAAATGAACATTTTTGTTTTATTCTATAAACTACTGACAACATTCCTCCCAAATTCCAAATAAAAATATTGTCATTTAGAGCATTTATTTGCAGAAAATGACAACTGGTCAAAATAACAAAAAAGATGCAGTGTTGTCAGACCTCGAATAATGCAAAGAAAATAAGTTCAGATTCATTTTTAAACAACACAATACTAATGTTTTAACTTAGGAAGAGTTCAGGAATCAATATTTGGTGGAATAACCCTGATTTTCAAGCACAGTTTTCATGCCTCTTGGCATGCTCTCCACCAGTCTTTCATATTGATGTTGGGTGACTTTATGCCATTCCTGGTGCAAAAATTCAAGCAGCTCGGCTTTGTTTGATGGCTTGTGACCATCAATCTTCCTCTTGATCACATTCCAGAGGTTTTCAATGGGGTTCAGGTCTGGAGATTGGGCTGGCCATGACAGGGTCTTGATCTGGTGGTCCTCCATCCACACCTTGATTGACCTGGCTGTGTGGCATGGAGCATTGTCCTGCTGGAAAAAAACAATCCTCAGAGTTGGGGAACATTGTCAGAGCAGAAGGAAGCAAGTTTTCTTCCAGGACAACCTTGTACTTGGCTTGATTCATGTGCCCTTCACAAAGACAAATCTGCCTGATTCCAGCCTTGCTGAAGCACCCCCAGATGAGTCCAATTTTCAGCTTTGCCCAACACCTGGTCGTCTAATGGTTAGACGGAGACCTGGAGAGGCCTACAAGCCACAGTGTCTCGCACCCACTGTGAAATGTGGTGGAGGATCGGTGATGATCTGGGGGTGCTTCAGCAAGGCTGGAATCGGGCAGCTTTGGCATGAATCAAGCCAAGTACAAGGTTGTCCTGGAAGAAAACTTGCTTCCTTCTGCTCTGACAATGTTCCCCAACTCTGAGGATTGGTTTTTCCAGCAGGACAATGCTCCATGCCACACAGCCAGGTCAATCAAGGTGTGGATGGAGGACCACCAGATCAAGACCCTGTCATGGCCAGCCCAATCTCCAGACCTGAACCCCATTGAAAACCTCTGGAATGTGATCAAGAGGAAGATGGATGGTCACAAGCCATCAAACAAAGCCGAGCTGCTTGAATTTTTGCACCAGGAGTGGCATAAAGTCACCCAACATCAATGTGAAAGACTGGTGGAGAGCATGCCAAGACGCATGAAAGCTGTGCTTGAAAATCAGGGTTATTCCACCAAATATTGATTTCTGAACTCTTCCTAAGTTAAAACATTAGTATTGTGTTGTTTAAAAATGAATATGAACTTATTTTCTTTGCATTATTCGAGGTCTGACAACACTGCATCTTTTTTGTTATTTTGACCAGTTGTCATTTTCTGCAAATAAATGCTCTAAATGACAATATTTTTATTTGGAATTTGGGAGAAATGTTGTCAGTAGTTTATAGAATAAAACAAAAATGTTCATTTTACCCAAACACATACCTATAAATAGTAAAACCAGAGAAACTGACAATTTTGCAGTGGTCTCTTAATTTTTTCCAGAGCTGTGTATATATATATATATATATATATATATATATATATATATATATATATATACACACACACACACACACACACACACACACACACACACACACACACACAACACACACAATTAACACATCGAGTGTATTTTGGATTGATACTATGTATATGCCTGTACATAGGTGCTTTTTTAGTTGTTGGTTTTTTTTTTTTAAGCATTAATGGTTAATCCTATGCTGTTATTAATAAAATAAATATTTACAGCTAGGAGTCCTATATTTCTCTACATTGCCAAAATATTTTGTAAATGTATTTGTAAGTTCCATTTATTTTATATATTAAGTTGCATATCCTTAAAAACACACATTTGTTATATAATTATTTCACATATACCGGTAGCACATATAACTTCAGTTTTAAACTTGAAATTTCAAAATTGTGTCATCCTGGTTTTATAGGAGTGGTTCTCTCAGTACTAAGCCCTCGCGTCAGACTTTAAAAAACAAGCAAAACGAAATCTGCAAATTTGATTTTTTTTTTTTAAATACCCACGACCAAATAACAACATTTGCAGACTGCTGAAACATGTATACGTGTCTCCTGAGCACTATTAGAAAAGACACGACAACATTGTAATGTTCTGAACAGTTGTTATTGAAGCAAGTCTTAACATTACAGTGTAACATTCTGTTTTGAACTGAACAATTACATGTTCAAAATATACCAAACTGTTGACAACAATGTATATCGCTGTATAGATTACTTTTTTCTTTGGTGTCTGTATGTTTATTTCCTGTTACGGGCAAAGTGCACTCTTCATTAGTAGTAGTCGTAGTCATAGTAGTATTAATATTATTAGTATTATTATTATTTATTAATGTATTTATTTATTGGCAGACCTCGTCACCCAATGCGACTTACAGCTGTCACAAAATATCACATAAAAAAATCACAATGCAGTTAAGCTTTTATCTTATAATAATATTACATGAATAGAAGGTGGGCATGGGAATCCAATACAAAATAAATGAGTATTTTTTTCAGTCAGCAGACAGATTTTGCATATATTTTATTTATCAATCAATATTTATTTTATATAGCTCCTTTCATAGTGGACCACCATCACAAAGCGCTTTACAAGACAGTGAGGAACAACGCATAACACATTAAATACAGTGAAATACAGGGCATAGTACATTAAATAAAACATTAAAAAACAATGCAAATGCATTAAATATAGACATAATGCATTAAATAAAATGTTAGGATGTGAATTCTAAGAGATAACAAGATTAGAGAACATTAAAAGCAAGAGAGAACAGGTGGGTTTTGAGAGTTGATTGTGATTGTGGGGAGCTTGAAGGGTTAAATTCTTATTATTCCTAATATTCTTAAACTCTCATGTAATTCTCAAACTTTCTCCCTAGAACTTTCTTGTTGGCATAGTAACAGCCTTCAGTGAATCTTTCTATGGTGTTCTCAACAGCATGGGGTCTCTTTCTTTCTGGAATGTCTGGGTCTCTTGCAGGTGGCGTCTCTCCCACCTTCGTAAAGGCTTCGTACAGTGGGGGAAGGCAGCAGCAGACAGTTTCCGTGGTTCAAGGCAGCAATATTTAGATTCTTGAGTTGAGTTTTCAACCCTGCTAGAAGAAGTTCAGATTTGTTGGTGACCAGGGAAAGTGTGCATAATTTATAACATTGTTCCTATCAGAAGCATGTCTTTTGACTTCTAAGGACTTTCAGGCCAATTGGTCCAAGGGGAACTGGCATATACTGGGTTTGTGGCAGGAGAGCTGGAATAAATCAGTAATTTTGAGAAGAAAGAAAGAAGAGAAATCATGAGGGTAAGAGAGGAGGATCAATGGGAGAACTATTACATATCGATGGCTGGATGCAGGATTTGATCAATGGTTTTGAAGAGAATGCTTCGACTTTGCGACATCGATACGTCATTTACGACACAGCGAGACCTGAGCCACGCAGCATGTGCGCATGCTTGGTGTCCGAACCACAGTACCTGCCGTGGTCGCCCTTACTTAGTCTACCATTTTTTTTTTTTATATGCATAATCGGCTCTTCTTTTTTCATCTCGTACAAACGGCAACCACTTCTACCAATGTCTGATAAGAGCAATGGACTCAACACAAAACCTAAGCTGTGAACTCTGTCACATGATGAGGGGCTTAACTCGTATTTCCTGCGAGGAGTACCACATACACACACTGAATACGTCATTGGAAAGCCCTGAGTCTGTACTTTTAAACAAGCCAGGAAGGTGTCTGAGCAATATGTGCGTAATCACCGGGCTGAGTGTAAACATTTAAATAAATATTTGCATGAATACAATATAACGGGTAATTTTTGTAAAACCATATTAGCTTAAGAGTCAGGAACTTAGCCCCGATTTATAACATTGTTCCTATGGTAAAATGTCTTTTGACTTCTAACGATTCGACTTTCAGGAACCAATTGTGTCGTTAGTGCGAGAACTGACTATATACTGGGTTTGTGGCAGGAGAGCATAGAATAAATGGTGTTGATTTTGTTCCAAAAGAAAGAGGAGAAATCATTGCGAGTAAGAGAGCAGGATGAATGGGATGTGGATTTATCGATGGCTGGATGCAGGATTTGATCAATGGTTTTGAAGAGAATATTTGGATATGAGTTCTGAGAAGTACTTCACCCTGGCAGAAACAAGCACACGTCTGTAGCTACTGAGGTGATTGGTCCAAATCCCTCAGTGATTAGACTTTAATAACAAAAAATAAAAGACTACCTACATTTTGAATCTGTATAGTATAATCGGCTCTTCTTTGTTCATCTCGTACAAACGGCAACCACTTCTACCAATAAATCTGCTTTAGTGCATTGGAGGAGTTTTTTTGACTTAGATGTCAGTTACACCCAGTTGAAGCAAAGTGTAACTTTTGATGTCTAAACTACTGTTTTACGACATCTACATACTCTGAAAATCACATGTAAAAATGTTAATGAGGTCAAAAAAGAATAGACGCCATTAGACAACAACTGACGCGTAAGTGCATCAGATGAACATTTTAGAAGCTTTAGAAAATCACTCTTACACTAGACCTCTGTCCTTAGTCGCCTTTGAAAATCTACCCTTATGTGAGTAAAATGCATTTTGGGTGATGCTGAGTTAACCTTTTTATTGGACAGCTGGTTTTTTTTTTTTAGTTTTTTTTTTGGGGGGGGTTGTAACAGGATTTTTTTCTAAATTTGTTTTACTATTTCTTTGGATTTTGAAAAGACATTAGTTGCTGCCATTTTTTTTTCCTTTTGGATTATTTGTGGATTATTTCATTGGTTTTATTGGACGTCTGCCTTGGGACTCTTAAGAGCTGGGACAACTAGCTCTTTTTTGCTGACAATGGCTAGATTTTTGCTGATTGATCTTGGTAAGATCCAGCCATATTCCCTTAATTCTTGTTCTTATGCATACGGTTTGTGGCCAACAGGACTCTTTTTTCAAACTCTTTGCAACTGGACTATATTTTTGGTAAATATTGTTGTGACAGGGAGGCAGCGCTGCAGCCTGCCTCACTGCATTAAAGGCTGGACAGCCTCATGGAAATCCCAAGGATCCAGGGTGTAAACTGGCTGCCCAGACCTTAAGCTGGGTATAAAAGCTTTTGTTCATTCAAGCTGGGCTGGTGATAGAGTGTGTGAACAGAGTGCTGAAGTTGGTGTAGAGCTGTCCAGGTGCTGAACGCAGTTGCCGTCTCCCTCAGAGAGAAATTGAGCTGGAGGAACAATGTAACGTCCTGTCTATACTGCCTATGAGGGTCATAAAGAGAAGGGAAGGATCCCTCTTATTTCTTTTATTTACCTTTGAAGACAGTTTATTGGTGAACACCACTGGATATGTTGTCTGTTTCTTAAAAAGGAAACAATAAAGCTCTAAGTGTTGCTGATATATCTTGGTCGGTTACTCCCACTCCACACTGTGACAATTGCATACACATGTTGTTCCCTTACTAAAACGCAGGTTTAAGCTGTTTTTGTTTTTTTGGGGGGGTTTTTTTGCATTTCTATAATAAGGGATATCACTTTCAGCTTGTGTGAGCGTTATGTCTCAGCCCTTACTGTTTCAACACCATCAGTCTTCTGCATATATCAGCAGCTGTGACACAACCTGTTTTCCGTTCTTTTGAAAATCTTCATATTTTAAAAGGGTAAAATACTCTGAACACCACTCCATGACACATGACATACGCAGTAACCAACATCAAGATGAACTGAATTACACACTGATTCTGGTCCGACGTTGTATGTTTTCCGGGACCCCATGGTCTATTTACTTACACTGGGATATACACATTCTAAACGAAATAATAAAAAAGTGTCTCTCTTGCTAATGCTTGAACTAAACATTAATACAAGTTAATTAACTTGAGAAAGTTAATCAATTTTAATATTAAGATCCTAAATCCAGCCTCCGATTTACCAATTAAGTTTCAAATGTGTGCGCAGTCATTTAATTACAGAAAGAGGCCGGGTCAATTGAATTATACAGTTCAGGGACTGAAGATTGGGCAGGTACTTTAGATTTATTCCATAATCTCTCACAGTGTAACCTTACTCTACAGACTTCTTTCCAACCAAAAATGACAATTTCAATATGGGTGTAACAAAAGACCAACCAAGCCAGGAAACGTCATATTATTGCACTTGAAATGAATGTATCACTCAACCTGCCTGCATTGATCATTCCAAGCAAGTTTAATGATACAAAAGAACAAAAAATCTACCCATCTTGGGCAACAAAAAATGTGAAGCGGGATGCCACAGAATGACAATTGAAAAGCGTACTCTTAATATTCTCATTATATGACTCAATTGCATTGCTGCACTGTCCACTGGCATGGACCACAGACGGAAGGTTTCATTGATTAGATCTGTTCATCTTTGATCAGTTTACTAGTAAAGTCTACAAGAATCCTTTTGAACAATGACAATAAAAAAAACATAATTTGGGAACTGCAAAGCATTCTGGAGAGAGTTCATGATCACTGGGCTGCGTGATACCAGATTGGTGACTTATTTACAGGACCATTCTGTTCCACCATCATTTCAGATATCAGAAACACAAAAAAGTATCTTGATAATAAAAGAATTAATCTATTCAGCTTTCCTGACTTGAACCCATTGTAGCACATGGTGGCATAAGAAATAATAGCTGTACACATAGTATGGTATATATTTAGAAGGCACGTGTGATAACAGATTGAGCCCGACACAACAAGTTACAAAATGTATGCATTTACAGTATACAGTATATGCTTAAAATGTTATCTGAGACCCCAGTGGTCTATTTACTTACTCTAGGCCCTAGGAAACACGCATTGTAAATGAAATAATAAAAAGTGTCTCTCTTGCAAATACATGAAATAAACAGTAACACAAGTTAATTAACGCCTTGAGAAAGATATATTACTGTCAATGTTTTGATCCTAAATCCAGCCTCAAAATTACCAATACAGTTTCTTAACATCTACCTAAAATTATTTTACTGATTAACATGTGCGCAGACATTTAATTATAGAAAGAGGCCGGGTCAATTGAATTATACAGTTCAGGGACTGAAGATTGGGCAAGTACTTTAGATCTATTCCATAATCTCTCACAATGTAACCTTACTCTACAGACTTCTTTCCAACCAAAAATGCCCAAAACAGTTGACAATTTCAGTATGGGTGTAACAAAAAACCAACCAAGCCAAGAAACTTGATATTTTTGCACTTGAAATGAATGTATCATTCAACCTGCCTGCGTTAATAATTGCAAACAGGTTGAATGATACAAAAGAACAAAAATGTACCCCTCAAAACGTGAAGCGGGATGCCACACAATGGCAACTGAAGCTTAATATCTTTCCTCCTACAGAATGTTTCAAAATAAAAAATAAAGAAATCAGCAGAGACATGTTTCATACTTTGTAAGGTGCATCTATGCAGTTATTCAAACTGCAAATAGAAACATGTCAAAAGCTTTTGTTTGTCAAAAAAAAAAAAAAATCAGGGGGCTCCCGAATGGCCAATCCAGCAAAGACGCTCCATGCGGATGTGCCCTATAGCCTGGGGATTGCAGTCTCGAGTCCAGGCTTAATCACAGCCAACCATGACCAGGAGCTCCCAGGGGGCGGCACACAATTGGCCAAGCACTGCCCTGGTAGGGAGGGCTTAGGTTGGCAGGGGAATCCACGGCTCACCACACATCAGCAATCCCTGTGGCCAATAGGACACCTGTGGTTCTGCAGTGGAGCCTCCAGATCTGTGTTGTCTTCCAGCACTATAGGTCTGGTGGTCTCGCTGTGGTTCTGCAGTGTGAAAAATGATGGATTGGCAGAAGCACGTTTCAGAGGACGCGAGCTCAGGCCTCCATTCCCCAAGTTGGCGGGGGGGTTGCAAGCGCTGAGCCGAGGATACAGATAATAATTGGGCACAGTACATTGGGGAGAAAACCTTGATAAAAAATTGGAGACGACTAAATTTTATAAATAAATAAATAAATAAATAAAAATCAGCTGATGACAGTATTGTTAAGACTGCCTAGTGTAGCTGACATGTTTTTAAAGACATAACAAAGTCAAATGTGCTTCTGCTTGCCAACGGCTGACAGAAAACCAGAATTCAAATGACAGTTTGTGATGGGGTAATTTAATGTGACATTTTAGGGAGAATTACATAACATAGCCAGACACAGAAGAATTACAGTATCTTCCAAAATTAGGTTTTATTTATGAGCTGGTGGAGTCAGCCGTCACAATGTCCCGTAGCTTTCTTTTAATGCAGAAATCAATGTTTCATTGTTTTAATTAAATAGATGGAATCCTTGGGTATTCATTATAGACCTTGCTTTTTGCCAGCACATTTAATAACGTATTATTTACTTCGCAAAAAAAAATGTGGATGTTTTTTGCTTCACATATAACTATTAGGTTATAATCACAGAAAATACCAGCAGTCCCAAATTAAATCTCAGTAGGTCATTAAATCAGCACACTTCATAGTGAGCCACTCTTGCTTAAACTGTACGGAAAGTTTAATATTGAGATTAGAGGCACCTGCCAAATAAATTATTATTATTATTATTATTATTATTATTATTATTATTATTATTATTATTATTATTATTATTGATACCTGCACTGTCACTATACTGTATATTCTAATCTTCTGGCCAAATAAAATTGTTTAATTGTCCTGGAAAGTTATGAGACTTGACCATTCATCAATGATCAAACTCTATCAGATCATCGTGACTTGCTCACTACACTTACACCAGCATTTGTCCTAAATGGTGTAATTCATTGTTTGTAGGAGTGTTAACCACACTTTTAGAATCCATTTCTTACCTCTTCTCATCACTAGCAATATCCCTGGTGCCGCTTTTCTTCTGTTTAAGATCTTTCGGTTATTTGCTTGTATTTTATACTTGAGTTTGGAAGATGCAGATATGTCAAAGACAACCCTTACCGACTATCTATAACGTTACATTTGAAATATTTGCATAGCCCGAATTAAGTGAAGAAAACATTATCAGACTAACAAATTGGGGGACTAGGGCAGTAATAATGTTAATCAACCTTACTATAACATTAAATGAATTAGTTAGTAACTCTTTGATCTCTTCATAATATATTTTCTTTTAAAAAGTAAAAAAATAACAGGACTAATTGTAAGTGATGTTCATAAATGGGTTGCTTTTTCTTTAAGAATTTTTTTTTTTTCACAAATAATTTAAAAAATATGCTCTTTATAAATAATGAAGACAACAAACATCTGCAGTGGCTTACTTTTAGGCCAGTTTTTTTCAAGCTTAACCTGCTTCAAGCATCTGCATTAAGCATACATTGAATAACTTTAAAACAATACGCTGGCTCTCTCTGACATAGAATATTAAATTCTGAAAGTAGTCCAACTGCTGTATACTTTTAAATGTTTGATTGCTATATCATAGCAAGAATAAGCTAACTTGTATTACAGGAGGTATTGTAAAATGCTCACAGGTGAAAAATTATAGCCTTATATGGAGTAGTGTGTGGTAGGGTGTACTTTATTTTGTATTAGTCCAAAACTTTAGTTTCCCCATTTTCTTACATTCATATTCAATTTGAACAGTATATCATGCAATGTTTCTTCATTGTTGCAGCATTTTCTTTCATTTGTTTTCTTCCTTTTAAATCTGGACTTTGTATCCATTAATGTTACTGGTTGGTTTGTACAGCTGTTCTGGGGCAAAATTGGTGAAAATGTGTTTTTGAACTACAGGTGGCATGTGCAAACTTATTATCTTACAGGGGTTGTGTGACAACAGTAAATGACAAGGCTGTAATTCCTACAGTACAGTTTGTGAACTAGCTGTAAATACTCAATGAGGCACCTGGGAGGCCAGTAAACAAGGAATAATCAACCCATGAGGTTTCATAAGCATGAAGTCAATGCTTCAGCGTCAGCTTGCCACAGCATGGCCTTCAGCTTAGCGATAAGTCTCAAGTGCCAAAAATAAATCTTAGTGATAGAAAACTTTTCAACTCTATCAGGCCTGCCTACTCTCTCTATACAACATGTACAGTTGCAGACAAAAGTATTTGGGCAGTTTTAAAAAAATGAGAAAAACCACAGTGTTTTCTATAATTCCTACTTGTTCTATTGAAGACATAAATTAAAGATTCAGTTTTATAATAAAACAACAAATTATTACACAACATGCATTAAATGAAAAGTAACATGCAAAAATGAATTTCATACTTTGACAAAAGTATTTGGGCACCCTTACTTTAGTATTTTGTGTGCCCACCCTTTGCTTCCTTTACAGCTTGCAGTCAACTTTGGTTTCCTTTTTGCATCAGCTGCCTTCAAGTCAATCCACAACATCTCAATGGGATTCAAGTCTGGGGACTGATCTGGCCAATCCACAACTGCAATATACCTTTTTTTTCAGAAATTCCTTTATAGACTTCACAGAATGCTTAGAGTCATTATCCTGCTGGAATACAAACTTCTGTCCAATAAGCCTTCTAGCACTGGGTAACAAATGGGAGTGCATTCATTGATCCTTCTATAACACAAAGGTCGCCAGTGCCTGAAGAAGAAAAACAAGTAAATACCATCACACAACCGCCACCATGTTTAACACAAGGCATGATTCTTCCAAGCATACTGTTGCTTTCTTTGGTGAAAAAATTTATATTTTGGATTTGTCTGACCATAAAATTTGGTTGAAGAAATCATCAGGCTTCTTCAAGTAGTCAATGGAAAACTGTAATTATTTTCTTTTGTGCATTGTTTTTAACAAAAGTTTGCATCTTGTTTTTTGCCCATGGTCATTCATCTTGTTAAGGTATAGTTGAATTGTTCACTCATGACTTTCTTGATCATCTTCTCTCAATTCGTGCGTCGATTCTTCTTCTAGATTTCACTGAAATATTTCTTGGTCTTCCACACCTGGCGCTAGCTGCAGTAGTTCCTTCTCCTATGTTTGTCAGTAAGAGCCCACACGTAAAATAAAGTACTGTAGACAATACAGCAGTACTTTTTTTTTTCTTTTGGAAAATGTAGCGGCACTTATTTCTGAAAGAGGAGGGTGCCAATAATTTAATTCAATTCAATAATACTTGTTCGTGATTGGAGAATAAATGTTTTATTGATATGCACTGCAACCAATCCTGTTTACCACGCTGCCAATGAGCTTCGGTGTCAGTTTAAAAGACGAAATGAGAGACGCACGTCAACGGTAAAAACAGATTATTTTTGTTTTTTAAATATCAATTGAAGTTGAAAATGGCAAGCGGTAGCAATTTTCCTCGGTCTGTACTATTAAAAATTGGATTTCAGAACTCGATGCTGGAAATTTATGGCTGAAGTACAGAAGCGCGGATGGAAAGCATGTTGACTCTACATACTGTCAACTTTGCACAAAATATGAAGGCAAACTAAGGGGCTTGCGGAATTTTAACGATTCTTTTATTAGAGGAATCCAAGGCAGTGCTCTAAAAAAGGACAACATCTTAAAGCACTCTAAATCAGACTGCCATAGACCACACCATTAGGCCATGCATGGCGTACCGGGGAGCTGCAGGACAGGCAGCGAGTTTCTCGTTCGATTGACTTAGTTTACACGCTTGCAAAAGAAGAACTTCCTTTGAAAAATTCGAAAAATTTGTGGATTTAGAAAAGAAACATGGAGCGGATATGGGTACAGCCTACAGCAACAGCCAAGGATGCAAAACATTTACCCAGATAATCAGTGAGAATCTGGAGCAAAATCTTGTAGACGAACTAAAAGAAACAGACTTTTTCTGTCTGCTGCTTGATGGAGCAACAGATGCTGGAAACACGGAGAAGGAGCTATTTTTTGTGAAGTATACAGCATCGGACGGGTGTGTGAAAACTAGATTATTGGGGTATGTTTAATTTTAAAAAAATTACAGTATCGAATTATGTATTGCAGTGTAGTCTATTATAAGAGGGATTGTGTAATATTTAAGTTTAATAATTAAGTACTGTATGATGTGACTGATCAGACTTCCTATACCATTTTACAGACTTAAGGATATAAAATCTGCAACAGCGGAAGGGTTACACACAGCAGTTCTCGAAACATTTAGAGAATTATGATTACAAGGGCAGTTGGAGAACAAGTTAGTTGGCTTGTGCGCTGACGGTGCGGTGGTGAATCTAGGTGTGAAGAAAGGTCTCGCTGCTCGTCTAAGAGGAGAATACGTGGCTTGTAGCAATTCATTGTCTCAATCATCGGTACGTGTTTTTCAGACAAGACAGAACAGATAGTACAAATGTTGGTATTTGAAAACTCTTCACAGCCGTTTTAATTTGTGTTTTACAGACTACACCTTGCTGTTAAAGATGCACTGAAGGGAACGTACTTTGATGAAGTGATCGACGTTTTGACAGACCTCTTCCATCTGTACCAGAGGAG
Source organism: Polyodon spathula (assembly GCF_017654505.1). Lineage (NCBI taxonomy): Eukaryota > Metazoa > Chordata > Actinopteri > Acipenseriformes > Polyodontidae > Polyodon > Polyodon spathula. The sequence goes on along the minus strand of NC_054534.1, from coordinate 82,797,644 downwards.
ACCCAAAAAACTGAGAGAGCTGAATGAATTAGCTGACATTTTAGAAACAGATGTTGAAAAACCCAGCCGTGTTCATGGTACAGGATGGTTGGAACTTAAACGCAGAGCAACGGAAATTCTGTCGCGGTCTTACAGTGTCATAGTGCAGCACTTAGAAAACGCAGCTGAAACTGGAAGCAGAGAGGAAAGTTCAAAATCCAAAGGGATTTTGAAAACATTAACATCTGCAAAGTTTATTTTGCATGTAATGTTCTTTGATGAAATTATCTCTCCACTAGCCAGGTTATCTCTAAATTTACAAAGTGACAATGCTGATTTTACATACATTCTGTCCTGTGTTGAAGCAATGCTTGCACAACTCAATCGTAGTCATGGTGATAAACCTGCATGCACAGAACTATGTTTGCTGTTGGAAAATATGAGAGATGAGAATAGAGAGTTGGAATTCAAAGCAGTTACTCTTAGAGAGGTCAGAAGGGGTATTGAATTCTTTAAATCGCACAAGGACGTGTATGTAAACGAAATAAAAAAATGTATCACAGACAGACTTGACGAATTACTGAAAACTAGACATCCAATTCTGAGCTGCTTGAAGTTGTTGGACCTGTCAGCATGGCCTAGTAATGCAGAGCAACTGCAAGTGTTTGGTAGTGAGGAGTTGAGCACTTTACTTGATCAGTGTGCAGAACTTTTAGGTGTGCATGTAAATGCTAATGAAGTAATTTGTGAATGGAACAAACTTAAACAATTCAGGCTTAGGGGTCTAGGACTTCTAGACAAAGGTGAATTCTGGAGGAGGGTGATTGGCATGTATAAAACACATTTTCCAAATTTCAAATTTGTTTTGCAAGTGCTTCTAGTGATCCCAATGACCAATGCCCCATTAGAGTGATCATTTTCAGTCATGCAGTGTGTTAAAACTGACTGGAAAAACAGGCTAGGGGAAAAGATACTGGAACATCTGCTCAAAATCAAATTAGAAGGTCCAGACCCTAAGAGTTTGATCCCACTCCAGTCACCTAGAGATTTTTTGCACTCTCGTTAGGCGACCTCCTGCAAAGCCTTCTGGGTCTCAAAAAAACCCTCAGAAGAGACCATCAACAGAGGTTTTACACTTGATAGTTCAGATGAGTGAGAAGTTACTAGTCTAAATCGAAATTTACCTGGAAAGAGTTTGCCCACAAGCAGTGATGTATAAAAACTTAGTTTCAACTTAAAATTAAGTTCAGCTTAGTTAAAAAGAGTTGAGTTGTTTAAAAAAAGAACACAAGTAATAAATATAACAATTCAAATAAATGTTTGAATTTAAAGCAAATTTTAAAGTGTCATCATTGAGTCTGTTGCCATTACAATCAGCAGGGATGGAAATAAGACTCCTGCTGCATAGCCATGCAATGAATAAGCAACGTAATGAAAAAATAAAAATAAATAATTGCTACACAAATTCTAAGTTTTGCTACTCAAATTACATTATGAGTGGAAGATTTGCTATACAAACAAAACAGTTATTTCCAGCCCTGTGGTCTGCAGAATATTATGCCGTCAGCTGTTCTTAGGAACTCGTATGACAATAACAAGACAAAATTGGTCCTCATTCTCCATGGCACTCTTCTAGAAAAAAAAACTATCATTTTACTGAGTGAGATACATATTGAAATGCATTTTGGAAACCAATGGTCTTGGATAAATGTGGCAATGCCACATTGCAGTTCAGTATTTGCATAGTGGCAAGTACACCTAGTTTTGCATTAGAAGTAACAGCAGTAATAACACCTATATCACGTCTATAGACAATAGTGCAAAGAGTGCTGATGATGTCATTACTGATGTCATGTACAACATCATATCTGATGTGACGCACAGACATAATAGGGCTGAGTTAAGGTTTGTCGTGCATATTTACGTTGTATATCTAGGATTTATGTCACAACTGAGTCCTCACCAATTACCATTAAAGAAAACACCCATTAAAGCTCATAATGTAATTATTAACCATAATAAACACAATACCTCAATAAGAACTAGTGATTCTGACTTAATTTTCCCTAGATTCATGATGAAAAGAGATTAACAATCAATATTATGTATGTTTAAGTATTTCAAATCAATCATGGTTTGTGACCATCAATCTTCCTCTTGATCACATTCCAGAGGTTTTCAATGGGGTTCAGGTCTGGAGATTGGGCTGACCATGACAGGGTCTTGATCTGGTGGTCCTCTATCCACACCTTGATTGACCTGGCTGTGTGGCATGGAGCATTGTTCTGCTGGAAAAACCAATCCTCAGAGTTGGGGAACATTGTCAGAGCAGAAGAAGAACAAGTTTTCTTCCAGGACAACCTTGGCCAACCCAATCTACAGACCTGAACCCCATTGAAAACCTCTGGAATGTGATCAAGAGGAAGATTGATGGTCACTAGCCATCAAACAAAGCCGAGCTGCTTGAATTTTTGCGCCAGGAGTGGCATAAAGTCACCCAACATCAATGTGAAAGACTGGTGGAGAGCATGCCAAGACGCATGAAAGCTATGCTTGAAAATCAGGGTTATTCCACCAAATACTGATTTCTGAACTCTTCCTAAGTTAAAACATTAGTATTGTGTTGTTTAAAAATTAATATGAACTTATTTTCTTTGCATTATTCGAGGTCTGACAACACTGCTTCTTTTTTGTTATTTTGACCAGTTGTCATTTTCTGCAAATAAATGCTCTAAATGACAATATTTTTATTTGGAATTTGGGAGAAATGTTGTCAGTAGTTTATAGAATAAAACAAAAATGTTCATTTTACCCAAACACATACCTATAAATAGTAAAACCAGAGAAACTGATAATTTTGCAGTGGTCTCAATTTTTTCCAGAGCTGTGTGTGTGTGTGTGTGTGTGTGTATATATATATATATATATATATATATATATATATATATATATATATATATATATATATATATATAAAGCCTATAAAGCCTATAAAAAGCAGGTGATTCCAGCGGGATTATTAATTAATATTAATTGTTGTTGTTGTTAATGTATGTGTGTATTTTCTTTTAACAGATGCCCTTACTCGGACTAACTTACAGTTCTTACAAAAAAACGGATTACAAAAACTGATCAGTCCAGACACGAAGCAATAGTGGTTTGATAAGAGGAATCATGGCTAATACTGAGAAAGAAAAAAAAACAGATGGTACTGTAACAGAAAACAAGAAAGTAAAAAAAAATCTATAAATGAATTAGAATAGGTAACATGTACTCATATTTGTGTAACACCTGTCAACATTATGGAGACAGAAGTAGAGAGATCATAAACTCACTTCCCAGCAAACAGCAAAGCATAGATACATCTGTTTGAATTCTGTAGAAGCTGTGATGGCCCTTTTAAATATTTAGCTTATTAGCCATGCTAATGCTTGTGATAATGATAAACATTAGATATTACAAATTTAATATGCTTAAGCACAACATTATGTGCAGAATGTTTCCATTACATGCGTTTAGCTAAGTGTCCTATCCTCAGCAACACTGACAAGGGGCCGCAGTGTCCAAGGGCGCGGTCAGTAAAATATCCCTGTAGTTGCATTCTCCAAAGGCTCCCTTTCCTTTTCATGCCACTCACCAGGTAATTCCACACTAAGGTATAAGGACACGGTTGACTTTTTTTTTAAGTATTGTTATTTATTTCTCATTGATATCAGAAGCATATTTGACACCCACGATCTGCATTCCATGACTATGCCATACAGGTGAGGTAGGAGCAGGGAGCGTGGTGAGTGGGGGGCAGTTGGAAGATGCATTCAGCAGGAGTATGAGTAAGGGATACACATGTGCAGACTGTATCCACAGGCAGCATTCTTGGCCGGTTCTAACCTGAGACTCCTGTCTTCGGGGCTTCTGAATATAGTGTTTTCACTAGTGGGTTTGTTTTACAGTCCACAGTTCTGTAAATTTGTTTATGTATAGTGTAAGGGGCACGGGTCGAAGCTACTCAGAACACCGGCTGACAGGTGTGTTTCTGTAAGATAAAGAATGGAGTTTGATGCTACAGAGATGTTTTGTCTTTCTCCATGTTGACACTTATCCTGCTATCAAGTCGCTACAGTATATATAATTTAAGCTATATATATAATTTAAGCTATAAGCTATATGTTGAATAGCCTACAATGTGATGTGGTCCATTATTTCATTTCTCCATTTAGTAGCTTATTTATATATTTGTGGGGGTGGACATGCAACTTCGGGGGTGCCAATGCTACCGATGTGTTTTGAGCTTTGATTCTGCATTCCGTGTGCAGGTTACATTTGAGTGTAGACTCGTCTGAGTAATATTGGTCTGTATTGTACTTATGATAGCTGCTTGGCAGGGTATTGTTAACAGACAATTGTCGTGTAATATTCCAATTCTGCACATTTACGCGTAGCTCTTGTGCATTTCTGCTATATTGGTAATGAATGCGCAGGTGGTTTTGCGAGGCACAAACACATATTTGCCAATTGAGCAAAAAACTGCTATTTTCCAACTTGGTGCAACTGTTTTGTGCCATGTTGGAAAATATAATTTGTGCAAAAGCACACATTTTTGCGAGGGGATTAAGCATCGCTTCGAATATCTGGACCTGTATTTTTAAATCTCCTAAAGCATAAATAACGTTATCTTTATATTCCACTTTTTTATTTTAATTAACATTTCTTATATTTCCATTTTAAAACAATAAAATACAAAATACAATGTAAACATCTCAGCATTAACCCTATATATATATTGTGATTTGGTTTAGTAGCTGGCAAACACAAAATCTAAAACAATAACAAATTGCAGCTTTTTGGACACGGTGAATACAAACCGTGCTTTTTGTGAATTTATGAACTGAAATATCTCTCCGGCTTTGCCAGGTGCTACATTCAAGATACATACAAACTAAAATTATTAAACGCAAACGATTCATAATCTCTGTAAGCATGCCAGTAATCGAGATAGTACTATTAAACACGATGGCCTCAGTCAAAGATTAGCTCCAATTTAACAAAAAAAAAACTAAAACATACAAGACCCATAAAACATATTTACTGCTACTGCTAATTTAGATAGTGAGTTACTGCTATCATCGGTTATTTACTACATGCCAGACTATACTTTTTTTTTTTTTTTTACAACTTAACAAAAGAAAACTTTAGTATGATCTGTTTAATGAGTGTGGTTTTATTACTTACTTGTCACAGCGAGGATTAGAAGAGCGAGAGACAGGGTCAAGGAAGCAGCCATCTCCTGCCGTAGTCAGACGAAATTGAGAAAAGCAAGACAGTCAGAGGAGTCGCATACCAAAGATACCGGTTTAAGGAGCCAAATTTAGTCCATGCATCTCACAAACTACGCTCGGGAAGAAACACAGATGCATTTGAAGTAGTTTGTGCTAAAGAGAAAACGCGCTGTGGTGCAGTGGTATTATCTCCGAGCAGCTCGGAGAAGTTGTTTCTTCATCAAACTCAATAGGGGAAAGACAGACCGGAGTACAAATCTATTGCTCACCTTGCCAGTCACCGGCAAAACTGTCACCACCCCATCGGCCGTGAACAACAGTTATTCTTATAAAGATAGGTTTTTGCTTACTATTGATGTTAAGAAGGCTCTGCACACTGGTTTGGTGCTTTATAGTCCTGCGATGTGGCTGCTTCACATTTGCAAGAGTTAAAAATGTAAAAACGGCGCAATTAGTAAACAATGCATTTTAATAATAGACAGTTTTTTAGCTTGAGGTGGAAGCGCTTGTTTTTCAGAAGTGAATTTGTAATCAAAACAGTTTATAAACGCTATGGACCATGTGTAAATCTGTTCCCATTCGCAGCTCTCCTTTCTGCACAAAGTGCGCTGCCCTGTGACGGAGAGGTTGCACAAAACAAACAAAACGCCCCCGTTCATCTAACTTTGTGTTCCCGAAAAGGCTGGTGGAATTGCAGTGCAATACTGGATCTCAAGCATTCAATCAATGTGTAATCAAGAAAGCGGACTATGCATTTAGAAAAATAACAAGCCAGCTAAAGAAAGTTGGATTTTTTTACATGGTTGGTGTATAAATAAATTGACATAACGGTGAAAACGTTTGGGATTTATTTTTTGTTGCATTTTGGTCCTGATGACAGATGCTGGACTGGAGACGGGTTGGACAAGCTGTAACAGAGTGAGCATCTTCATACCTCAATCCTACCCTGGAGAAACCTCTCATAGGGAAAGGCAGTAGAGCAGTTCAGTCTCCATGTCCATGCCAATCAAATCTTTTTTGACCCTGCACATTCCAAATGGGCTAAGTTGTGCACTGTTTTATTGATGCAACTCTGTTAAGACTACCATGCTGAAGGCAAATTCAAACCCATGTTCCTTTTTATAGTTTTCAGATACATGCTAGGACTAGCCTTACCCCCACAATTATATCTTTTATAAACCTAATCATACCTCTCAAATGGGTACATTTGCAAAAAATAGCCATTACTGAGATGGATGTCCATAGAAAAAAATGATAAAACATAAAGGCAAAATATTTAGGAAGTACCGCCAATAACTAATGTCAGAGCTACAATTTGCGAGACACTTATCCATCTCAAATGCTGATCTCTAAGGTCTGTATAAAACAAGAAAGAACAAAAAGCTACTCCCAACTAATCACAGGAAATGTGCACATGATCGCAAGAACTGACAGATGCAGACAAAGGACCAAATTCAGAACTTTTGGGAAATATAATTTTTCATTCTGATGCTGGAATAATATTTCTTTGAGAAGAATCAAGACAATATCAATAATGTGTTCATTTCATTAAAGCATTCATTCATTTATATTTTCCCAAAGCTCTTTTTTCTCGCTTTTTAATTAATAGATTTGAGGCCAAGTCTACATTTAAGCTGATGAACTGCTTAAATAGAATTTTTCCTCAGAAACTAGTCCCTATACAACAGATATTGTACTGTTATCTCTCAGCTATGATTCCTACTGTGTGCACCATGTATGTTGTGGTTGAATTTATTATTTGAGTAAAATGCAACTGGTTTAGGTTAGTTGGTCGTTAAAGCAATTGTATCTTAAACTTATCCAAGCTGAGTTCTATCAGGTTCATTAAGTGTTGTTGATTTATAATAACAGGTATAAAAGGTTGAGTCAAGCTTATGCAGCCCAGTTTGATGTAATTTCATGGACAGTTTTCTGATTAAACAAGGTGTAATAGTCTGTCTCATGTTAGTGGGAAGAGCAATAGTAAGATCAGTTAGCTAACTAGACAAGTGGAATATAATAGGGCAGTCAAAGGAGGAACAAGCTGGGTGAGGGGAAGACAGCATATGAGGGAAGTGAGTATTAAACCAGAGTCAAGACAATCTTTTAGCCTGACGAATTGCAAAATGCTAAATGTGTATGGTTTGTCTCAGACGACATACATCATATATTAGATAGGTTTACTCATCTGCTGTTTTATTGGACTTAACCTTTCCTTTACTACTAGATTGGTCTTTGGTTTGAATGGAGTTATTTTCCCTATACTACTAGAGCGGGCTGCAAATTTTCTATACTAATAGAACAGTATGGAGTTTTGCCCAGAGTTTTCGTTCTAATATTATTAGAGCAGTCTCCAGTTGTAAGTGGAGTTTTGTATTTCCTAGATATGTGTACAGTGCTGAAATAGTTAATTGCACTAAATCATTTATTAATACATCATATGAGTCTCAGTTTGTTTGATTGGCAGACACTGCAGCCTGTAATGATATATTTTTATCACTTACCAGAAGTTACATTAACACAATAATGATGGTTATATGTTTAACTTGAATGGATTGTATGTTACGGCAAACCCTGTGCACAGTGTTTAGACAGCCTTCAGGGACTTGAGTCTGCAATAATAGCCTAATCTAATCTATGTAACCTAATCCTTGGTGTCAGTGCACAATGTCTAAATATTTAGTGGTGGGAGGAAGCCACAAACATATATCACCAAGTGCATGATTGCATAAACCTGTTTCTGTATAATTGTAATGTCACAAGTGATTAATGACAATAAAGCTACACTGCAGACAACATTATTTTTTTATAACACAAAAGGCCTCACATCCAAGCATATCACTGAAATAAACAGTAAGTAAATTTAGCAAAATCAGAACGTTATACATTTCCATCCCTCCCTCGATATATGCCTCTCCCCCATCACAATGCCTCCCTCACACTCTACTAGCAATTCTTTCTGGACCGATGTGCACCCATTTAAGCCAATGCTATTTTCACCCGTTATACACTGCTGCCCTCGCTGTCCACCATCTGCTTGTGCAGCAAGCTAAGCAAATGTGCACAAATGCACTGAGGTCTCCCACACGTCACCACAGCAAGATGCTAAGTTAAATGCAGAAAATAACTGGTCTTCCATGTTGTTTACTGCACATAACACACAATTGTCATTTTGTGAATAATAAAAGCCACGCTATAGCACCATATTGGTATCTGGCTTGTAATTGTATCAGAGAGCACTGGGTAACATTGACAGAGACTTCTTATGACTATATTTGTCTTTTTAAGTGCAAAGAAAGTTTTTTGTTTTATTGTTTTCTGGTTAATAACCAAAGATATATACTGTGTAACAAGCTTTTGCACCACCTTTTATAGGATTAGTAAATCCATCGGTCTTGTAGTTTAATAGCTAAATCCTTTATTTTCTGTATTTAATTATATATTTAATTACACCTGCCCCCACCAATCCTACACATAAAAGTATCCATACTCACAGATGTTATAGTAATTCTGTTACGCCAGGCATTTCAACATGAAAAACTGACATTTTCTAGTTAGTTGGTTAAATGCCTTGCTTGACAGCTTGGTTGTAACATATATGTGCTACTTATTCACATGTTTTGAACCAGAAAGGAAACAATTAGATGCTTAGTTATTCATAGTGTAATTATTCACTGGTTACAGGTATTGGCAAGCATTTTAAAGAAAAATAAAACATCCCTTCTAGATTTGGAGACTTATATGGCCCCTGCAGAGTCGCTGTTGCTGGTGAATAGCTGGGAACTATGTCAGTTAATTTGTCAAATCAACATGGTATCAAAGAAGAGCCCAGAGCTCCATTAGGTAGATGACCCAGGAGCTGGAAACAAGGAGGTTTTGCTGAGAGAGAAAGAGAGAGAGAGAGAGATTTAAAACCCCTTTATTGTATCCAGCAAACAACAAAAAAATACATCTAGCCACAGAGCAACTATTTCAAAACAAAAAAAAACAATAGCAGCACTATCACGTTCCATTCAGGTCATTTTTAAAGCCCTTTTTTATTTTTTTGATCTTTATAGGAGCACAATGAGCTCCCCTTCCTCGCTCACACTGCACACCCAGTCTCCAATGCACCAGCGTTCTTTAAAACTGTCCAAGTCCTGCATTGTTTGATAATAATAAAAATCAATCTTAATCCTGGAGACAATCAGGATTCTAAAAATAGTTATAGCATTACTAAAACCAGTGGCTAAAATCTTGCTCTTTCGGGATTTTAAAATTGCCAGTTTAGGCTGACCCAGTACAAAGTTGATCAGTGAGCACCTGTTTCTTTGTTTAAAACTATATTTAATGTTAAAAACAAAGAGCTGTTTGTAAAAACAACTCCAAAGGAAGCCAGCAGGTTTTCTAAAAAACAAAAAAAAGGATACAGCCAGGGGCAGTCTGAAAACAGGTGGAAAACTGTCTCTACTGCGGGGCAGAAGGGGTACTGATCACTGACCCCCGGCTCCACATGGCTCAAGTACTAGTTTGTGGCTATAATTCCATGCAGCAGTCTCCACTGCAGGTCTCCGGAGCGCATGGGCAGGGGTAGTTTATATAAAACTCTCCAGACAGGGGATTTATCATCAGGAGCACTGAAGTGAGCTCTCCACTTAGTGTACCCCAGGTCCTTCAGCGGATTATAGTGATGCTTTTTAATGCACATTTCATACAGCTGCTTTTTCTCTGCCATATGGAAAGCCACCTCTGCCACTTTCTTCAACAGCAGTATTTTGCTAGGTGACTCCTCCTCCTCTGGCACTGAAGGGGCGACCAGCAGTGTGGGTAACAGGGGCTTCTGCTCTGGAACCGAGCGCTCTGATAAAAAAACTAGTCAGAACTGGGACTTAACTGGAATAAAAGAGGTCTGTAAATCACTAAGGATCTTTTCTACAAATGGCACTGATTTGATTTGAAGTGCTGTAGCTAACTCCTTGCTAGCTTTCCATTTAAATACACTAAAATCAATCAGCTTGCCAAGCTTAGTAAAACCTGCTTTATAAAACACTGAAGACATGTGCAGAATTAAAAATCTCATATTTAAAAATGGGATTAAAAAACAGGGGCTATTCAAAAACCCAGTTTGTGCACAGCGACTCCTCTGATCTAGTGTTTTTTAAAATCCTCCATGCATTAAGCAGGTTTTTCTAAAAACTAACCAGACCGCTATCATTGAGCTGTTAAGGGTGTATTAAAAACAGGTGCTTGTCGAGCCCAAGCCCTCCCGCTCTGTGTGGGACCGATTGAGCCAGACCTCTCCCGCTCAGCTCTGGGGCATAGAGCGGCTTCTGGGCAGCCTGTAGCCTGAACACTGCCACCCTACTGGGGATATCAATCTGCCCCTGCCCCCCCTCCTCACAGGGGAGGTACAGAACAGCCGGACGCAGCCATTTATGCCCACTCCAGAAAAACTGGACCAGACACTTCTGAATATCATTTAACAGACCCAGGGGAGGGTCCAGACACATCAGCCTATGTTAGAGCATAGATGCCATCAGACTGTTAATAACAAGGACCCTACCCCTAAATGAGAGTCGTGAAAGGAGCCACTGCCAGCTCAGCAGCCTCCCTTTCACTTTATCCAGCAATCCCTCCCAGTTCTGTTGCATGACGCTTCTTTTGCAAAAAACACTCCCAATATCTTAACCCCAGTGTTTTCCCAGGTCAGCGCTAGGGGCAGTGATCGGGAGGGAAGGAGTCTCTCCCTCCCAGCTACCAGACAGAAAAGCTGCACGTTTTGCCCAGTTGACCCTAGCTGAGGTGGCATTTTCATCATTCTTAATGCAGGATTCCATCAGCATATGCAGATAGCCTGATGGGGGCGCTGTTGGGTGCAGCTGGCACAGCCAGCCCTGTTAGCTTCTCCCTCAGCTGCTGCAGGAAAGGCTCTATAGAGAGGGAGTAGAGCATCCCTGAGAGAGAACAGCCCTGAGAGGGAGCAGCCCTGTCATGCAGGGAAAGGGACACTCAGATCATTGTTTACTTTCACCAGGATAAAAACATTCTTATAGAGGAGTCTAATATTAGAAATAAAAACAGGGCCAAAACCAAACGCCTTCAGTGTATGAAACAAATACTCATGGTCAACTCTGTCAAAAGCTTTTTCCTGGTTAATTGAAATTAAACTAATATCAATATTAAAAAGTTTGGACATATTAAAAAGGTTTCTTATTAAAAGCAAGTTATCAAAAATGGATCGGTCTGGTACACAATAGAACTGATCCTTATGCACCACTGATCTTATTTGTGTCCATAGCCAATTTGCCAGCGCCATGGAAAACATTTTGTAAGCTGAGCACAACAATGAGATGGGGCACCAGTTCTTAAGGTTGCAGAGGTCTCCTTTCTTCGGCAACAGCTCAAAGGTAGCTCTCCACCCCAGCTGCATTCCTGAAGGACCTTGTAAATGTACTGTCTGATACAGTCCCAGAACGATTTATATAATTCAGCTTGCAGACCATCGATCCCGGGTGCTTTCTGGTTGGAGAGCTGCATGACAGCGGCAGTGAACTCCTGGAAGATCAGCGGGGTGTCTAGCCCACGCCACTCCTCCTCATTCAGACTGAGAAGCCCCTCATGTAGTCACTCTATCTCTCCTAGGTCACAGTACTCAGCCTTAAAAAGATCACTGTAGAAATCCGTTGCCACGCCCCTGAGCTCTGCAGGGCTGTAGTCCTCTCTCCCACAGGGCAGCCTCAGACAGCTCATCTGCTTGCGCTCCACTGTCTTCCTTTGCAAGCTGAAAAAGAAGGCTGTGGGAGCATCCATGTCTTTAAACTCAGTGAAATGGGCTCTGAGCAGGGAGCCCTTCACCTTCTCCTCCAGCAGGCTGCCTAGGCGTTGCCGTCTTTCCTGCATGCCCCTGTATGCCTCCTCACTGTACTGAACCTCCAGCTGCCTGTCCCACTCTCTATCTCATTGACCACTGCATCTATTGACCAGGTGACACTCTGAGTGTATTGCTGACCAAATACTTTCATTTGGACCTTTCTGATATCCCACCACTGCCTCAAACTGGCATACTTATTTTTTTCTTTTCTCCAATTCTCCCAAAATAATTGGTAAATTGTTTGTCTAACAGTAGGTTTGTGTTAAAGTGCCAGTATGATTTTGAATGTGTTTTGGTGGGTAAAGATATAGTAGCAGATACAAAGTTATGATCAGAAATAGAGTTGGGTGAGATACTGAATCTAATGAATTTCTATCATTGTTAAAATTCATAGTGCAGTTCTCCCAGTATGAGGATATGACCAGTATCACATTGCCCCAGCACCCGACTGGTTTAAAAAATAAAGCTCATTCCCCCCCAACATTAGAAGCATAAATATTAATAAAACTAAGTAAAAAACCACCGTCCTTTACCTCTACTTTTAAGAGTCTTCCTCAAAGAATTTAATCTATTGCTAAAATTTCCACCTTAAAACCTGGAGAAAATAAAATAGCCCTGCACTGACATTTGAGCCGTGACTTAAAACGCAGTTGACCCCCCCCCCCCCCCCCCCCCAACTCAGACTGCCAGTAAGGTAAAAACAGATTGCTTAACAATAAAATGAATAAAGACATAACAATATAAACATTCCAGGTAAAATTAGCCATTAAAATTTATTAGAAGATCTCAACATTTTTTAGTGTCCAGTGACTATGGGAGAGCCACACCAGTCTCCAGTGACTGAAGGAGAGCCGCACCAGTCTCCAGTGACTGAGGGAGAGCTGCACAAGTCTCCAGTGACCAAGGGAGAGCCGCACCAGTCTCCTGTGACCAAGGGAGAGTCGCACCAGTCTCCAGTGACCAAGGGAGAGCACCACCAGTCTCCAGTGACTGAGGGAGAGCTTCACCAATCTCCAGTGATCGAGGGAGAGGCGCCCCAGTCTCCAGTGACCAAGGGAGAACTGCACCAGTCTCCAGTGACCAAGGGAGAGGCGCACCAGTCTCCAGTGACCAAGAGAGAGCTGCAACAGTCTCCAGTGACTGAGGGAGAGCCACACCAGTCTCCAATGACCGAGGGAGAGGTACACCAGTCTCCAGTGACCGAGGGAGAGCCTCACCAGTCTCCAGTGACTGAGGGAGAGCCACACCAGTCTCCCAGTGACTGAGGGAGAGCCACACCAGCCTCCAGTGACAGAGCGAGAGGCGCAACAGTGACTGAGGGAGAGCCACACCAGTCTCCCAGTGACTGAGGGAGAGGTGCACCAGTCTCCAGTGACTGAGGGAGAGCCGTACCAGTCTCCAGTGACTGAGGGAGAGCTGTACCAGTCTCCAGTGACCGAGGGAGAGCCACACCAGTCTCCAGTGACCGAGGGAGAGCCACACCAGTCTCCAGTGACAGAGGAAGAGGCGCACCAGTCTCCAGTGACAGAGGAAGAGGCGCACCAGTCTCCAGTGACAGAGGAAGAGGCGCACCAGTCTCCAGTGACCGAGGGAGAGCCGCACCAGTCTCCAGTGACTGAGGGAGAGGTGCGCCAGTCTCCAGTGATCGAGGGAGAGGCGCCCCAGTCTGAAGTGACCAAGGGAGAACTGCACCAGTCTCCAGTGACTGAGGGAGAGGCGCACTAATCTCCAGTGACCAAGCCGCACCAGTCTCCAGTGACTGAGGGAAAGCCGCACCAGTCTCCAGTGACCGAGGGAGAGGCGTACCAGTCTCCAGTGACCAAGGGAGGGCCGCACCAGTCTCCAGTGACTGAGGGAAAGCTGCACCAGTCTCCAGTGTCCGAGGGAGAGGCACACCTGTCTCCAACAACCGAGGGAGGCAACACTGGGCACTCCGGACACGGACATGCACCTGGCTTTCGCCAGGCTCTCCTCAGCAGCAAATGGTGATAATCGGGAGCAGCCACATGCTATAAAAGGAGAGCTCAAAATTCCATTAAGTAGATGACCAGGGAGCTGGAGACAAGGAGGTTTTGCTGCCAGAGAGAAATACACTGACACACCTGTATTTTTATTTTAAACCTCACCATGATAGTGACAGACTTGGGTGAGGGATTTTACGTTTCATTTGTTTGCACTTGTTTTTGCTTAACCTTTTTATTTTGGTTCATTGAGCTGTGTTTTTGTTGTTACTTTTGAGTTATTAAAATAACCCTGCAGTTCTGAAGTTCTGAGTCCTGATTACCTTAGACACCCGGCCACTCTACCATACACCTAATATATAGTATTTTTTATGGACAGTGGAATGGCCTAGATTTTCCAGTTCCCCTTATTAAGTTGGTTTAAAAATGTCCCTTCAATATCTTTCTATTAGGGTTATCTAAAATGAAAATATATGTAATTTAATAGTAAAAGGAAAACAGATGTAATTACATAAAGTGTGATTTGTACCTCATTTTTTACCTGACTAAATGAAGTATTGTTATTACAGTGCAGTGGAAAATAGAGGCTACTATACCAGAACTCCAAGGTGTGTATTGTGCTGGATCATGCCACTTTTTAGGTGAGGGGTGACAACAATACTGTATCTCCAGTACAACATACCCTGCCATGACTTAATGCTTTATTCAGGCATTTGCTACAGGCATAAAAAGGGTATCAGATACCCCCAATCTCAAATAAAACCATTTTTTTGTTTCAGTACAAAAGTTTAGAGAGTTACATGTTACTGATATGTTTAAAGACAATTACTTTGCAGATGATGGAACACTAGGGTCCAGTGTGGGGCTGTGATCATGGCAGAAAGAAACAGAACTGACGGCATAAAGTCAATATAATGCAACAGTAAGACAAACGGGTAAATTGCAAAGAAAATTGGCCATTGAGCTGACTGGCAGTTTGGGCATTATATATCAACAAAAAAAGCTAATAGAGCAATATTGTTACAAATCAAAATTAATTTTGTATCAATTCTCTGAGTAGAGTTTGTCGGTCGATTCATATATCTTATGAACTGGGACTGTGTTTCTTCCACAGAGATATGGAAGACCACATTATACCCTACAAACATGCCCTAACTATTTTAATACATGTAAACATAAAAGCACCATTTAGAAAGGAAAGCCTCTGATGGCGAACTAACAGTTCTGATCTGGTTTCAGCTGAGTCCAGATGCTAATCTTATAGAGAACCTTTGCAATTAGCGGCAATGCCAGTTGAGTGTCTATGTGATCCTTTACCTTTTTTCATCATTAGTGTTGATGCTTGCTTTCTGCTTTTTAATTGAAGTAAACACTTGGAGTAACAGGTAATTATTTGTTTTTGTTGGTTTGTTTTATGAAAATACAAACCATAAACACTGTACAGTGTGGTTGTCAATGTAATTTATAGATTGATCTGCCCTGTAACATGAACTGTGGAAGTCACAATATAGGTTTATAAGAATCTGTCAAGTACAAGGTCTTCTTCAGGTAAGTTTAATCAAGATTCAGGTTGATTCAAGAATGTTCGTAGGCATTCCGTGACATGGTACCAAAAGTATAGCGTGTCACTTTTAGCAGAAGTTTGTGGGTTTAGAAATTTCAAATTTGACCAGGTAAAATCAGTTCATTTTCATGACCACAGTTACTTACTGTAATCCTAACCACAAGGTTTCCAACTTCATGTATGGTGTGTATAAGTGTTCCACCTGAGCCTCAAACTCACATTCTATGCTTTGTTTGGATTTTTAGCTAGTTGCAGAGTTAACCCAATGATCTTGCATTGAAACATGGTAGCCAACTATGCTATTTTTATGGGCACTTTCACTATGCAGGGCATTGATTCCAGAACTATTTTATTATTGGAGAGTCAATGTTTCCTTCCTTAACTAAAACAGATTTTTAGTACCATTTTTGCTAGGCTCACTCAAGAAGTGGTGCTTAATTCTGTCAACCTAACACTAATCTCTTAGGCAACTCATAAATGGTAAATATGTTTATCCAGAAAAATACGTGAACGTGTTTTTAGAGGATTTTGAGCTAACACTGAAAGTGCATACCAAATGGTTAGAAATATTCCAAGGTCAAGAACCTGCACATATCCCAGACAAAGAACTAAGAGTAAAATAATGACACTTTTTTTTATCTTTTAGATAGCCTTTGCTGTAAGTGCCATAATGTATCACAGTAAGGGGGGGCGGGAGACTGTTTCTCCTCAACGCTCTGCGGCAACCCCTACAGGCCAGGCCACAAGTTGAGTGAGCTTTGGGGAGGAGATTTGCTGAGCTGGTCTTTGTCCTCCAGAGGACGGTAGCCTGCGGACATCCACTCTCAAGTGCCTGGGTTCAAAAAAGACACAGACTGGCTCATGTGATCAAAGGATGTTCACTGAGCCTCAGGTCCCTGAGCTGTGTGGGGAATCGTCGCAGTGAAGGAGAAAAATAATAATAATTGGGCATTCCAAATTGGGAGAAAGTTAAAAAATAATTAGAGATTCAAAAAACAAGACCTGCTTCAATCAGGTCTAAAATGCCTTTGACTAATACTATTAGACATCATTTCTGGAGATGCCCAAGTAGTTAGCACTGTGTGTAGGGTGGGTCATGCAGGTTTGTTCCCAGCTGTTCCAAGTTGGGAGCATCACATTGGACAAGATTCTCCCATAGAAGATAGGAGGTAAAATCAGGAGACACTGCTTCAACTGTCCATATTCCCAATGAGGGCTGTTCTTTGTCCTCCAGAAGATGGTAATATGCTGACATTCATTTTTGAGATCCTGGGTGCAAACAATTGGGATCGGAGGATGCCCACTGACCTTAACTTATCCTGTTGTGGGACGTTGCTACGCTGAAGGAACATAATCAAATTTTGAATAAGCGAAGGATGGAGGTGGGAAAAATGGTTATGATCCGCAACCACAATCTCCTTTATTGAACATTGCATTCACCCAGCTGTGTTAGTAAGGGATTAAATGATGCTCACTCAGCTTAGAAATGCCAATAAGTCTATTACCAAATGAAGTAGCCAGGGTGAAAAATGAAGCAATAAACTGCCCTATAAAAAATGTGTATCTATAGTTGGCTGAACATGGTTGGAAATTATATTTTGATTTGAGTAGCCTGGATAGGCTGTCATTGAAATGTGATGTTTTCTCGCCTTGATAAAAATTAAATACTTAAATAAAAATAATTGAAATGCTAAAAATAAATCTGGCACTTCGATAATATATAATGACATTAAAGGAACTTAAGAAATTAGCTAAACGTATTATAATGTAGAGCTGGAGTTGATAAATATCAGTTTCTTCCTCAAGTGGTCTTTACTAGGGTTTAGAAGATATATAGGCTCTGATCATAATACATAATCTTGTGAAAAGAGGATAATATTTAATCTTTCTGAGGATGTATTTTAGTTTTGAGCTTGGAAATGACAAGTACACATTCTTTTATTCCAGTGATTGCTGTAATGTTGTATGACTCGAGCCTGGCCTTACAGTAGCTCATTTAATGACAAGGGGCTAGACTGGAATAGTTCAATCAAAATCAATAATGCAACTGCTGATGCTATGGAGTTCATTGGAGGAGGAGACGGAGAAGCCCCTTGATTATTGTTTTCAGTGTAAATGCAAGATCACGTGACATGATATGATCAAGGTCCTTTATTTTAAGGTTGGTTCTTACTAATCTTACTGAAATTTGGCCGCCTCAAGTAGTGAAAATATGTGTACCAACAAAACCCATTACTTTACATTTGTTTGATACATTATTTACATACATTTAAAAATCAGTTTTAGTGTAATTCAAAGTTTGATATAATACAGATTTAGGTTGACATTGAGATTTTCACACTCATTCATACATTCACAGCAAATAAAAATAAGTGACTTGCTTTTCTATCAATATTTAACTGTAAGAATTTAACTGAAAGTGTTCCGATTTTCTCCTACTTTTGTTAAAAAAAAAACACTTTATAAAAAACGACAATAAGGGCTTTGTGTATAAATAACTCCCTTCTTCCAATCAGCGAAATTTTAAAAACCAACTCATCATTTCGATCCTGTATCCAGATTTGTAAGACAGCTTTACTCAGTCCCTTTAGTAGATTTAAAAAGGCAGATCAGGTTATTTTACAAACCCAAGACTTTATAATACTGTGACATTCTGGTAAATATTATTATTATCCTTAATATTGCTCTTTTTTAAACCTATTACTATATATCAAAGCGTTTGATTTTTACACTGGAAGACAGTTTGAAATAAGATTAATAGAGACCACAGTGAAACATGTCACATTTTTATTTATAATACACTCCACCACTAAAGTATTTCTTTAATTAAAGAGAGCAAGCAGATGTTATAAATGGACTGTGATACCTCCCTGTCAGTGAAG
This sequence comes from Polyodon spathula, assembly GCF_017654505.1. Lineage (NCBI taxonomy): Eukaryota > Metazoa > Chordata > Actinopteri > Acipenseriformes > Polyodontidae > Polyodon > Polyodon spathula. Next base: position 82,779,132 of record NC_054534.1, on the reverse strand, counting down.
TGGAGAATGAGAATGTCAATCGTGGTTGCTATGATACAGACATTTTTATAATCATAAACTGTTTCACATCACACTGTGTTTGGCCACACACACATAATCTTTGTGTTTCTAAACCACTATGAGAAATATATCTACATGCACAGCAGGGATTGATGTACAGTGCCTTGCAAAAGTATTCAGACCCTCTCACAGTTTTCACATTTTGTTGCTTTAAAGCTTGCTGTCATGACACTTTGAAGTAGGAATTAATATGTGTTATATACACAACCTACTCCACACATTCAAATCACAAACAAAAAGAAAAGTAAATAGATAATGAAAATGGAAAAGTCATGATTGCATAAGTATACAAACTCTTTGCTGTCTCAAACCTAAATTAATTCAGGAGCACAAAATAACCTTAACGAGCCACACAATTAGTTGAATGGCCTCTGTCTGTGTTCAATATTAGTGGTTCTCATGATTTCAGAATAAAAACATCTGTTTCTCTGAGGTTCCTTGGTCAGGTAGTGAATTTCAAGCAGACTCTACCATGAAGACCAAGAAGCTTTCAAAGCAAGTCAGGGATAGTCATTGAAAAGCACAAATCAGGAGACAGGTACAAAAAATACTGAAATCTCTGAATATCCTTGTGAGCACAGTCTTGCAGCTGTAATTGCTGCCAAAGCTGCTTCAACCAAATATTGAATTGACGGGTCTGAATACGTATGCAATCAACATATTTCATTTTTTTCTCTTTAGTTTTTGCTGACATTTACTGTAACTTATCTTACCCTTAAAAGACATCAGATTGAGCATTCAAGTTTTTAATAAAATATTAAGTTTAAAAAAATGTGTATGCATAATTTTGTAATTTCACAAAATAGGACACCATAGGAAGGGTCTGAATACATTTGCAAGGCACTGTATAAACTATTTTCATTTTCAAGTGTGTGTATACCTGTGTGTGTAAGACGTAAATAGCAAAATGTAATTAATTCTAACACTAATTCACTGTGATTTGAGATCAAATACTGGAACTGAAATCCAGCTGCTGGGTTCTTTCATGAGAGCTGTCAAGAATATCGTATTATAATCCAGGTCCTGGGTTAAATTCTACAACCTTTAGTCTATGAAATGATACATTCCAGATTGATTGGGCATGAATTTATTAAGCCACTGCAATGTTTTAGTAGGTCCAAGCAGATGGCAGAACTTTGAAGACATTAACAAAGACTTATAGTCAAAATGTTTGTCACTGAATATATACTGTGTGTGTGTGTGTGTGTGTGTGTGTGTATATATATATATATATATATATATATATATATATATATATATATATATATATATATATATATATATATATATATATATATATATATATATATATATATATATATATATATATATAGAGAGAGAGAGAGAGAGAGAGAGAGAGAGAGAGAAAATTTAACTGGAATAAATTGAGATTGATACTGGAGAAATAGTGAGATGAAAACAATCAAATAAGATGCTCTTAAGTGAAAGGGCTTTGTGCTTGTGATTAGAGATTCTGGGGTGAGTGCCATACTGTCCCAGGGTGGTGTCCTTGAACACAGATATTGTTTTTCTGAAAGGAGGCTCATCCTATCAATCCATTCATCAGCTGGCTAAATTGTTTATTATTTGACATACCGAATGTTTAGAACCACAGGGGAGTATGTGACATTGTCATAATTTTACAGGTGAGAAAAACACGATTTTAATTGTTTGTGTTAATTTATCAGTACATGCACAGCATCAATATAATTGTGAAGAAAATTAAAGTTTAACTTCAAAAAGTAAGAATAGCACCAGAAATTTTGTTTAAAAGTTAGATTTTCCATAACACACTGAAATGAATACCCATTGCAGATAAAAGTTTGATTTTCTTCACTAGTTCTATCCCAGACTTATTTTTCTTCAATTTAATAACAATTAATAAATCAATATATGTCCTTAAAATATATGTTCACATATATAGTCATATTTCATAAATTACACTTAAAAAATACTACTGTAGAATATAATTTACAAGATTTTCTACAATTGACATGGTCTGGTTCTTATTCTGAAGTGAATTAATTGCTTGAATCCTCAATTTAACTGAGTAAAATATCCACAAAAGTTAGATATTCTTTTACACAAAGCTTTATTTTACAGCTTTTTTCAGCCATTTTGACTCATCTGCTGTCGCTGAAGCCATCCCAAAATGCAACACTGTGTAAGTGTGCTAGTTATGCCCTCCTGGCACTAAGTTTATCTAGATTTTGCAGTTGTGTCTTTATTACTTTGTCACTTTATTCAATGTAGTTTGTGATTTCAGTTAGGTCTTATCAAGTTTTAATTTGATATAATATGCCATTTTGACAAAAATGTCACTTACACCCCTCCTGGTTCTGAGCCCTCGATACACTCTCCTCTAATTATGACCTCATTTCTTCTTTACAGCCAAGGGACAGTGAGTCTTTGGAACTTTGCAATACATCCTTTGATATATGAATTCATCTTACTTATCAACTCCAAGGGACAGTATTATAGATGTGTTGCTGTTGCTTCAATTTCCATTTAGAACTTTAGGGGTGCATTGCTTAAATAAATCACTCACAACTGTTAATATATCAACAATTGCACTATATAATCATAACTGTACTTTAGATTAACTTCTTTGAAATAAAATCTGATAGTAGAATTTTTCTAAACTTTCTTTGACGTTATTATTTAAGCAATAAGTATTTTTAGGACTACTTCAATCCCAACAGTAAGTATTTCTTATGAGACTCGTTTGCTTTTAATTGTTAAATTTGTCCATTAGCCCTGTTAAGATTAAATCTGTTTCATTTGTGCTTGTAAATTGGTCTCATGGAGAGGACACAGCAGTTCAGTGAATTAATAGACTTCCTTAATCCACTGACCTTTTACATCAGAGACCTGCAGATCAAAATGAAGACCTTTCTAATTGGATGTCAAGAAAAGGTCAGATATAAATGTATCTGAGCTAAATACTGTTTTACAACTGTATTGCTTCAGAATTTTTCCATTCTTTTAAGGCAAATTTCCTTAAGCAGGTAATCATATGAATAAGCAGTAAATGTATGATGTTGGATGTTATCTGCAAGTGAAAGAACAAATCCTTAAAGGGATGGATCTGTGGTCATTTGTTGCAGTACGTTACTATTATTTAATTTTACTAAGTATTTGCAAACATGCTGTCTTCCTTTGAAATATTTCTTTAAAGGTTTATTTTAGAGTACTTCTCTTTTTCCTCATAACAAAAAAGAAAACTTCCACGTGCCTCCACTGCATCGGTGTCAGGGATAATTCAATTAAACCCAGTCACAGACACATCAATTTTACAGATGTTTTAAGCAAACCTTTTTCCATTTATAGTAGTTTTAAAGCCTTTCAAACCATATCAATATGATTATTTCATTACTGTGCTACATCCTTGTATTATGTAGCAGATTCAGCGCGTAGATACCACTGAAAACTAATTTTCAGAGTTACGGGGCACTGTCTTAATACTTTGCTAGGTGTAGTATAAGCATAGCTTTTACTGCAACCATGGTGGAGCAGTGCTGTGGATGCCAAATTTGCCATACTGTTTTAGCGTTAACGGTCAAGATATTCCTATTTTGAAGTTCTTGAACCAAGATGTGACATTCTTGGTCAATGGCATGTTCTGGCATGAAGGAGGGTCAGTCTGATATAAACAAATCAATATTTCTTATTTAGGAGTTCTACATATAAAAGTATGTTAGTGAATGCAGGTGTTTTAAATTGTTGTGGCAGGGGTCTGTAGATTTGAAAGACTGACAGTAACGACATCCGTTCATTTTACTCACACAGCTCCTTCATTACGTGACTATGACATGGAAATGAAGCCAATCAAAGTGGAAGAGGGCATGCTTGTCAATCATTGGTATTAAGAGCAAGCATTTCCAACAGCCTACAGTGAAATGATTAAGGGCACAGAATAAAATCTTTGCCTGTAACCTTTCTAATGTATCAAAGGCTGTATTTCAAAGCTCTAGTTTATTAAACAAAGTTTATTTTAATATAGAATACTTTAATACTTTATTACTGGAACTCATCTTGGTTTCATTTTCTGTAACTGTACTACTACAGAACTGCTGTGTAGAAATTTCAGCTTGTATGCAGTATATGTGGATTTTAAGTTTGTTGTTGCTAATTTGGTCTACTCACCCAGGCTGTGAGTGGGTTATAGAAGATGCTGAGTCAGCCTCTCATGATTGGTTTGGGGAACAGGAAGTTCTACCTCGTAGAGAGTCAAAAGGAAGCTGTCATGCCCCAGGGATGGGCAAGTAACCAGGAAGGATCCTGTGTGGAAAGTATGTGCTGAGGGAGCTGGAGACTTCTCTGAGAGACCAAACAACTAAAATGAATTAGTTTGTAATTTTTGAAAAAGATTTTGAATGTATTTCTTCAGCCTTAGGTTATTAGTAAAACAACAAATTTGTTGAGTTGTTTATATTTTGTGTTCACAGCTAGCGAGACTGTCGAGCTAACTAAAAATAACTAAAAGAAGAGAATCAAAGTGTTAGACTACAGGGAACCAACCAAGGCCTCCAGCGAGCGTGTCACACTGGACTGTACTGGGCCCAATGAGCCGCTCGGAGGAACTGCAATACGCTGCTGCCCAGAAGAGGAAGCACTAGCCCGGCTTGTTACCAGAAACAATGTGAGTACCACTCTGAACCTCACTATTAAGAGTGTTGTTGTTTGTAACCCAGCGATGGTTTAAAGTGTTTTAAGGGCAGAGGGTAAAAGTAGTTATCATAGGAAGATAGTTAATGTGTTGAAGTGTTGGGCAAAGAAAGTCAAAACACAAGAACAACTCAGTGGCTGTTTTCTTCTCAATGGAACCGGGGGGGGGGGGGGGGGGGGGGGGGGGGGCGGTATCTGTGGAAGGACCAGAAGGCAATTGCCAGGGAAACCACAAGGGGCAACTGGGCAACAGAATCAAATTACTTACCTTTGGTTTTACTGGGAGCCTTCGCTGCCACTTTGTGGCTCTCTGGAAAAGCTTTACCTGGACCATCAGGAGGACCTCACTGTTCCATCACTCACCTCCGACTTCATCGAAAAGACGTAAAGCACAGGTCTAGTCCGATTTTTTCCGGAAAAAGCAAAGAAAACCTTTCAAAGGCCAAGTGAAACCGATAGGAGCCGAATGAAGCTGAAAAAAGGGCGTATCTGATAGCCCCATGCATTGCAGAGATAACATGGACATAACTGTTTCTGCATCCATAACCCAAAGAATATCATAGACATTTGCAGAACTTTGTGATGTTATAGTAATAAAATAATAACTTGGATTGCATTATTGAGTTGTTTGGTGATAAAAACAAGCTCTATGCACCCTCTCTCTCCCCCTATAGGATACTAGGACAAATTACACTCCTTAACTTCCAGATTTATATGGAAGGGTAAATGTCCACTCATTAAACTCTCCACTTTACAGCAGGAGAAGTGTACAGGAGGTTTATCCTTTCCAAACTTTTAATTTTATTTTTGATCATCTGATATGTGCCCACTTACTGTATGGTTTGACTGTAAAGTGCCTGGAACTTTGCCTGCCTGTCTCATGGTGCTCCCTGGAAGAATTTGATGTACCCATACAGATACAGATTTCATCTATTCAAATATTGCTCTCAGATATTGTAAACTACGGTTTGGCCCCATGCTTAGTGGAGAAGCATACAAACACCCAACTTAAGTGGCACTCATTCTCCTATTTTTCACAATTTTGCATTTCTTCTAGGGGGCCAACCCATCTCTTTTCCGCGCTGGAGGGACAGAGGGATACATACTCTAACTGATATTTCTAATGATGGCTGTCTAAGCACATTCCAGAATTTACAACTTCGGTACAATTTGCCGGGTGTTTCTTTCTTTTTTTACCTCCAACTGCAGTCACATTTCGTACCTATGGGATGCCTTGGGGGACAGCACTGTCAACACACCCACTCCGGAATACGTTAGATACGGGGGTTAAAACTAAGGGACTGGTTTCCTTAATTTATATTTTTCTCTTAAAGGCTTCCTTATAAACCATTAACAACTAACACAATTTGGAATAGGGATTTGCCACCATAAGATACTGAAATTAACTGGGTACTGTCTGGTCTAATATAGGCTCTTCCTCCAGGAACCCTAAATCACAAGATAATTCATTATAATTTTCTTCACAGAATATATCTGACCCCTCGTAAACAATTTCAAATGAAACTTGTCCCCAGCCCTGTTTGTTTGCTTTGCCCTCAGGATACCCATGGCACTTCCTCATATATGGTCTGGGAGTGCCCAGATGTAGCCAGTTTCTGGGAGCAGGTCTCTTCTACTTTATCCACTATTTTGTCTAAATATATTTCCTGTTCTGCTGCGATACTTTTGCTGAATGATGACTCATCCCTTGACCCATCATCACAGCAGAGACAGATCTGATTGGCAGGCCTTACCGTAGCAAAAAAGATGATTGCTTTGCGCTGTCAGCCATCGCACTCTCTCCCCTATCACCAATGGATCCTTTCTAACCTTGTTGTTCTTCATATGGAGCTCTCTACAGCTCGGATCTATGGCGTCAGGGTGGAGAATATTCTAGCCTGGAAATCTGCTGCTGATATCACAAAATCTATGTTGGTTGTACCATTTGCTAACGAGGAATGATGTGGGTTCTCGAGGTCCTCAGGGAGGGGGGGAGGTTGTGGTTGGGTAGAAGGGTGGGTGGAAAATTGGAACTTAGGGTCTTTTTCTGTTTTTTTGCTCTTGTAATGTGTTGTTTGTTCCAAAATAAAAAATAAAAAAACCTAACCTCTGGGCTGTAACTTTTGTCCTTAGCTAATTCTGCTGTACCTTGCCTTCAAACACGTAAACTTAATATATATATATATATATATATATATATATATATATATATATATATATATATATATATATATATATATATATATATATATACTATATATACTGCAGGGTGTAGTATTCTGTAGTAAAATTAGTACAGTTGGCCAAAGTCCAGTATCTGGGTGCACTGTATGGTTCACAAGACCTCAGGGTTGATAGGGCTGTACACTGCAAGTCTGTCCATTGTATTCCCCTTGATGTCCTGGTAACTCTGTTGCTTTGTTTTTCCTTCCACAGGTAGATTGTCTGTTGATGTCATGGTAAGTTCACAGGGTAGACTCTGTTCCTTCAGGAGTCCTGTAGAGGAAGTGCTTCACAAGACTGGGTAAGTATAACAGGTAATGGTCTCAGGCGATATTTCACTTTTAATATGTTTCCTCACTATCTGTTTCTTTGTCCCCAGACAGATGCCCCCTCATTGATATCCCTTGTACAGTCGAGACCACACTGGGCCTGCTACAAATGCAATTGTTGGCAGAACACATTTTTGCTTAAATACAGTGGTTTTATTCTTCTGAGTTAGTGCAATTTTTTTCTGCCTACAGTGTCCCTTTTTATTTCAGGTAAAATATCACAGTTCTTGCAAGGAGTTATGCAGGCTGTTACAGTCAGCCTTTCAGCACGATATGAAAGTATAATACTTCTCTGAATGTAAGCAGAGTACAACATATCTTTTAAATTAAATACAACTAATAAGGCCTTTTGCAAACACAAATTAAACACAGGCAATGCGCTGCTTCATGCAGAATAAAACAAACACTAGGCCCGGTTGTTTTCATATGCAGCAATGCTGTGTCTGAGTAACGCAGTCCATAAATTAAACAGTCTTTGTTCCACAAAGAAGACATGGTAAGTACACCTGCACTTTTTGTTTATGCACGGTACATTTTTACAAAGCCAAATGATAAAAGATTGTTGTACTCACACTAGCTCTGTGTTGTTCTCTGCATTCCAGAAACATGATGTATTTGAAATTGACACCATTTTAATTCCAATTGTTTAAGGATCCAAAGACAGGAAATGCTTCACCCAATTCCTTTTGGAGCCACTGATGTTTCTTCTATCTCTTAACTGTTGACTCCACACGCTAGGAATACCAAGCAGACTTAAAAAAAGATTTACTTTCAAACACAATCTTCTCTGTCCCTCCACTTGGCAGTTGAAGCTGAAACAAGTTCCTTTGGGAAGTATCATTTAGGCCGGTTCAGCACAAACTTCCTCTGAACCTCTACACCCAACTTGTCTTTCTGTACTGCTCCCTTTTTATACCTGCCTGCAGGTTAAGTGCCTCCTCTAACTTCTTGGTTCTGAGTGGCTTATTAACGAATGCTTGCACAGCTTTTCTCATGCCCAACAGCTACTGTACTCAAGAAGATGAGCCCCCTGTTCCTGCAGTACTATTTAAATATGCAAATCAAACACAAAATGGAATTTGTTTCTAGCACATAGCCGAGGGATAGTGAATCACTGCTGGAGCAGCCCAGTGCTATGCACAGCACACAAACACCACTAAGTTCAATTCTGGGTCAAACCACGTGCAATAATGTAACTTGGTAACCGGGTTAAAGGTTAGCGTCACATTTAAAAATATCTTTAAAATTGTTTTTAAGTCAAATTCACAGAACTTGCTCTTTCACCTTATATTCTATACTACTTAGGTAAATGTGCGAAGGAAGGATAAGAGAGAGAAAAAAAATCACAAGCCATATCTGACTTTAAAATTCAATGTGTCTGAAAGATGCATTTGTAATGGGTCAAAAAAAATGTCTCACTTTCTTATTTTTAGCTTTGTGTCTGCTGCCTTAAAGTTCTGTACTTAATTTTGCATTACTGTTAAACAAGCAAAAGAAAAATGCTACATCCCTTTTCATCTTATCTAGAGTCATAGTAGTGTTTCATCCCAATACGAATGAGCAATGTCAATCGTAAGAATTCAATTATTCTTATTTTTCTCTACTAATACTGTAGATAGACACTAGTATCACTGGCAAACAAGTCTTTTAATATCTGTATTCCTGTGTCTCGATCATAGATACTTGAGTGATGTGTGAGATATGTCTAAACTCTCATAAGAGGCTGCCACACTCCTACTGGGGTACGCCTTGACTGGCAGGTCTCTTCAATTTAGTAGTGGGATGTTTAAGATGTGAATCACAACTAGCTTTGTTTGCCTTGATACTGGTTTCCCAGAGGACTGGGAAGATAATGAAACAGATAGCCAGGTGGCCTCATTCCTTGCATTCTGAGGACATAATACCTCATTGTCGTGTAGGCTTTTAATAAAATGCAGTCTAGCCTCATCCTAGTTTATATGATGAATGGGTTTGGGAAGAGTTGCAGTCCGATATCCCTTTCAGCAAGAAACTAGGATTTGGTCTGCAAATTATTTTATCCACAAACATAGGAAATTAATTCAGATGGAACTTTATATCACTGGTATAACTAAGGGGACAGCCCCTTTAGTACATCTAGGTTGAGATCTCATAGGATACCCTTCTCATCTTGGGAGAACGCCAGAAAGTACAGAGATGTGAACCTGGCAAGGCCTTTGACAGAGATAAGAAAATCATGAAGGGATGGGAATAAGTTTTCTATTCATGCACCTGCCACGCTGAGAAACACTTTCATTTCAGTTGGTGTTGAACGTTGCATCATCTCTAGGAAGTCTATAAAAAAATGGACAATGTTGTGATTGTTAAGTCTGCCTCTGTTCTGGGATATTAGGTGGACATGAACAATATTTTGCCCCCCTTGTGGTTTGTACTTGACTGTAGCCGTGTTAATATGGTACCTCTATTCCCCGTAGAAGTGATGCTTTAGTGCGAACTAAACTGACAGTAATTGCAGGTGGTGTACACTAAGCAGCTTCTTTTGTACAGGTTCCCAGAATTAGATTGGCAGGTCAGCTCCCCATCAAGTGCAGCTGTCTTGTTAGTAATGCTATGTAATAATATAAGTTCAGATCAACCACGTAAGCAAAATAGATATTCACTTTTTAAAAATAATATTTACATTTTGAAAGAGTATCCATGGTCTCTTGTAATTTATTTACCCCCTTGACTGACTACAGAATGACTGACACCCTGTGATATAGCATTGACAGAATGCCATATAAACGCCATATGAATGCTACTCTAGCTGTTCAGAGCAGGGTCATATAACTTGTCTTGCTTCCTTCATGTGGCACAAGGCATTTTTCAACCAACACCAAAATAGCTGGTCTCCCTGGAAGGCTAATTTCATTATCCTGGCTTTGTTGTCAGCTGTCTTCTCCTGGTCATGATAGCTCAGGCATTTGACTGAGTGGCATCACAGGCTGTCTGCAGCTGTAATTTGGCAGAATTGTCCCCTTTAGTGTATGTCTGCCAATCCAATTCAATTTTCAAGGGTTGGATCTTGTGTCTCAGAAAGCTGGTTATTCTGGGACCGGTATTTTACCAAACTTACTCTTTAAGCAGGCTTGCTCTTAGTACATTAGTTAAACCCCAAAATACTTTCAGATCATTTAAAATCATCAGCTTCATTAAACTAATGGAATGCTTATCTGTTGTTTCATGTCCAGGACATATCATTTTTATATGGGGAAACAAACATTTATTCATTTCTTTATAATGACTAGGTTCCAGAATATTTTACAATTTTGCACTTTGACATCAGACTACCACAACTACTACCACCACTAAACTAATTATCGGTAAATGGGTAAAGTAACAATTGCTGTTTTATTGTTCATGTTTTTTGTTTTTTTTTAAATTATTTTTAAGAATACAGAATGCATAAAATGTTTTGAATCAGAAAATTAACCTTAAAGTGCATAAGCTTTTCTGTGCTTTTTCTGCCTCTCCTCTTCCACTGACAAGAAGTGTTGTCCTAAACGTATTGTTAGACATAGAGGTTCTAACAATACGCAACATACAAAGTGTGGTCTCTAGAAAGCACACTGCCTCTATCTGGCCATGTGGTGTCCTGTTTTGATCTTGTTGTGAGATGTCGTAGATAACCTGATTTAAACCTTTGCAGGGGTATAGGAGGCTAGGAGTGTATGATAAAAGTGTGGTGAAGACTGATCCAAAATCAAGGCAGTTATCATGTTCACCTGGAATAGTGCGACAGACGATCGGAAAGACAGACAAATGGACTTGATCAATGTAGAATGTTTCCTATTTTTTGACTCTAAACACAGATAGCAAAGTATCGCAATGGTTCATCTGAGGATTATTTTCCAGCAACCGTATTAGGACAATACTCATAGAAATATATAAAACACACATTAGAAATGTGTTATATTATTATATAAATATGTGGAAGTGATCATGATTTGACAGAGCTATTTTCTGAAACTAGAAATAATTGCTACATAGTTCAGATTTCTCATTCAAACCTATGTGTCATCATTGCAACAGAGTGTTTTCTTGTCGCTTATATTAAGAATTTGATGTTGTGTGTTAATGAAATGCTTTAACAAAGATGTAAATAGAACAAGTCAAACATTAGATTGTACTGCTGCACAGGAGGAACACAAGCATTATTGTGCTTGGCAGTGAATAGGTTAAAGAGCAACATTACCAAAGAGGTAATCAAAGAGGACGCTGGTGACCCAGCCTGCGGTTAAAAATATTATATTGACTGTAGCATTTCTTGTTTACTTTATTATTGTTTATTTGATTAATACTTATTACGGCTAAGAGCAGTTTTGACAGTTTAAAGTACAGTAGATATAGCTAACATAATGGAGTCTAAGCTGTTTTGCAATTCTCAGATTAAGGTAGCTGCAGATTACAATGACATAAGGAACCATGGCCAAATGGATAAAACAAGCTGTTTGTTTGTTTTTTTAATCGGTAGTAGGCGAGGCTTGATGCCTGTTTGGAGCTATAGATTTATTAGAACTCCACAGTGAAGTATGGGAGCTCAATGGCAGCAGTGGATCTTATTTCACTACCAAGGATAGGAGTGCTACCAGACAATCTGGTCAGGATAGAGTTTTGCTGACACCTCTGTGTAAGGCTCAGTAAATGATATGTGTGCGATTTTTGTTTCTATCAATGCACATCTTAAGAAAATACTAATACCCCGTTTCCATGGACAGCCAACTTGAGTCGAGTTGAGTGTGCTCGAATTGGTCTGAATTCTCCCAAAACTCAAGTTGATGGACATATAGATTATAGTCAAATTGTCATCGATATATGTATATGTATATGTGTGTGTGTGTGTGTATATATATATATATATATATATATATATATATATATATATATATATATATATATATATATATATATATATTAGTGCCTATAGAAAGTATACACCCCCTTTTAAAATTTTGACCTTTTGCCTTATAGCCTGGAATTAAAATGCATTAAAAAAAAAATTGTTTTATTTATCTACACATCCTACCCCACAACTTCCAAGTGAAAAAAATATTCTAGAAATTTGCAGAAAATTAAAAATAAAAATTGAAATAGCTTGGTTAGATAAGTGTCCACACCTCTTGTAATAGCAATCCTAAATTAGCTCAGGTGTAACCAATCACCTTTAAAATCACACACCAAGTAAAGTGGCCTCCACCTGTGTTAAATTGTAGTGATTCACATGACTTCAGGATATATTCAGCAGTTTCTGTAGGTTCCCTCTGCTGCATTTCAAAGCAAAGACTTAACCATGAGCACCAAGGGGCTTTCAAGAGAACTCCAAGACAAAATTGTTGAAAGGCACAGATCAGGGGATGGGTATAAAAAATATCAAAGGCCTTGAATATCTCTTGGAGCATGGTCAAGACGATTATTAAGAAGTGGAAGGTGTATGGCACCACCAAGACTCTTCCTAGATCAGGCCGTCCCTCCAAACTGGACGACCGAGCAAGAAGGAGACTGATATGAGAGGCTACCAAGAGGCCAATGGCAACTTTGCAAGAGCTACAGGCTTTTATGGCCAAGATTGGTCAAAGTGTGCATGTGACAACAATATCTCAAGCACTCCACAAATCTGACCTGTATGGTAGGGTGGCAAGAAGGAAGCCATTAGTCAAGAAAGCCCACCTATAATCCCATTTGAAGTATGTGACAAAAAGTTTTGTGGTCTGACGAAACTAAAATGGAACTTTTTGGCCTAAATATAAAGCATTATGTTTGGCGCAAACCCATCAGCAGGGAGATTTCCATCAGTCAGACTGCTGCTAATTTTTCTCTTATTTATTCCACACACCAATTTTTGAAACAGTTGGAATGTTTGACTCCAAAACCCTTTCCACTCTTGTCACAAATGTATCCATTTTAAACTCTTTGGTATCGCTAACTCCAATTTTCTCTTCCACTGCATTAAAAGTTTTGCACAAATTAAAATTACCAACAACAAACATCTCCTAGCAAAGTGGCAGTCGTTCTCATGGTGCGACTTGGACTGTTAAAACTTGCACAGTTTTAAAGATAACCAGTGTTTTTTTTCTAAAAATACAATATCTTCATGGTTTAACCTTCTTACAAAATTATAGCTTTTTTGGTTTAATTAATTTTAATAAAAAGTAATAAATATTTACAAAATATAGTGAACATCTTATTTTGTGATATCATGGTTTGAAATGCTTGGTAAAATAAGGGACTGGGTAAAGGAAAATTGTGTATGATATTGTTATATTTTAATGTGACAGTAGTTTAATATTACCCCATAGTATTAACGTTCACTTGGTAGACGGTAGTCGTTGCAATTACAATGGATGCTGTAGATGGACTATGCACACAAGCCAATAAGTATACTTAACAGTTAAATGAAAATAGACTTAGCTTTAGTTTTTGATGGCGGTATTCCTCCTTCTCCTACCCCCCTGCACTTGCTTGCTCTCATTGTCTCCAACTTGCTCTCGCTCTGTTTCCCGTTACTCATAAGAACATAAGAACATAAGAAAGTTTACAAACGAGAGGAGGCCATTCGGCCCATCTTGCTCGTTTGGTTGTTAGTAGCTTATTGATCCCAAAATCTCATCAAGCAGCTTCTTGAAGGATCCCAGGGTGTCAGCTTCAACAACATTACTGGGGAGTTGATTCCAGACCCTCACAATTCTCTGTGTAAAAAAGTGTCTCCTATTTTCTGTTCTGAATGCCCCTTTTTCTAAACTCCATTTGTGACCCCTGGTCCTTGTTTCTTTTTTCAGGCTGAAAAAGTCCCTTGGGTCGACACTGTCAATACCTTTTAGAATTTTGAATGCTTGAATTAGGTCGCCACGTAGTCTTCTTTGTTCAAGACTGAACAGATTCAATTCTTTTAGCCTGTCTGCATATGACATGCCTTTTAAGCCCGGAATAATTCTGGTCGCTCTTCTTTGCACTCTTTCTAGAGCAGCAATATCTTTTTTATAGCGAGGTGACCAGAACTGCACACAATATTCAAGATGAGGTCTTACTAGTGCATTGTACAGTTTTAACATTACTTCCCTTGATTTAAATTCAACACTTTTCACAATGTATCCGAGCATCTTGTTAGCCTTTTTTATAGCTTCCCCACATTGCCTAGATGAAGACATTTCTGAGTCAACAAAAACTCCTAGGTCTTTTTCATAGATTCCTTCTCCAATTTCAATATCTCCCATATGATATTTATAATGTACATTTTTATTTCCTGCGTGCAGTACCTTACACTTTTCTCTATTAAATGTCATTTGCCATGTGTCTGCCCAGTTCTGAATCTTGTCTAGATCATTTTGAATGACCTTTGCTGCTGCAACAGTGTTTGCCACTCCTCCTACTTTTGTGTCGTCTGCAAATTTAACAAGTTTGCTTACTATACCAGAATCTAAATCATTAATGTAGATTAGGAATAGCAGAGGACCTAATACTGATCCCTGTGGTACACCGCTGGTTACCACACTCCATTCTGAGGTTTTTCCTCTAATCAGTACTTTCTGTTTTCTACATGTTAACCACTCCCTAATCCATGTACATGTGTTTCCTTGAATCCCAACTGCGTTCAGTTTGAGAATTAATCTTTTGTGCGGGACTTTGTCAAAAGCTTTCTGGAAATCTAAATAAACCATGTCATATGCTTTGCAATTATCCATTATCGATGTTGCATCCTCAAAAAAATCAAGCAAGTTAGTTAGGCACGATCTCCCTTTCCTAAAACCATGTTGACTGTCTCCCAGTACCCTGTTACCATATAGGTAATTTTCCATTTTGGATCTTATTATAGTTTCCATAAGTTTGCATATAATAGAAGTCAGGCTTACTGGTCTGTAGTTACCTGGTTCAGTTTTGTTTCCCTTTTTGTGGATCGGTATTACGTTTGCAATTTTCCAGTCTGTCGGTACCACCCCTGTGTCAAGAGACTGCTGCATGATCTTGGTTAGCGGTTTGTAAATTACTTCTTTCATTTCTTTGAGTACTACTGGGAGGATCTCATCCGGCCCAGGGGATTTGTTTATTTTAAGAGCTCCTAGTCCCTTTAACACTTCTGCCTCAGTTATGCTAAAGTTATTTAAAACTGGATAGGAACTGGATGACATGTGGGGCATGTTGTCAGTATCTTCCTTTGTAAAAACTTGTGAAAAGTAATCATTTAACATATTTGCTATTTTTTTTTCTTCCTCTACGATTTTGCCATTTGTATCTCTTAAACATTTAATCTCCTCTTTGAATGTTCTCTTGCTGTTGTAATATTGGAAAAACATTTTGGAATTGGTT
The DNA here is from genome assembly GCF_017654505.1 of Polyodon spathula. Lineage (NCBI taxonomy): Eukaryota > Metazoa > Chordata > Actinopteri > Acipenseriformes > Polyodontidae > Polyodon > Polyodon spathula. The sequence goes on along the minus strand of NC_054534.1, from coordinate 82,763,533 downwards.
TTAGCTCCCTTAGCAATGTTCATTTCTATTTCTCTCTTGGCCTTTCTAACTTCCTTTTTGACTTGCGTTTGCAGTTCCGTGTACTCGTTCTGCGTACTTTTTTTTTGGTCCTTTTTTAATGCTCTGTAAAGTGCCTTTTTTCGCTGAATATTTTTTTTTATTGATCTATTAAACCATTTTGGCAATTTAGTTTTACATTTAGATTTGTCTACTTTAGGGATGTAATTGTTTTGCGCCTCTAGTACTACATTTTTGAAGAACAACCATCCTTCTTCTGTGGGTGTTTTCTCTATTTTACTCCAATCTACTTCTGTTAGTCTCTGTTTCATGCCTTCATAGTTTGCTTTTCTAAAATTGTAAACCTTAACTTTAGTCTTTACTTTTGGGGATTTAAAAAACACTTCAAATGAGACCATGTTGTGGTCTGAGTTTGCCAGTGGTTCTCTGACCTCTGTTTTAGTTATTCTATCTTCGTTCTCTAGTCGGTGCCTTGACAAATTGTGTTAGGAAGCAGTCATTTGTCATTTCCACCATTTCTATTTCATCCTTCGCGCTACCCACCGGGTTTTCCCATTTTATTTGGGGGAAGTTGAAATCCCCCATTAGTATGGCTTCTCCTTTGCTACACACATTTCTAATGTCATTGTATAACAGATTATTTTGCTCACCGTCTGAATCTGGCGGTCTATAGCATGCTCCTATTATTATGCCTTTTGAATTTTTGTCTGTTATTCTGACCCATATTGATTCGGTTTTATTTTCTTTGTCCAGGTTTAACACCTGGGCTTCAAGACTGTTTCTTATGTATAGCGCTACCCCTCCTCCTCTTCTGTCCTGCCTGTCTTTCCTATACAGTGTATACCCACAAATATTATATTCGTCCCCATCACTCTCAGATAACCACGTTTCTGTAACACCTATCACATCATAGTTACCTGTTAGTGCAGTAGCTTCAAGTTCTAGAATTTTGTTTCTGATACTTCTAGCATTTAGATAAATACATTTAATGGTTGTCTTACCTGAGTTGTTGTTCTTGTTTTGATGCGGTCTCCCTTCTGTTTTTTTGTTGATTTCTCCCCCCTTCCTTTCTAGTTTAAATGCTTCCGAACCTGCTCGAGGATCTTTTCTCCAAGTAGACTAGTTCCCTTGTTATTTAAATGCAGTCCATCCCGTCTATACAGATAGTCCTCGTTGTAGAATGTGGTCCAATGATCAAGATAGGTGAAGCCTTCCCGTGTGCACCACGTCTTCAGCCATGCGTTTTGATTGAGCGAGACTCCTGCTCGCTCTCGCTCTCGCTCTGTCTCCCGCTCGCTCTGTTTGCCGTTCGTTCTCGCTCTGTCTCAAGCTCGTTCTCACTCTTGTTGTCTCCCGCTCACTCTCGCTCTGTCTCCTGCTTGCTCTCACTCTCGCTCTGTCCCCCACCTGCTCTTGCTGTGGACGAGAACGACTTGCTCTGTCTCCTGCTGCCCCGCTCTGTCTCCCGACTCGAGAAACAGAAAACAGAGAAGAAGAAGTCCCGCTCCTCGCTCTGTCTCCCACTCACTCTCATGCTGTCTCCCGCTCGCTCTCGCTCTGTTTCCCACTCACTCTCATGCTGTCTCTCGATCGCTCTCGTTCTGTCTCCCGCTCACTCTCACTCTGTCTCCCACAGCTCTGGTAGTGAAGTAAAATTAGACAAACACAGCTAAGACCTTAACATCTATTGTTTGTATTCAGTGAAAGGTGCGAGGAAGAAACATGTTTAGATATATTAGACATTCTTTCCAAGAAATAAAACCCCTTATAACCATTGTTTACATCACACTCTACAGAATATAGGGAAACATTAGCTATATGTTTCTCCAAAATGAAAAAAAAGTCCTCTTGTGTTACAAAACTAAGGAATTTAATCGAAGGCCTCAAGTATTGTCAGAATAAATGGTGCTAACTGGAGTGAAAGGCTTTGTAAATTTCCTTGTTTATCTATCCTTTATCAAGGTGTTTCAGAATTATGTGACATTCAGTGCAAGGCTTTGCACTGTTTTCAGTGTGTACCACCATCTTTTTTTATGATAAAATATGATTAGCTAACAGGTGACAGAATGTTGGCACTGTTGGCTACAGTTTGGCTATGTTATCAACATCTGCTAGTCTCTAACTCAATAAATATTGTATAATTCATAAAGAATGCAGAGATTAAAAGGTTTTTAAATGTATATTGTCAGAAACTGTTCTTGTTTGAACCAAACCACACAATCAGAACAGGCATCTGAGACGGTACCTAAAATGAACCAGCTGTCACTATTCGTCGCTCACATTAGACTTTAAAAGACAGTTTTATTTCATCTGACTAGCAAGGGGCACAATAAACTACTGAAGATGCATTTCATGACACTGTCAGCATAAATTATAACTGGCAATGGTTAGTAACATGAATTGAATTAAAAGCATAAATATTTACAATAAATAGTGTCATTCCTTATTTTTGTAACCTTGGGTTCCTTTCTCCATGCTATTACCTGCCCAACAGAATAATGCTAGTATGCTCGAAGTGGGAGCCATCTGCATAACAGGAGCACCGGAAGAGATTTCCTCCTACCATATAAATACATGCACTGGGGGCACAGTTGTGGGAAGCCGGGGGGGACCTCTTTTGGGGGAAAGTGAAGCTCAGCCATGCTCGTCGTGACCTCCGATAAAGACACACATTAAACAGACAGATAGAAAATACAATCTCCAAGGCAGAGGGAAAGAACAGTTACTCAAAACAACATACTTTTATTTAACCAAACGTTATAATGTACATTAACAAAACTAAGTCAACGCTCATATTAATATATTCTTCAACATTATAATCACGTTTTTAGGCTACACTCATTACATGAGATCAATCATTTAAAATCTGACATTTTCATTTAGGTATTATAGCTGAACAGTACCCATAATTTAGATAAATAATTATGCAAAATACTTCTTATAAAAGTATACTATGAAAAATGCTAAAATAGGAGAATCAAAGCTCAACATTTAATACATCACCTACGGTGTGGTAGATGTCATGAATGGAATTTGTTTGTCATGTGTTGGCAGCAGTCAAAATATCTAATAAAAATGTTGTATGTTGTTTGATTTGTAATCTTTTCTTTCGCTGATTTTTTTTTTTTTTTTTTTTTTTTTTTTGAGAGAGTACTTGAGAATTTATTTTGCAGGGGAATGGCTAATGCAACCCAGGGGGGATTCTTATTTTTATATTTTAATGATTTATAAAAATCCAGGAGCAGATTATCCTGCCAGTTTATACACCAAATCAACCTCTTAGTCTGTGTCACAAAGACGGCCGGGGTGGGGGACATCAGACCAGAAACAGGAACCGACTCAGAACACAGGTTTTGGAATGGTGAAGGTGCTGATGCGCAGTTTAATAATTAAACAGACAGAAAATAAAAGGTTTGTAACAAAAACAGCACACAGCGCGTGAGGCCAAAATAAATAGACAAACAAAACGAGCAGACACTAACAAAACAGGGTGGACGAACGCTACACAAAACAAGTACGGTGCTGGTGCTTCCAGCACTCGTAGCAATTGATATTTATAATTACGCTTCTCATCTTTCTCTCCCCTGTTCTCCACTCCCAAACACACAACCCCGAGTGAGAGAAAACATGCAGCTTTTATGCAGCTGTATGGAGACTCGACTACTAATCAATCATTCAATTGGAGTCGCGGTACAACTGCACGTGAATTAATAAAGTGCAATTCCCCGTGCTCACATATTATTACTTTTTACTTGCACGTGAAGTGCTGTGCAATCCTCGTGCCTAAATACAAATATACATTTTAAACACTCTGTTACACAGACCCATTTATATCCCATGTACCAATGACTATACACCAACAATAACACACAACACAAAACACACACGGGGACGGGCACTTTGCCACAGTCTGTCATAATTTATTTTGATTGTAACTCCAATCTATGTTGTTGTTTGACACATGACTTGACAATTGTTTGGTTTGGTTATTTCATGTTGCTTCCAGTGTTATAGTTGGTGTTATGCATGAACTCCTCTGATGGAGGTTCACAACAGCTGGAAATAAGCCCTGTGCACTCCAGATGTCAACTCCCAGCTCAAGTAAGCTTCCAGATCCAGTCTATGCAGCAATAAACTGTGGTTTAAGAAATCGAATTCTGCACTGCTGTCGAGGAGGAGCAAAAATATCATTGAGTGATTCAGAAACTGACATTTTAGTAATGATAATAATAATAATAATAATAAATAATAATAATAATAATAATAATAATAATAATAATAGAGCAGAACAGAGGGACGGGAGTAAAAAAATAAATACAAATAATGTAATCTCGGATTTCATACATTTTTCAAGGTCTGTTTCGGAGAGGGGTGGATAATGTGCAAAAGTGTCTTTTTGTGCTTTTCTGTAGCATTTACAAACCACAAAAAAATCATTATTTGAGGTGACAGATTCCCCAGTTTTATTTTCATTAAGATAGCTCTTTATTGCAGCCTGGAGACTAATGTAGCTTGAAATATTATATTCTTCTCCTTGTGCATTTCTTACATTTCCATAAAAATCCCTTATATCATATAATATCCCCCCACCCCAAAGGTACAAAAAATTTAATTAGCTCGAGGGGTTAAGCCACCAGGTTAAAGTGGGGGAGTCTGACCGGACTTAAGATTTTAGCTTAAGCCGACCTCCTTCTCCTTTAATGTAGTGTTTACAGTTAGTTTTTACAACATCACTCACCGTTGTTCGTTCAAAAATGTTGTAGTGAGTGGCAACACATTTTGGCTGGTATTCAATTTGGCGGATTTGCTACCTTGAGGGATTTTGACAGTTTTTTAATTGCCTTTTTTCTCTTAGCACATTCACAAAGAAAAATACAACACGGTTTTGCATGTATATTTTAAATTCCAAAGACACTCAAATAAATGTTTACTTAATAAAATCTGTCTTCTAAAACAGTAGGCCTATCTCAGGTACAGTAACTCATTATAGCATCTACAATGTCACTGCAGCAACTTGGAACACAACAAAGAAGGCCTTATGATAAGCATTTGCTATCTCTCAGTTTTAAAAATTAGCAATGGTTCAGAACATAACACACTGGAATGATCACAGTATTATGTAACTGTAGGACAGTATTGCCGCATGTGAAAAAAATGATTTTTTAAATCCTTTGATGGAAACTTTGGTCTCCCAAAAGTCACATTAATGGTAGGAACTGCACCATTTATTACTTTTAATTATTATTTGTTATTCAGTTGAAATGGTAATTGCATATATTTTAGTGAATGTATTTTTTTGTTATTTCTTTATCTGTGTATTCTAATTAGCAGTTTCTGGCATTTGGGTGTGTTGTTGGGTCTGGTAGCACTTGAGGCTGTTTGGGGCCACCCACGTTACATTCATTTCAGTTGCCCACCACTGACTTAGAGGTTTGACATCTGTGACAGCCACTGTATATTGAGGCCACAAGAGTACCGTTCGAAAAAGTGTGGAATATATTTACAAAACAAACACTCTGATGATGGATAATCATGCCTGCATGTCTGGTAAATAATTGTGAATACATACAGGTCATTGATTTATTTCTTGGCTGTGAAAGGCTCAATTAATGGTAAGTGTAAGATCTCATAAACAATAAACAATGTATTGCTTGTCAAGCTTAAAATATTGTATTCTCTTCCAATCAAACTTTCTTTGACCCTTATAAATTTGATGAAGAATGTAACTTGGGCCATATTTATCAAGGTCTTTACTCCAAAGTGAAATATGCACTATTTTTGTGAACTGTTAAGGTTACAAAAGTAGTTCTATTATACGCCACTTCAAAAATGACGGTACATTTAGAAATGCCTACAGAAAATTCAACAACAAATGTTTTGATGTCTTGAGTATGTTGTTTAGCATTATGAGATATGATCAATAATAGGTTAGGGTTATATAAATATAATGATAATATTGTTTAAAGCTGAATGCAAAGCATGAAAAATATCTAAGTGGGCCAATATGAGATTTAATAAACATGAAAGAATGGCAATAAACAAGTTAATTTCTGAACTTGTCTATTGTCCATTACTTTGATTATTAAGTGGTTTGCTTAATATAAAAATCGAGGTGTTAACAACAAATAAACAATGTATTTGTCTGTGTGTGTTTTGGTTCAGAGCAGAAACTGGGAGTTACAGGTTTACGCTTAGTTACATTCAATGAGACATTAACCCCATAAAATCCCACTAACCTATTCAGTGCACTGATATCCACAGTGAGCCTTATCATTGGAAGAGCAATTACATTCAGAGTTTCACTTATTTAGACTGTCTCCAACTTGCAGCTGCCCTTGATAATTATTTCTTAATTTTATTTAGAACTTCATAGCAAAACTGCCCTTTTAATAATTTTAAAATAAAACCAAACAAGAAGATGGTGTTTATTAGAATCAGTCTATGTAACCTATACTGTACACTGTAACTTTTAAATAAAATCAGATTAGTCTCTACTAATTTCACTAAGTCCAGATTTAGGCTTCTTTCAGTGTAGAACGCAGTAATTCACAGTCACAACAGTCCACAGGCTCATTGAATGTTTTTGTTTAAGGCCTTTTTAAATATAGCAAACTGTCTTTCTCAACTCCTTAAGCTGTGACTCCTGGACTTCCTTGCCGGCTAACACTGTCTGTGGAACCTTCCTAGTTTCCCTTTGGGGTGCTTGATAAACTTTAGCTGAGTTTGGTTGGTTTCACTTGTCTCTGTGACTGGCTCTCCTGCATTGCTCTGCACTGCTTGTCTGCTGAATCATGAAGAGAGAATGCACTCAGACACGCAGTCCTGTTGTGCTGGTAAGCTGACTTCTGCACTCTAGGGGGGTGGAGCCAGGAGAATCATTAAAGGTGCAATCCCTTTGATTTTAAACACATAGTAATGTAGCTAATCTTTTAGCCACTGCTACAGGGCCACGCATTGATCAGTACTTTTTACGAAGTCAATTAAGTCAGTCAAATGAAATCCAGCGACAGGAAGCAAACCACAGTTCACAGGATATCAGCGCCTCTGTCATAGATGAGAGGAAGACTTGCATAATAACAACTAGTGATGAACCTAGTGATCTTTGCGAACCCAGTCAGATGAACCAGCGTAAGACAGAAAATAACCTCAACAGGCACAAGCCTGGAGTTAAATGGCCAAGAGCTTCTGAGAAAACAGCATGGGACACAGTAAATATGGATCTTTGTTTTGCGTTGGAAAGGTTAGGTGGAACAGTCAAAAAGAAGCTGGATAAATTTGGGGATACCATCTACACATATGGAAGTGAGACATTTGGAGTTGAAAAAAGAAAGGAGAAAGTACAAACTATTCCTGTAAAGTCTAGATGGCAGCACTTCGGCAGAGATTGAGGGCTTAGTTAGAGAAAGGAGGCATCTGAGGAAGCAATGGAGGAGTGCAGAACAAACTCAGAAGGAGACACTCAATCTATCACAAAGGGTCATAAAAGATAACCTTGCAACATTGCGCAGAGCTGAGCACCTACGGAAAAGCTGTAAAAAGGAGCATGCAAGAACTAACTTTTAGAAAGACCCATTCAAATTTGCAAAGAAATTATTAGGGTGTCAAAATGGTTAGTGGGAGGAGAACGCTTGGCTTCTGGAATGTGACTGCCACCAATTAGTGCATGCATGGATGACATGACAATCATGACTACAACAGTAGCCTGCATTAATAGGTTACTGGGCAAACTAATCAATAACATTGAATGGGCATGAATGCAATTCAAGCCCACTAAGTCAAGGAGCATCTCTATAATTAAAGGTAAAGTAGTGGGTAAGAGGTTCTACATTAATGGTGAAACAATACAGTGTATGAGAATCCTACGAAAAGTCTTGGGAGATGGTATGATGGGGACCTAAGGGATATAGTTCCTGTGGGAGAAGTGAGACAACAAGCAGTGCAAGGGTTGAAGCGCATAGACAGCAGCGCTTTACCGGGCAAACTTAAACTCTGGTGCTTTCAGGTTGGTCTACTGCCAAGACTTCTGTGGCCACTCACTGTGTATGAGGTTTCCCTGACAACACTAGAGAAGCTGGAACCTTTAATCAGTTCATACGTCAGGAAATAGTTAGGAGTTCCATGTGGCCTCAGCAGAGTGGAACTATACAGTAAAGGGATACTGCAGCTGCCAGTCTCAGCTCTAACCAAGGAGTTTAAGTGCGCCACGGTTCAATTGGAAATGAAATTGGTAGAGTCACACAACAAATGGTGAGAAAGGTTGCACCAGTATTGTAAACTGGAAGTAAGTGGGCAGCAAATAAAGCTATGGAAGATGCAAAGGCTGCTCTTCAGATCAATGATATCATGAGGCAAGTACAGCATGGAAGAGGAGGCCTTGGTCTCAGTTCAGCTACTCCTACATGGCACAAAGCAGCCCCAGCTCAACGGAGGAAGCTGGTAGTCCATAAGGTGCAAAAGCAGGAAGAGAGGATGTGGTGCATGAAGGCAGTTTCCCAGGCCAAGCAAGGAGAATGGACAAGGTGGGAGAGTGTGGAACAATGCAAGAAACTTCAGTACACTCAACTAACTGCTGAAGTGGAACAGCGAGGATGGAGAGTCCAGGTTTACCCAGTGGAGGTGGGTTTCTGAGGATCTTTGGCACACTCCACAACCCAGTTTCTCAGAGACATCAGATTCTGTGGTGAAAAATTGCGATGCATAGTGAAGAACTTATCTAAAGGAGCAAAGAGAAGTAGCAACTGGCTCTGGTTGAGACGAAAAGATTCTGGTTGGGGACCTTGAGCACAGTAGAAAGAAAGTAACATCGATAGAAAGAAAGGTAAGTAAGCTGGGCTCAGTTTGCTGAGCTTAGGAGATGGAGGGGGGTGATACTGGAATGCCAGAGTCACTGTCGAGCCCTTATAAGGTGTCATGGGCTGTTCAACAATACACCAAGGATGGAAGGTGCCCACTTGAAGACCCCAGAGAAGTACCCTGCTCGGCTCAGTCCAGACAGTTGTCATTCTGATGTGCTAGGGAGGCAAAATAGGCTGATCACTGGAGCCAGCATTACAACACTAGGCAGAAGGATATCTACACCATCACATGGAAGGAAACACAGATGGATCACATTAGTTTACAATAAAATAAGCTATGTCTTATTTGGTGCTTATCTTGATGAGAGCTGAGTCCAATATCAAGATGACACCTACTCTCATGAAATGGAAATCATTTTTCAAAATTGCTCAAAACTGTACAATCTAAATTTGATTGTTTTGATTAATTGTTTAACCATGGTAGGATTAAAAGCAGTTTGTACTGTTCCTGTTGACAAAGATCTGTTAATAATTTCTAAAAAAAAGTCATATAGATCACTAAAATGTCTTTGAGGATTTTCGTTAGAATTAGATCTAAAGAACAAGTGGAAGAGTTAATCTGCGTCACTGACTTATTCAGATCTTCTAGTGTAATAAGGGAAAAGGACTCCATAAAATAAGTCTAATGGGCACATTAAGATCAGAACCGCCCTGAAAAATATGATCTCTAATATTAGTACTTTTATTTTCAAAATAATTCAGCAATACCTCACAGTTAGCTTTGTAGCTTCAATATTAGGGGGTGCATTCAAGGATGGGTCTCACAGTTAAAGTAAACCAGAGCCCTTACTATGTTTTAATTATAGTGAATTTTGGATGTTGTATCAAACTAGAAATGCAGTAGCAATGTACCCATTTAACTCCTGTCATTAGATCACAAACGTAATTTATGGGGAAATTGTGTGATTATGTTTATTGTTGGCTTAAGCTGACATTGACATCATAGCTCATTCAAGAGATAACACCTACAGAAAGTGTAGTAGCCCATCTTTTGTGGAACATGACTAGAATTCTGCACAGGTCATAGGCCATTTGAGGTGGGCCAATAATGTATTATTATAATAATATGATGACACCAAAAAAGAATGTTCCGTTCTGGATGCCAAAAGTCATTGTGAACATAGGCATTGCAAACATGGTTGAACTATTTCAATGTACAGTACAGTAGACTCACTAATCCAAACCAGTTGGGACCATACCCTGTTCAGATAAGTGCTTTGTTTGCTGTGACAGTAAGTAATGATAGTAATTTGTCATTTTTTGTGTGTTTCACTGCTTGTTTTAGTCTTTTGATTAAAAAATGTAACTGAAAGTTTGGTTTCTTTAGCTGTTATCAGCAGCTGTATCATTATGATAGTATGGGGTCTGAATATAGGAGTATTACATATTCTGTTAAAAACCACATTGTATAACAGCATACTAGGATAAAACCAAAACGGCTTTCCAGAGAGTTGGCTTGGTTTCTATATCTGTTATGTAGGCCAATATTGTATGATACTATCACTGCACGATAAATTATACACACTTCAGGGAAATCCTGGATTGCTCCTTTTTCCAGCTGGAACAAATTTTGGAAGACTAAACTTAAAGTTAACTAGCAACAAAAAGTTTAAATAGTACTAAGTGTTTCATTAGAAGCTGTAACTATGAGGTGGATTGATTACTGTTCAGTTGATTTTTTTTATTCAACATTAGAAAACGATTCAGTACCATCAGCCAATCTGGCTTTAGCTCTAGTGGGCTTCTATCAGATGGTAGATGCCTGCTATAACTTCACAGGATCAACTGTGAACCAAACTTAAAATCAATCTGTGTAAGTGTTGTTTTTTTTTTTTTTTTTTTTTTCATTTTGATTAAAACTTTTACAAAAGTTTACATCTATTGGACAGCAAATACTAAACAAAGATGCAATTGGTCCAAATTAATTGTATTAACCATAGAATCACTATAAGTTCAAGACAAATCTAGGTTTTAAAGTGTTTTTTTTTTTTTTTTTAAGAAAATAATGAGAACAATTTTTTGATAGTAATAATGCCCTCTCGAAGAAGGCTCTACCGTGTGGTAGGTGACCTTGACTTTCGTTGGTGCCCTTGCCTTTGGCTCAGGATACATAACTCCAGTTGCGTTCAACTGACACATGGTAGAGTCTTCATTGACAGACTCTATCTCTTAAGTAATGCCAGGGCTCCCATGCACTTTTTTCATCAAGGAACATATAGAAGAAATAAACTCACACTCCACTGATACCCTAGTCAACAGATTGAAGTCGGGGGTTCCCCTATAATGTGGTTCTCCCTCTGATCTGTATCTCATTATGCTGCTTATACCATCAGGCTTCTCATTCTGTCTGTTGTTCTTCTTCTGCTACACTTTCTTTCCTTCCAGGCCATCAGAGCCTCGCTGAATTAGAGCTGCCGATATCCCATCCACTGCTGTCCTACTGGCACTTGCAACTTAAGGGGTTGTATTTCCCACCAGTCTCCGCTGTTAACTATCTCTTAGGTTAGGGGGTTACCATCTTCTCTTTGGCCATTAGTGCCATAACTCAGCTGAACTGCTGGCTAGCCACTTCAAGCTTGATGATTTGCTGCTGGGAAGCCCATAGCTTCAATTCAAACACATGGAAAGTCTTGTACCAACTCTCATATGTGTCTTTTTGTCTTAACACCCCTCCCCCCTGTCAACCCATGTTATTATTATTTGTAACTTACTACTTTAAATGTAATTTCTAGTTAAGCTATGCAAATGTATTTGCCGACTCACTAGCCCTGAATTCTTGAACTGAGTTGTATCACCAAATATAAGCCATTTTGACTTATTAAAAGCTAACTCCAGGCTGTTCTTTGGAGCAAACACTGTTTTCTTGCTTGATCTTTAATGCTCTTCATTAAGCATGTATGTTTCATATCAGCCTTAGACCCTGCACTGATCGTTTCTGACTAAATTAGGTCATACTGAAACTATAAGATAGGATACAAATACATATTCTATTATATAATTATACAGTTGCCTGTTCATACATTCATGCAGCTATCAAATTGGGTTGGTTTACATGCAGTTTACAAACTCTCTGCATTGTTTTGAGCATATGATGTAGCATGCATACATTCTTCACGCTATAGGAAATGAGCAGCCAAAGCGTGGTACAGCTAAAAAGAGTGGGTAAATCACCTTGTGTTTAAAAGCTTTGCAAATTGACAAAAAATGTTGTTTCACGGCAACAAGTTCGAAAGACATACTATATGCTCACTAGACTTCATCAGTGAAGATCTCGTTTGTGACACAAACACAGCTTTTTATGGCCAAATTAGGCGGGCTACACTTGCAGTATAGTTCTTCAGCATAATCTGAAATCTTCTTATAAACGATATCAGCAGTCCCAAAAGGCCAAATCAGAACACTGACAGGAACATTTAATATACCCTTTACTAGTAATTAGGTCATTTGAATTTTAAAAGAGAATTTTATTTTGTTTTATAAGATTCAAGGAAGGAAAGATGTCAGGGCCAATGCTAATCTATAAGAAGTTTGTTTTCTTAAAGCTAGGCTCTTTGTAAAGGGCATCTCTGTCTTCCACCTCCAGCCAGCTCGTGGCTTTGAGTTCAGCAGAAACTGCTTTCTTTCAGCAGGAGACAGTGAGTGAGAATCTGGAGCCTGTGCTTTACCAGCTGATGTTTGCCAGTCATGTCCATGGCAACCCATTACATCCCAACATGAATAGACATACAACAAATTGAAAGAAATAAAAACAACACAAAAGAAAAACGCCATTTCAAACAATAAACAAGGGGTAAATAACACAGTTAATTCAATCAAATTGAACTTGTAGTTAAATCATAACAAAATACAGTGCATAACAAAAATTTGTGTTTACAAAAAATATATATTTTTCACCCAAACTAAACCTGGTCACTTTTGACAAAGACAGGTTTTTCATTCAGCTTGTATTGTGCAATCGGTCTGTGTGCTCGTATATAACCTGGTTTCTGTTTTGAAAAATTGTACGGACCATGTACAGATTTTAAATTGGGATTCCCAGAATATACAGGATTTTGAAATGACATAACTTCAATAATGTCATCATTTTAAACTGTAATATGAAACGAAATTCACTGGTTGAAAATGTATGTTTTGGCAAAAACTTTAATGTTCCTTTGATATGTGATTCTTATAAACGGAGTGCACTGTTATATATTTCTCAGTTGTATTTCAGATATACGAATGGCTTATTGAATAACCCTACACACCTGTCTGTTAAATGCATTGGTGATGATGGAAGTCTGTAAACCTGAACGGTCTCAGCAAGTCCGGTTGTTATGCCAATTGTGTCTTTGGAAGAAAAGTGCCATCTGGTCACCCTAATAATAACGACTGGGGTAAGTAGGAAGATTTCAATGTGATGACAGTAGCTTAGGTAGTCCGTTTAAAATAATAATAATAATAATAATAATAATAATAATAACTTTACTGCAGAATTCAGCTTGTGTCCAGGTCCCATTTAAATAAGTACTACATGTCTATAGTAATATTGCCAGTGAGTGGTGATGGGCAATTGTTTTGTTTTTTTTCTCATCAATTGATTCGGAGCTTCAGAGATCGGAATTGAACACATTTTATTAACATTGGTATTTACTGTCCAAATACTGTCAATTCCCATAAGTTTAAATGATTAACTTACTAAATTATTGTTCTGATGGCTAAAATCCATGCCTGTCTAGTGGCTTGCTTCTTGAAACTTCAAGGTAGCAGTGCGGATTCCTTGCTTTGATTTATTTCTTTTTTGCCGCCCACCCATTTAGTTGTGTTCATTAATCCAAATTCACGTTGCAGTTTTATCTCATGTCTTAGTTTTTTCATATGTGTAGATGGCTGGTGCATATCTTTGTATTTTGTTATGCAATTTCTTTAATGAAAATATGTGTCAAATTTCGTATTGCTTTATATGCACATTATTCTGTTTAACACATACACATTGGAATATATTGCTATTAAACAGTGTAAGTGAAAGGAACATTAATATACAATAAAAGGAAGCACACACAAAATCTGATGATTGTTTTACTGCTTAAAAAAGCATTATGTCGCATGAAATAATTTCTAAATAATTATTCTTTAAATCCTTATTGCAACTGCTTAGGTGCAATTGCAATTAAAATATTCTTATATTTCTGAACCAATTATTATTGGACAAGGCCCTTTGAGCCCAACTAACTTTACAATGCTAGAATAAATTACTTATTTATGAAGTCATTTATTCTCCCATTCCCATGAGCTATGTCTATAATTAACTGTTAACTCTGTGCTTGTACTGTTACTGCTTTCAAGGTCACAAGAAATCTAATATAAAAAATGAGAACATCCTGAGCAGTTTAATTTATTAGTTATTATGTGTTCCTAAAGCTAAAAATGACAATTGTGCATACATTGATACTATGGGGAAGAATGACGTTCTTGTTTGTTTGTTTTTTTTTTAAATACATTTCTGTAATTTGTCTTATAACTGCACTTTGAACTTCAAAGTAATGTATCCAATGTTCTACTGCAGCTTTATATGATTTAACCCTCCTTTTATGTTCAGAACTTAGTTACGCATGTTATGCTTCGGGTCACTTTGACCCAGTGCAATTTCAAACAACTTGAAACAGCCTTGAATTGATGAAATAGTTTTTCTATACATAGTTTTTATTCCTTTATGTTAAATATTAGAAATGAATAGTAAACTATGGTAAATGCACAGCACTGTAGAAGAATATGAAAACTGCAGACAGTAGATTGCAGACAGTATTGTAGTTGGTTATGGATTAGGTTTTAGAACATTCCAGTACGACTCACATTTTATTTTTGGTGCTCAGATTGAAAAGTTCCAGACTGTTCCAGAATTACATAACTATATATATATATACATAATATATATCGTCTATATATATATATTATAATATATAAGTATCTATATATATATAAACTATGGAATCATTTTTGAAGTTATGCTGATAACAAGTAAATTGCATGAAATCTTAAAGGTGTAGTGCCTATATAGTTCTAAAAATATCTTCCAGCTCTGTGCAGTAAGTGTTATGTCATCAGTATAACAAAACAAAACATAAAATCCCCTTTTTTTCATTTGCTTATTCTTTTGTTAGAGGTCTTTCGAAAGTGGGGCTTGCATTACATGAACTAATGGCTTATTTTAAAACTTAAATACGATAAAGGGTTGGTTTTATTATTAGTCGGAGTAGTTGTCATAGTATTTATTTATTTATTAGCATTTTAGGCTAGTGTCTAAACTGTAAAAGTTGTCTTACAGTTAACCCATTGGCTGTTGCACCAAAATAACAATTTCACAAATATGTTTGGGTGAAAAGATAATTAAAACCTTAAAGGTTTACATATACTTTACTTAAAACTGTGTTGAAATGATTCATGATTTTATATATATATATATATATATATATATATATATATATATATATATATATATATATATATACGAAAAGCCCTTTAAAATGTTTGTTCTGCGTGTGAGTCAATCGTGTCTAATTGCACAGCCTGAAATCTAAGTCTACACTGCCATCTACTGGCTGTAGGACCATATTACAGATGAGCTGCTGTCATTTCAATTCTCTGTAAAACCCACAAGGTCTTATTCATAACCTCCTGCTGTTGCAGGTGATAGTGGGATCATATCGGTTTAGTTTACAGAGTGAGAGGCAACAAATTGGAGGTGTGGAGCTTGTATATCTCCTTCTGAAAATACCAACAAACTGGTAAGTCTTCTATCTTGTAAAGCACTTTGTGATGGTGGTCCAGTATGAAAGGCACTATATAAAGATTATTATTATTATTATTATTATTATTATTATTATTATTATTATTAATAAGTCAAAATGGTATGTTTTTGATACAGCAAAGTGCACAGAAGTGTAAAGTGTGTATGGATGTACTAAAAGGTGACTCAGGAAAATATTTTATGCTAAAACGTAAACATTGATGATGTTGGGCACTGCAGCTTTAAAAAATATATATGTGCATGTTTTAGTAAGTGTGTGCTTTAATTGAAGAGAATGTTGTTTACTTGCCATCAGCAGCACATAAATAGTGTATGTAGTTCGGCAACAAGTGCTACTGCCCTCATCTGTGAGATACTGGAGCGTGAATGCACCACTTCACATCTGATTTGTGTTACTCCACAGTTGACTTCCTTCTGTGAAATGTATTTGGCATCATGTCAAAATATAGTCTAAACCAATTTTTGTCATGGTGTTTTCCATGCCTGCTGTCAACTTTATAAAAAATTATTAATTTTTCAGGTGCACCGAAGAACTCTAAAATATGCAACATTTTCTCTATACAAGCCTTCTTTGTTCTTACAAAGCATACTGTGCTGGCAGAAGATCTGTCAACTAAATGCATTGTGCATGTCATTGGTCAGACCTAAGTACAGAAATGATAAACGTTTAAAAATGATCCCCACTTAAAAATCTAAACGTCAAATAAAATACAATTACATTTAGCGTGTTTTACAAACATTTTGCTTAAAGGAAATAAGCACTATTCATACTACCCACATTGTATTCTTGGTGTTCAGTATTAAAGAGTTCCAGATTTGCTCTGAAATATAGCAGATGTATATAATTTAGCAAAAACTAAACATGCAGTACTGTGCTTTTTTACAGTGGTTCAAATGAAATGGGCTTGTACAGTAATGTTGCTATATATATATATATATATATAATATATATATATATATATATATATATATATATATATATATATATATATATATATATATATCACTGCAGGAAGAGTGATTTAAAAAAACATAACAAGTGCTCTGGCTTTTCTGCCAGAACAGGGGGTGGGTGGGGAAGGAGGCAAGGTATTGAAGAGTTTTCGGATGTCTGATTTTGGAAGAGAAGAAGGAGGCAAAGTCATCAGCCGAGATAGAGAAAGGTGGAAGGGGGGGAGGTTAGGAGGGAGGAGAGGGTAGAGAAACATTTATGGGGATTGATAGTGGAAAATATATGGGATGATAGAGTGGAGAGAGGATCATTTGGCAGAGGTACATGTAGAAGAGAAGAAAGAGAGGAGTGAGTGATAGAGATCCAAGGCAGCAGGGAGATTGGTTTTCGTCCATTTATTTTCAGCAGAGTGCAGTTCGGTACAAGCCGAATGTAGCACAGAGAAGAGCCAGGACTGGGGTGGGGAGGGGCGGGCAGGTCGAGGGGTGAGAGGGAAAAGGGAATCGAGGCATTAGGTGAGGGAGGTGGGATAAGGAGTCGATAGAAGGGAGGTGTGAGAGAGCAGCAGAGGTGATGAGAAGACAGAGGAGGAGTGGGAATGAAGGTTTCGACAGAAGGTGACAGAGAGGGTCGGTGGAGTAGGAAGGGATGGAAATGGAGTGACCGAGAGGGCATGGGGAAAGCATTCACTGGTGAAGGCAAGGTCCAGCTGATGGCCTGCTGTGTGAGTTTGGGGGGGGGGGGGGGGGGGGGGGGGAGAGACAGAAGGTGAAGGGAAGAAGGGGAAGGGAAGAAGGGGAAGAAATCCAGCAGAGTGGTTAGCTGGAGAGGTGGATATTGAAGTCACCTAATACACCAATTCAGAACTGTGTGGTCCTCTGATGCTGTAAATTCTGAATATTGCAGAGTGAAAAAAAGCAGACAGCCCTCGTTTTGGGGGACCCAAGTGCCCCAGGTAGAATAATAACTGGACATTCCAAAATTGGCAGAAAATTGGAAAATGAATAAAAATAATTGTTCAAGCAAAAAAAAAAGAAAGTGAGTAAGGGGTCCAGAGAGGAGAGTGGAGAGTGGGAGAGGACACAGAGAGAGGAAAGGGCAGCCGGAGTGGTAGTATTATCAGGGGAGATCCAGGTTTCAGTGAGAGCTAGGAAGTCAAGAGAGAGGTGAGAGGAGAGGGCAGAGATAAAGTCAGCTTTGCTGGAAGTCGAGCAACAATTCCAGAGGACACCAGAAAGAGCACGGGGGTGAGCAGAGGATAGGAGGACAGGCAGGGAGATCAGGTAAGAGGAGGATTTGTAGTGGCAGGGAGAAGTCAGAAGACGGGAACGAGAGGATTACTGGGATATTAAAGTTAGTCATGGTAGAGAGCAGTAGAGGAACAGAAGTAGAAATGGCTATGGGAGAGGGTGGTGCTGAATACAGACAGATACAGGAGGAGCGAGAGCATTAATTAATAAAAAGAAAAGAAATGTATGCAAACCTGGTCTGGAGTTGGAGCCTTCACATGCTTGGAAAGGAGATTTTGCAGCCGGTCCAAGTTGGCCTGTCCTCGTGTGGACTACCACAGTTGTTAAAAGTGCCTAAAAACCACAAATTGTGGGTGTTGTCGAGTGATTGGAAAACAAGACCTCTTATGTTTGAAAGTGGTCTTGGGGTACACAGGAGTCAAATATGGATCAAAGGTATATGTAAGGTATAAACCACGATGGGCCTTGCAGTTCCCATGATATATACCACCCCAGAAGTGGTACATTTCAACAGAACCGCACAACCCAAACCACTTATAACACGGCTAACTGTCATTTGTGAGAAGAATAATAACAAATAATTAAAACACATTTAAATTAAGACAAAACCAGAAACGTTTATTGTGTATATATCCACAGTGTAATATAGTTCCAAATTTTATTTAATTTAATTCATTGTTTGCTTATAAAAAATAAATTGTACATGTTCGTTTATTGTGAATTTCTGCACCGAAAGTGCCATCTCACTAGAAACTACCTTCAATTCAATACAGCTTTAAGCGTTGGGGGATGTTGTTCTTCCTATTTGCCACTAGGTGGCAACCAGCCTCCTTCTTATTGAAAAACTTTTTTGTGTTATTCTCTAAAAACACTAGATTACAATGTACACTTGTTCTGAAGACAAATGTACTGCATCTATTCCAGTACAGTATAACACATACTGACGTTTTGTCTTTGAATGTGTAATGGTTGTATTATTCTAAACATATGAATCTTCAGTTTTGTCTCATCTTTTAAAGAAAAATGACAATCAAAATAATTAGACACGCTGTATCAACTGCAGCCTTCTATTAAAAGAATATGGTACTTCCTGAAATAAAAGAAGAAATAAATGAGTAGTTATCCCAGTGTATGCGAATCCCAACGATGAGTGTTATTAAGCACACAGACACACTGTCATGTCACGTTGTTTACTGAAAGAGATAAGGATTGCAGCGGTCATGACTTCCTGCACCATTTAAATGACGGTGGCAAGATCTCCTGATCTGCTGGACCGCTTAGAGGACATATCCTTATCAGTTAACCACACAAGAAGAGTACAACTGTGATAAGTGGCATTAATACAGGGCCAGCGAGTGAACCCAATGGCATAAACAATGTTTGTGTTTTTATTACAATTATTTTTCGTAATCAGAAAGGATATATACCCACCCCCCCTTGGCAAAACATTTGTACATGCTAACAGAAAAAGTGGCTGTTGGCAAAAACCAGTGTAGCCAGTTTGAGCGAGTGATGTCGAAAGACTACCGCAATAATATACGGGCCCAAGTTTACAAAAATGTATTATTATTATTATTATTATTATTATTATTATTATTATTGAGCAATTTATTGTTTCCAAAATCTGACTATGGGGATAAAAAGTACTTTAAATTATTTTTTTAAGATGTAAACTTTTATAAATGTTTTAAAAGTATCCTGTTTTGAGTAAGTCTCAATCCACATAAATCTGTCAGTTTACTCTGGCTGCAAGTTCATTAAGTCATTATATTTATTCTTTTGTATGAAAAAGGTCCACTTCCTAGTTCTGCTGCCCCACTGAAACCTATCATCATATTGTTATCCCAACACCTTCCTCAACCATACGCCCTTGTACCCAGTATAATGTATTCTTGTGATACTGCATAGAAATGTTATAGACAAGCTATTTAAGTGTTGATTGTGGAATACTGGCCTGTCCATCTAAAAATTGACAGTCCTTTGTTGCGATGTTTCCTTTTAGCATACCTTATGATCAGATATCATAGTATATGCAAGGGTTACATTACAATTAAGTTCTTTATTCTATTGTCTTAGTCAGCAAAGAAGTTTATTCTGTGAAATTCACATTGGCCTGCAGTACAAGTACACGAATGATACATAAAACCTAAGAATGTACAGGTGACCTCTATTCTTTTAAAATAGCACACAATACTGCTGATCAGTACGGATATACTGGGGCAAATAAAAGTTGACTCCAGTACTATAGTTACTTAGTAATGGTTATGGCATTTTTTTAGGCCAGGTATGGGTTCTGGCATTAAAGCTCCTGATTTGGCCCTTCAAGAGGTATTTATCACATCAACAACCTTCATTCTTTTCATATACCTCCTCCTCAGTATTGATCAAAATACAATTTATGGCCACCGCAGTGTTTACCAGAGCAGATCATTGTACCAAAGAATTGGCCTAACAGCAGTTTCACAGATGATCAGAGAATGCGACCTTGAGCTAAAGGAAGCATGTGTAATTTTTTCAGACATGCAACAAAGTATTTACAGTGCACACGAAAGACAACAGAAAGGGTGATAACGCCAGTGTTTGTGAACATCTTGCCTCTTCTATGCATAGCATTGAAAAGGCACATTACGTAATACAGAAAAAGCCATGTGTGTATTTTCAGACCTAAAAGTCGTCTTCATCAGAGTGAAAAGTATTTTAAATAGTTCATTTTGAGTTCATTAAAATGTTTCATATACAGAGTGTGTTTGTGAATGAAGAGTAATGTCGCTAACAAAGACCTGAATTTTGGCTTTAACGACATCATGTGAAAATGAAACCATGTAACGCTAATGAAAATTTTTCTAGCCAATTTGAAGCACCACATTTTTAATGTAGCCTCATTGTTGACTTAGCAGGTAACCTGTTTTCTTCCACTACCCAGTTAATGCAAAGGCCAGTGTAGCATTGCCTGAAGACCCCCAGCCAAGACTGGCAACTCAGTGTGAATGAGAGTTGAACCATGCTTGCATGACTTATACCTCTAATTGTTTACTGTTCTTGGACATCCAAATTAGAGTTTTTCAATACACTAGGTGATTTGCGTGATTCCATTGCAGTTAGTAGTTTTGTTTGCCCTTATTGTACAGCTCCTCTTCCTGTAATTTTCTGGTGTGAAGCACCTCTCTAAACTCTGTCGTTCACTATCCTCTTCTCGTCATGTTAAAATCGTGCTTTCTGAGTGGAAATAATTATTTCAACTGACACAGCACACTTTCATAAAAATGCATATATTCTTACACATTTTAACATACAGTATAAGGACTTCTGCACTTAAATCACCTGTTAGCATGTGAGATATTCATCTGTCAGATGTTAAGGTGTCAGTACTTAAAAAGAAGCTACTCAAAAGGCAGAAATAATCTCCACAATTTATGTGTTTCTTAAGGTGGACATAATATGCATGTATGGTTACTTGTAAGTCTGTATGTATGCATTTAAGTACATTCATAAGTCATGCAACACTGTTGAATGGAAAACAATGCAACTTAAGTGTTGACATTATTGAACAACCCCTGGTGGCCAAACGGTGCATTACAGTGTCTCTGTCATACATTTTTGCTTTGCATATCATCCTCAAGTTTTCGTAATGTGCCAACGGTGTTGTACGAATTATGAATCACCCAATAGTTGCTCATTTTATCATTAAACCAAAGCATACCAATAATTTTTCTGTGACTCTTTTTGGTAACTAAAATAGAATGGATAATCTGATTCCTAATGTTTATTGACTTTTAAAACAGTTATAAAATATTGTGAAACTTAAGTTGTAACACCACTTTAAAATAACATAAAAAAACATTTTCTTTTCAATTAATGCAATACTATTTAGGCAAGGGCCAAGTAACTACTGCAGTCTTTTAATTAAAGATAGGAGGAAATTTTACACTGTTGCATTGGTTTGTTCTAGCTTTGTGAACTTAACAGGTTTTGTCCCAAGTAAAAGAAGCAATCAGTGACACTCATGGGTGAAGAGAAATCTTGCCCAGCACAGCCTCTATCAATGTACTGACATCGCTGGGGCTCCAAAATAGTCATCATACCATTTGGAGCTTGAGACATAGTCATTCACACTCAAGATTAAAAAGCATAGCAGAAGCAAATGAACCAAAAAAAACATGTTCTGCCAGAAAGTTAACAAACCTAGACATTGCAATTAAGAAACAAGAGGTTTTCACAATCCAATAATGATGAATTTGTAATGTACTGTATAAAGCAATATCACGCCTTTTATGATCTGGTGCTTGAGTCCAGTATAAGAAGCCAGGCATCAGTTAGAAAGGTGTATGTTAAGCAGCACACACAGAGGAATACCAGAACTACTTTTGCTGGTAACATATAATAGCTGGGAATGTTAATCATTCCAGCAAAGCCGCTTAAAGGGAGCTTACAACAATCTGCATGTGACCCTTCACATGCAGTATAGCAAGCAAACCTGCAATTCTACAAGTGAAAAAATACCTTAACTAGTGATATTGTGTCCTGGCCGTTTGAAAAAAACGTATTAGTACACACACAGGGACGAGACTTAAATTAGTAATTGGTTCAACTTTATGCAAACCTTTTATTAGTCTGAAAGTACAGTGCTTTCAGCTCAATACAGTATTAACAGCTCATTCAAATGAACTTATCAACCACTTGATAATACATGGTATTTTTTTAATCTTACAAAGTTAAAAGGCAGATCTGTGAAACTGCTGGTCTCACTTCTGCTCTTAAAATGATCTTACAAAATGACAGGTAGAAAATGTATACTGCTGACACAAACAAACATATTAACGGAAAAACCAGCACACACAACCATGTGGTTTCAAAAAAAAAAAAAACAGCTCTGGACTGATGCTGGTCAAGATAACACACTGTATTCTGTGCTCGTCCCAGTAGCGCACATCAGGTGGTTAGCCATGGCTCTGAACATTCCTCCACTCACAGACTCGATCAAACAGCCATATTTGGTACTTTATTGATTACCAAGGAAGTCAACAGCAGGAAGTTCACATACCTCCCAACAGAGTTATTTTCATGACGCTATTTTATTATCACCCCCCCCCCCCCCCCCCCTTTTCACTGGTCATTCCAGCTAAAATGAACCAAATTCTGGGAAGGTAATTCCTCTGTTTGAGGTGGAGGACAACATGTGATGGAGATTTTTTTTATTTTTTTATAAAAGAACATTTCAAACAAATAAATTCATTGAAGCAAGAGATTCTTAGCTTATTTAAAATAGTGTTATTAATAGGTATAGAGATAGATTACATGGTTGATGCCCACTTTCTTCTAATAAGTTTCAGCTGGAACTTAAAGTAAACTTGTACTAAAAACTATTTTGTTTCATTTACTGAATGAACTCCCAAAAAGAGAGAGAAGTGATTAAGTACACATTAGCAAGCACATGCTGACCCCAGAGCACAGGAAATGCACTCTAACAGAAGTGAATTAAAAAAAAAATAAAACAGGAACATTTTTGCCAACTGGGTTAAATATTAAACTAAGTGACATGAAAAAAAATAATTTTATGAAGGTAAACCAGATGTCATGCGAGTAATTTTGAAATTGCTTTGTTTATTATTTTTTTTTTTGCTCTTTGCACACAATCTATTGAACTAACCAGTCAGGAACCAGACATGCATGTCTTCCATGTGAAACAGAAAGGACTCCTGTAGTTCATTATTGCTGTGTTTGGTGTGACTCCTAGAGTGAAGGAACTTTGCTTGTCTTTCTCGCTTCACTTATTGTACTTGGTGCAACACAAAACGGTTCTTGTAAAAATGACATTGTGCACAATTAAATTTAAATGTTACATCTTTATTTAAAAAAAAAAAAAGTAGATCCATAGGAATTCATAAAAAACAAACATTAGCCCCTTGCAAAAAAAAAATGTTTATGTACTGTAGAACCCATAATTATTACTAAATGTACACAGATTGAAATACAATTAATCTACTATAAGAGAGTTCTATAGTGATTAACAGAGAAAATATATATTTTACAGTATTTTAGTCAACTGCTCTCTAGCTCAGAGATCAAGTTAGATTTTCTGAGATAACCATACAGTCATCAGATTAAGGCCAAAAATACATATTGTTAGTGTTTTTTTTATTATTATTATTATTTTGATCTGTGAAAATATACTCATGTCTCTATGATATAAACAGTTGTCTATCATCATAAACCAATAGTAATATGGGTACAAAAACCATACTGCCTGTGTGACTCTTTAATATCAGCTCAAGCGAGATAGCCAATGGGTTAGTTGTCCGAAGTGACAGACCCGCTTATTGACCAATAACTCCAGGTATTAACATTTAACCATTTTTCTTCTCTCTACAGACCTGTTTGAAAACCAACCCATTATCACTAGAGCTGAATCGGATAGAAGTATACAAAAAAGTGCAGGGTCACATGGGGTTAGCTTAAAGCTCTGTCCCAGAACCAAAACCTATATCCATATCTAAATATAAAATACACACACACACATATATATATAAATTTGGCCCAATCCTAACAATTTTTAAACCTTGATTTTAAAGATGCATAAATGTAACACTATCTAAACCTACATTGTGTATTTTCTTAAGGCAAACTTCATGACCAACCTTCTCTCTTTTTACTGCTGTTTCAGAACTAGTCTTAGTGATCAATATTCGTCAAGACAGCCAACCGAAGGTAAAGTCTTCCTAACTGGTTAAGGCAGGTTTCCAAAGATGATAAATCATTCCTTCACTTATCCAACCTGCTATACTCAAGACAATTAACCACTTGTGTTAACACAGGCGGATTCCTAATTTGCACAACATTTTTGTTTTGTACTGTTTTCAATTTTACTTAAATGTTGACATTACTGAACAATCCTCCATTGGCCACACAGTGCTCCAGAGTGACTGTCCCAGATCTTTCAAGTTTGCATATCATTCGCAACAAACCCTGCTGTTTTCACTATGTTCCGACAGTGTTGCACGAATCGAATTATGAATCACTCTCTATCCAAGTACTGCATTAGAAAATCTCCTGTGGTTTTCTTCACTATTATAAAATCAGGTTGATAAACTAGTGCATGTATAAAGAGCTCCATTTTTAATCATTATTCTCTTATTGCTCATTTTGGCATTCGGGAACCATGACTCCACAGTTATGAAATATAAAAATAAAAATACATTCTTACCCTGAACTTTTGATTTTAATTTTTTTTAATCACATATATATATATATATATGATATATATATATATTATATAGATATTATATATATATTATATATATATTATATATTATTGATCAATTAACAAACTGGTGCGTGTCTATACTACCGTTGTTTAACCCAAGGTAGTTCTGTCATTAATTCTTTTTAGTGTCAAAAGAAAACAAAAAAAACAAAATTACTATTAAGTTAATTTTACATATATTACATTTACCTTTAAAATTGATTTACTATAGGTAAAAAGAAAGAATGTGTAGAGCGTTCTAGCCAAAGCTTATGTATACACATAATGTTAATGCAAAAAGACTGTGTGTAAATATATAGATTTTATTTTGCTTCAGGTCATACAACAACAAAACTGTACTAAAATCCACCAGCAGTGATACTATGAAGAACCTGATATATAAAGTGCTACTATGTTATTAAGTACTGTAAATATTCTTATTATAAAAATGTGTATTCCCTGGGGTGAAACCATAGTAAAAAAAAAAAACAGCAACAACAATCATTTGGAATGTCTACAAGTTCCATAAGGTGGTTTTGGTTAAGCTGAACTTGCTCCAGTGGCCTAGAAAACAAACAGTGGTTGATTCTTACTTAAAACAATATCAACTGTATATAATTATTTCATGCAAGAGTTTACTAAAGTAAGTCTTTTAATGCTTTTAAATGTAAAGGTTGAATTGAATATGTTAATAAATACACGTTAACAGCTTCAGAAAAGAAAGAAGGAAAATTAATTATGTGCAGATGGTAAAAACAAAAAAACATGACATGACAAGGCACTATAGATCTAAAAACAAGAATACATAAAAACATAACAAGTCCAGTATCCCTGAGTTAAGGCTGCCATTATCTTGAAATCAAAGCTTGCCAATTCCAACGTACAGTCATGCACACATTATACAAGCCTATTTATCTAGCTCCATGATTTTAGAAATATTCAGGCCAAAGGCCAAACAGTGGAATGCAGTGCAGTTCCTATATTTATGCTGCACGGTCTTCTGTATTTTTAGAACTGATGAAACATTCAAATCCATCATTGATACAGTCACAACATTTAATGAAGATGCAGGGCTTCAACTAGGGAGGTCACTATATTAACTTTATCATTACCACGATATTAGTCCAGAAATTATCGTGGTACGTTGAGTACCGCGATATTACAGGTCCGATATTGAACTAATTGCAAAGTTTTCCCTTTTTTTTCTGAAAGGAAAAATCATCAATATAATGAGATTATCAAGAAACAAATTTGTTGCAGGTTGGAGCAACTACAGTATTCTTTTAAAGTTGTTTCTCACTAGTTATACAATCTTAAAATGGTTTTATTCTTTTCAGACAAAATGATGGCAAACTCTGTACTCTCTTCAAAATGGGGCCCTTAATAAATGAATATCTCTATGAAAACAAACACCTTTTATGGCCTGCCTCAGAATAAAAGCAAACAGTTCTCCTGATATTAGGCACACAAAAATAAGAAACAGAATCATCAACTTGGGTCTGTTTACTTGTTTAAAAAAATATACCCAAGTGGCGATCATGTCGAACGGCAGTAGGGCAGAGTAGGAAAAAGCAGCGCAAGTCAGAACAGCAAGTGGTAGGTCACTCGCCGAGGGAATACGTAAACCACGCTTCATGACACAAGAGATTGCTATATTAATATCTGTTAAGATTCATTTGTTCAGTAATTCTGGTCCTGGCTATTAGCTGTGCCCCATATTATTGTTTTATGTGCGTTTCACTTACGTGTGTTTCACTGGTTTCAGAAGGTCTTAACACAGCGCTCAGCTGTCTATTTGGAACCCCACTGCGCTGTCATCAGAATTGCTTCGGCAAATATGTTAATGATACCACATCCCAAAATTTCTGCCGACCTGTGGCAATGGGGCAGGCATTACAACGGAGCAAGAAACGTCTTCAGATTACAATTTCAGCGCAATGGGTTTTATTTTTTATGTATTCGCTCCATTTATGCGCCACAAAAACTCTGGGCCAAGTGCTGTTCCTGCTTGTACTGGCGTTTGCGCTGTGATCAGAATACAGTCCTTAGTTATTTAGTTTCAAAATATTTTTTGTTTGTTTGTTTTTACGGTTACCCCTGTATTTTTGAAATTATTATTTTTATAATCGTCCATGCAGTGGTGAGCTTTGGATATTTTAGTGAATTACGTTATTTCACTTGAGTCTAGCGTCTGCATTAAGGGCTAATTTTACAGCTTTTTTATTTATTTTTAGACCCAGTTTAAACTATTTCATGGTTACTATACTTGCGTAATGACACATTTTAAATTCTGTGTTCAAGTCTGACATTAAACATACCTTGATCTCATAGTTATCACGATTTTTTTTCGCTACAGTATTAATACCGTGGTGAATATTGCGGTATACCGTCAGTGACATCACTAGACTAAACTGACCTTGTGAAGGAAGCTACATTAGGAAATCTGGCACCTTGTGTATTTAAAGAGATACTAGCTTGCTAGAACAGCACATGATTGAAACAATGTCAAGAACTCAAACACCCAAGTAATAGGCAAGTACAAAAACAAAAAGAGTAGCATGTCTTGCGTGACACACAGAACAAAAGCATGCTCAGAAAAAGCCCAATCTACAAAGACAGAAAGAAGCAGGAAATAAAAGTGAAATTCCTGGAGGGTTTCAGAATCCTTACAGGGACTCACCATTGGCTTAAGTTCTCTGCCAGCAGCGGTGTCTGGTCTGCCCCCCCGGCTTCTGTCTTTCATTGATCTTTTACTATTTTCCACAAATTCCTGCAAAAGCAAACGCATACCAAGATCCCTGACAAATACTTATTTTGCATAATCACAAGACAAAATGAATAATTTATTTTTTAAAAATTGATTATTTTACACAAATTAATTTACTTAAGTTTGGTTGATTTTAAATAATAGTTTCCCCAATTACTGAAAGGTAATACCTGGAGTTTTCTTTAAAAAATTAATTAATAAATAAATCCTGATAACATTTTGTTAAATAAAAACAGGGAAACAACTTACCATAAGAGCCTTATCCATGTAGTACTCTTTACCAGGAGTCCCATCATTGTATTTTGTATCAATAGCAAAACACAGGAAAAGCACATCCACCACCATTTCAAATATGGACAGGAAGCAGTGGGCAACCAGGAAAGCAAAGAAACACACGATAATAAGAGGGAGCACCCAGACTGTATAATCCTGCTGGTAGTTCAGAGCCAATACACCTGCAAAGCCTGTGGTGCACACTATTAAAACCTAAAAAAAAAAAAAAAAAAAAAAAAAAACAAACACAAGAGAGTGTGTCACAAGTGGAGTAACTGTCCGCTTTGCAATAGCTTCTCATTTAGTGTTGAACAATGAAATTACTGTAAAAAACTTTGTATAAGTATTTTCTATGTGTGCTAAAAAGGGGGGAGTGACTTATACACCAGTGTGACCTACAGACTTTTTCCTGAATCTGTTGTCTCAAAACCTTCCAAAGAGCGAACACTCTACAATCAAAACATTACCCTAGGTATGTGTTTAGTTATTTATGGGTATAAGTGTTTGTAATACTTGGTAGGCATAACCATGTCAAATCCTTTGTTCTGCAAATTAAAGAAATCTTAAAATACCACTAGTATAACGACAATGATTCCCTGTTCAAATCATTGTTCCGTTCCTCCCCAACCCCAGTCTTGCCCCATCTTTTGTTAGCAGTCAGGTTGCCAGTGACCCCAAAAAGTACATGTTTGTATGATTTGGAAAAGGACGGAAAGGTACTTTCTCAAACATTACCTTTATGACACTTAGCAGAAGAGGGAAGCCGACCACAACTTATTTTAGATGAAAACTATAAATATTTGTAATCTCTAACTTGTCATGACTTATTTGTAACTACTTGCCAAAAATCACATATACAAATGGTATTTCCTGACAGACTTTAAGCTACCCATACCTTTCCTAGAAACAGTACAAAATCTCCAACAGTATTGATAGCAGCAACTCTCAATACATTCTCCACCAGAATTACAAGTGCGTCTCGGGCAGAGGTACAGAAATGTGTACTGTTGATAGCTGTGGCTGCATATGCATTCTGTAAACAAAACATAAGACAACAGGTTTGGTTTGTTTGTGTTGGAAGGAATACCTCATTATCATAAATATAAAATAAGTTACATATCTGATATCATGACATACCAGAGATGACATTCTACAGGGGTCAAACTTATTTACTATTCAACCTCCAAATCTATGTTACATTACCTCTGTGTCTTCATAGCTAGTTACGTTCATGACTAAGATCCTGAGCAGACTACTTTATTGTGGAGAATATCTGTTTCAGGATTTGTATAATATACTTTAATAATTTAAATATATATTCTATCTATTAAGGTATTATCATGTCATTGTAAGAGAGGGTGCTATGTAAGCGTGCAGGCTACAAATAGAAAGCTAATCATAAAAACAGCTACAGAAGTCAAAATGGTGTATGCTGAATTTCATTTTGGAATAATAGTCCAGGTCTCAAACAAGACTTATTTAGGTTTTTTTGCCCCTGTGAGGAATACATTCTTTATCTCTCTGATTTCCTGCATCCACATGTGAATAACTGTTGCAGCATATCAGGGGCTGCTTACTGGGTCATTAATGAGTGCACCATGACCATCACCTCGCTGCCAGCCATCACCAGTGGGTGCAGGTACTTTAGGTTTTGCCACTTATGCATTATGTAGCATAGAAGATTCCCACCATCATTAGCCTTGCCACCATACATTGTAGTCACAAGTTTCTCCACAACAATGAAAGTATCCATTGAAATTGTATTTCCAGTGGAGGCAAAAAAAAAAAAAAATTGAAATCTGGTCTTGGGCCCCAGACATTTTACCGGTACAGTTGCATTTCTAATATTTGCTGTCATTTAACAACGTCAAGCTTCCCACTCTATTCTATGAGCTGTTTCTCAGTCTGGTGTTTCAGGTTTCATTCTCTAAGGCAGAGCCAGTACTGTGGAATGTGCAATGAAAGTCGGGGGGGGGGGGGGGGGGGGGGGTCACTTGTATCAATTGCGTGTCACATAGCGATTCCAATCTACCTGTGGGTGTTTAGAAGACAGATATATTGCGGGAAGCCATTCAAATTTACAAGTACATACATAGTGTTTTAAATTATTATTTTTTGTTTTATTATTAGTTTTACTTGTTTAGTTGTAGTTTATATAGTTTTTAGTGAAAGCTAAACATGTCAATGTACATGTACAGCGACAATAGGAGTGAAGAAGATTTCAAAGTTGGTTAGGAGGATTTCAATACCAGCGACAGCGATGCTGACTTATCACTCAGCGATGACGATGAAGAGGTTGTGGAGCCAAGAACAGCAGGGGACTGGGTGTTTATTACTGATCGCCATGATGATGCCAGTCCTCTTGATTTTGCTCCTGTTTACACAGATGTGCACCCCGCCGTGGAACTTGAGAGTTTGCGTTCTCCATTGGAGTGCTTTTCGGCTTTTGTTCCCAAAAAGCTAATCACTTACCTTTGTAACTGTACAAACAAAAGAGCATGCAGCTACTTTACAGGTAAGCCAGCTCCAAACGGGAAGCTGTTTGGTTTGAAATGGCAGTGTTGTGATAAAATACTATCAAAACACAGCACTGGTTACAAGGCAATAAAGCAGGCATCTGCGGCAGCCAGATCCATCACAATAACTGCGCAAAGTAGCAAGTCGATAATGGCACACGTTTTGATGTTGTTTGATTTGTATTTCATAATTAATGTTTACTGATTATCACTATGTAACACAATTTTTGTTCCTGGGTAGTAAGTGTTATTTCCTAATTGCTTATGCCTCAAAAGTATAGAAAATGGCTATTATTCCCCACAAACTTTGCTTTTGTGACCAGGACAGTGATATTTCAACTGTGGGAAAACGGGCAAATGTGTGTCTTTTCGTTCATATAAAGTCAGAAAAAAACAACATATGAATCCAAATTAACATGTATTTATACTAAAGTAATACAAAGATGACTACAAAAGATTTAGAAGTGAGTAGTTTTTCGAGATTTACAATTATACTGTATTTACATGTTAATTTGGATTCATATGTTGTTTTTTTCTGACTTTATGTGAACGAAAAGACACACATTTGCCCGTTTTCCCATTGGAAATAGTGATATTTTGAAATATCATTGTCCTGGTCACAAAAGCAAAGTCTGTGGGGAATAATAGCCATTTTCTATACTTTTGAGGCATAAGCAATTAGGAAATAACACCTACAACCCAGGAACCAAAAAAAAATAAATTGTTACACAGTGTTATTATAGTATAGATAATATAGCATTATTAGCAGCGTTTTTGTTTTCACTGTTCAAAAAAAAAAAAAAAAAGTGTGTTTATCTCTATTGAACATGGGTATGTAGTACAATTACAAGTTTGAAAACATTATTTTCAAAATCTGGTAGCTGGGAAGGGGTTTCATTTTTACATCTGGAGTTGAAGTTGTTAAAGCATATTAAAAAAAAAATATGCAATCGTTACTAAAGAATCAATGTAACAGTTACCTGGTTTAAACAATTTAGGCACTTCTCTAAGCACCACAAGCAGCAGATGCAAGTTTTCAAAATGCAACGGGCACAAGCATTTTCCTGCAGATAAAAAACAGACATCAAATATTGAAAAGCCACTAAAACAAAAAAAATCATAAATCTCCACAATTTCCCCACTTTATTTCATGAGATAATTCCCCCCAAGCAATAAACCTCAATCATTAACCATGTCAATTCCAACATTTTAGAAATGATGGTAAGTGTTAAATTAAATAACTATTGATGCACATTAACACAACACAATATAATAATAGTTTTCTTACTTTTCCTTTCAGCTGGCTGTGAATGTACATGAGTATCAATCGAGGAATCTTTACTAATGTGATGATGAAGGAGCCTTTAGCCACTGTACCAATATGGTAACGAAGGAGCCGAAACACAGATGTGAGTATAGGAAGGGTAAGATTTGCTTTATCCCTGGTATAGGGACATACATACTAATATAATATATTATATATATATATATATATATATATATATATATATATATATATATATAAAGAAATAGAAAAACAAGCATTAAATCACTTTGGAAGTAGCCTACTGGTAATGTGATGTATTTCTCTTGCTTCATTTACCTTTACTACAGTATTCTGCAGATTAAATCAAAATCAAATACCTTTATACCTAATTATCTAACAAGATTTAAAACTGTATCTTACCTTGTAAAATAATATGTTACAACAGCACCAGCCACTGTCATCTGCTGACAAGCTAGAATGAACTCGCTTATCCAGATCAAACCAACAAAATGATACCAAGGCATGTACTGCAAAGGGCCAGACAGTTTGAATTCTACAAAGCCTTGTTTGTTCTTAACAGGATCTCCTGTTAATAAAAACATTAATATCAGAGTACTTAGTTTCAGTTAAAAGCAAAGAATATAATTAATTATTATATTTTCATTTCAAATAAACATGTATAACTTGTAGGTACAGTCATAAAAAGGCACTTTAAGCTAAAGCTGCATTGCAGCGGCACTAGCTAATACTTAAGAAATACAGACTGGTTCATAAATGTTGAACATCAACTCTGAATGTCTGCATGACATTTCCAGTACAAAGATGCTTGAAAAAAAGCACTATTTACACATCTGTCCTCTCAGATTCCCAGCTAACCCAAAACCCTTAAGGAGATGCAGCACAGAAGCAGCACACTAGCACAACAATTACTATGAGTATAAATTCCTCACCTGCAGTTCCCAGGAAGAGTAAAACCATAACCCAGTAACTCCAGAAGAATATTAAAGCCAAAAATGTCCAAAATGGCTGGAACACAAGCAGCGGAAGGTGGATAAAAACTTTTCCGGCCACATGAAACAGCGCAATTGTAAGAGCCACTCTTTTACGCATTATTAACATCAACAGGATCACCTAACGAAAAACACACCACAAGAAAAATGACTTTTTAAAAAATATTTTGTAAAGGTGAAAAAGGATCAACTTGTTTCACATTACAAGGATGTGTTCAAATGTATCACATATTGTCAACAAGGGGTATCTACTTTACCATATTCTGTTTTCTGAGTAATTCTCTTTAACGTGTTTCTTGCAAGTACCAATTAAAACTGAACGGATCTTAATTACAAAGCCAGAAACAATGCTTTTGTACTCATCTATACAACTGTTGACTCGTTTGTAGGCTGTCCATGCACACAATTGAGTACCTCCCAGTAACAATAACAAAAAAAAGAACTATACATAAGCAATATAAAATAGAAACATTAAATACTTACCCAAAATAAACAAGTTAATAAAAATAAAAATTTTAATAAAAAGTAATTTAAAACACAAATATGTCTATAAGCAGTATAGCAAATGTATTAGACACACACATATATATATATTTTTTTTTAAATTGATTTTTATATATATATATACACACACACACATATATATACACACACACAGCTGTATGTAAAAGTTGCATGCAACAGAAGTTGACCTGGCCTCTACATGGTACAAAGTTAAACATGACACCTTTCTGCAAATTTTAATACAGGATTATTATTTGTTTGCATTTATTACAGATTCAAAATAATAAACAAAAGTGAACATGGCGCGTGCAAAAGTTTGGGCACCCTGTCACTTAGTACTTGCTAACACCTCCTTTGGCAGATATAACTGCTTCCAAACATTTCCTGTAGCCAGCTAAGAGTCTTTCTATACTTGTCTTTGGAATTTTTTCCCCCCCCTCTTCCTTGCAGAACTCTTCCAGCTCAGAGAGA
This sequence comes from Polyodon spathula, assembly GCF_017654505.1. NCBI lineage: Eukaryota > Metazoa > Chordata > Actinopteri > Acipenseriformes > Polyodontidae > Polyodon > Polyodon spathula. The sequence continues at coordinate 82,729,623 of NC_054534.1, read as the reverse complement.
TTCTCAGATCTCCTTGCATGCACTGCATGTTTGAGATCTCCCCACAGATTTTCAATAATATTCAAGTCTGGGGACTGTGACGGTCATTCCAAAACCTTTCTCTTTCTTTCTTGTAAATATTTCATGGTTGATTTACAGCTATGTTTTGGATCATTGTCTTGACTGACTTTAGAACATTATCTTCTAGGATTTGTTGATATTTATTTGAATCCATTCTTCCTTCCACCCGCACAATATTTCCAGTTCCACTGGCTGCCACACAACCCCAAAGCATAATAGAACCACCCCCATGCTTAACAGTTGGTAAGGTGTTCTTTTCTTGAAATTCTTCACCCTTTTTTCTCCAAACGTACCTTTGTATGTGTGTGTGTGTGTGTGTGTGTATATATATATATATATATATATATATATACACACACACACACACACAATTTTTTTTTTTTTTTTTTTTAAACAATTTAACATTTCTGTTGTGTGTTTCCTGGGCTAAGCAGTCAGCTATAAATCATTTACTGTTCAATTAGAAGCAGGATCAACCAACCGTGAAAACTGTAGCAGCAATTGCATAAACCAGGAGAGCCTGAACATTATCTCTGGATAGTTTAAGTTGATCTGCTGGAAGTTCATCAGTCAAGGACTTCCTGTGATCCACATATAACCACCAAAGAACACCTGTGGCTCCTTTAAGACATTAAGAAGGTGGGTTATGAAGACAGATATATATGTACAGAAAAAGATGTGTTTATTAGGAACTGTAACTATATTGTATGTACTTACTGTAAGAAAATGTAACAGATTCAGTTGCCTTGTTATATTTAACATTTCCAAATTACTCCAGAACCAAAGGTAAATGATAACACTAACTTGAAAATATTTCTATATATTGTTTAGGTTCTAATGGCACTGCTAAATACTTCAAACTCAAACATGGCAATGCAAATATCAAAGTATTGCATCTTAGGCCAATACCAACCCTCCAATCCTCCTGGAGAGGAATGACTTACCCCCTCATTCAATACATATACCCTTTAAAAAAAAGAATCTCTTAACAACTGCAACAAAACTTAATCAAAGGAATTGTATTTTATTTAAACACGTTTTGCTGACAGTGTCACATTGTCAGGATCGAAACCGCATGACGTACGCCAAAATGGCAAAACAAACTATTCCCAAAATTAACACCATTTGCTTAAGTGCAACATGCTGAGATGTGGCTATAAAAGTGGAGGATTCTCAGCTTGCACGTCTTATTGGTGTTCACTGTAGACACGTTTGAAGTTATGCCTAGACTTACTGAAGCTCAACGGAATAATGCTATTGGACATCTGGAAGCCAGCGAATCTCAGTCCGCCGTGGCACAGCGTCTGAATGTTTCCCAGGGCACTATAGGACAACTATGGCACCGAAATCAGCAACGTGAAACAACACTTGACCGCCCAAGATCCAGCCACGTGTGACGATGGCAGCCCAGGACAGATTTATACACTTACGTCATTTACGTGACAGGTTCACGACTGCAACCTCTACAACATCTGCAGTACCAGGAAAGCGTAGAATTTCCAACCAGACTGTCAAAAACCGCCTACGGGAGGCAGGTATCCGAGCATCAAGGCCAGTTAGAGGAGTGATTCTTACGCCACAACATTGTCAACTACGATCAGTGGTGTCATAAATCAGACAGTATGGCCCATACAAAGATGGGGAAACATGGTGTTCAGTGAGGAATCCAGATTTCTGCTTCAACATGCAGATGGATGAGCCCGGGTACACAGGCGACGTCGGGAACATTTTACGGCCAACTAGGTCCGACAGGTTGACATTTTGTAGTTGTAGATTTGTTGGTGGGAGCGTCACATTGTGGGCGGCAATCTCAGACACTGGCAGAACCAACTTTGTTCATGTTGACAACCCGACAGCTTAGCGCTATTGTCATGAGATCATACGGCCTCATGTGATTCCATTCATGAACTATCGTAACGTCATTTTCCAGCATGACAATGCATGACTGCACACAGCCCGGGTCGCCACAGCTTTCCTCAATGGTCAAGTGCTACCCTGACCATCACAATCACCAGATCTGAACCCCACTGAACCCCGCTGTCATGGTTGCCAATGACTTTTTAAAGTGACTTTATTATTGAATGTCTTAATGATTTCTGTACAGGTTAAGGTTCTTTAGAACTGTCTATTTTACATGCAGACTGCCATACTAATGCTATAAAAAGTACATTCAAAACACCAATGTGTTTCTTTATTTGAGGAGTATATGTTTAAAATACAAAAAGAGAGGGGTGTAAACTTACCAACTGATCCAAGAACCACTAAAACAGTTAATACCCAAACAAGTACTGTAGAGATATATCGAATGACGACCATTAGAATCATGGACAGAACTTTAAAAAAAAAGAAAGAAAAAAAAAGTTTACATTAATTAAACTTGAAGTAATGCACTCAGTAATGCCCACACTGAACTATAAACAAACATACATTTGATTGCCCTTTTCTGCAATTGTTGCCACTAGAATAAGCCATTTCTACTTGGCAAAATAGTTCAAATGGCATCTCATGGCACCATGCCTGACAATACTGCTGCTATTGCCATTACACCTTACATCTCATTGAGCACTACTTTAAAAAGAGCAACAAGCTCAAATCTGAAGGACAACTAAATGTACATAATAAACTCATAATCCGTGGCAAGACATTCCAGAGGATAATGACGACCTTTAAAAACCACACTATGACTTACCTAGTGATAGAAAGCAGAGTCCTATTATTATTTCTTTGCTGGTCATGACTCCACTGATAAGCCTGTGCAGAACACTGTTGTCACTAACGAAGGTGATCAAGGCCTCAGCAAAGTTGGCATAGCAAGAGACGTCAACCGGGATGCAGCGATGGAACAGTGGGATCGACTTGCTGCTCAAAGTAAAGAAAATTTAAAAAAAAAAAAGCAACAAAAAATATTTATTGATGAAAAAAAATCTAAACTAATGCACAATCATAATAAAGTAGATAAACGTCATCTCATAATCAAAAGTTGACATTCCAAGTCATCTCATACATAACCATGGTCCATAAATATGTCGAAATGTGTATTAATTTGTCTGAACACAAATACCGTATTACTTCTCCTGCTCTCTCCTCTTTGTATTTAAATTTGAGCTTCCACATTTAGATGATTAGTACATTTGTACACTAACTGCATCAAACTGTATATTGACACAAACTGATACAGTAAAACTTACATCCACATTCAGTAGGTAATAAAAAAAATACCAAAACAAACTTTTCAAGTAACAATTAAGCATACAATCAGAATTAATTCTGGGGCATGATATCTCTGAACTAAGATTAAGCATGTAGTGAATGACTAAACTAAATAGGAATAATAACAAAAAAATCCAATAATTACCTTGGTGGCACAGCAAGTTTTGGGCATAACTTGGCGGACTCTGGGTCAGTGGTATATTTAGAAACCTCTAGTTGATAGGCGCAGAGTTTTGACCCTAATGAATTAAAACCAAGAAATTGTCCAGTCAGACTTAAACAGTGTTTCATTGTACTTGAAAACGGAACTAGTGCTACAAAATGTGCACTTTATATAGCAATCTACTGATTAAATTAGATTAATAAAATACACAAATCAACAAAAATCACTGTACAGTGTTCCAGCAGTGGAGCTAATCTTTAATAACGTGTGCATTAACATGCTATAAGAGGCAAGAACACTTAAATGCAGAGGAAACTTTAAACAAATCACATTCATTATAATATAAAACTTCTCATGTTAAAATGAAGGGGAACTGTTTAAATATTTTTGCTGCCAAATCAAAAATTTGAACCAAACTGCTAGTCACATATTTTCAAAGGATTATCTTTTTAAGCCACAAAATGCAATTTGAAAGCCTTACCGTTGTTTTTTGCAAATTCTTGCACTTCTTTTAAAGTTTTTAACTCTGTACTTGGACATCCTGACACACACAAAGCAACTGATTTGATTCTTCTATTAACTATGTCAAGGTTGCATGGATCTAAGAAGAAGACATATCTAAAAATAAAAAGGGTTACATACATGTTACAGTACATACAAGAACAGATTTTTGTTCTAGTAAAACTGAAAGGACAGATTTACTAAGCTTTAACTTTTTTTTTTTTTTTAAGCATGCTCAAATTCTTTATTTTATTCACAGTTTGAATGTGTTATTACCTTTGTAGCGGTGAAACAAAAGCTTAGTCATTCTGTCATATGTCTTCCTTAAATTTCCTAATATGATCCTGGTGAAATGTGATGTTAAATGGAAATGTTTATGGAAAGTATAGCTTATTAAATATTTACCTGAAAAATGTTTACAGCCCCTAGCCTTGGCTGTGCCTGGTACTGGCCGACTATTCCATTCTCAACCACTGGTACCCCTTAATTAGCACATACAGAAAAACTACAAAGAATTTACTAGAAAAGATTTGTAATGAAATATATAACTTCAAATAGCCCTGGAACTGACCAAGGCGGTCAACATATATCTATACATGCTGTAATTAAAAGTCTTAACATTTTAAATCAGATTAAAATGTTACGAGAATACCACATTATTTTTTAAAATAAAGACATTTATTTGTATTGCCTCGTGGGGCACACTTTGCAGTGGATGAAATAAAACATAAATCTTTCCTAAGTAAAAATGATTTTGCTATAATATTGATGTTCTGTACCCTTACTCTCTGCTGCTCAAGCGGTGAACTATTTCCAGGGGAAAATACAAATAAAACATTTTTAAAAAGCTGCAAAGCAATTAATGTTTTTTTTTGTTTTGTTTTTTTTTAAATTAACATAATATTTTAGGTAACTGTGTAAAACCGATGAGCAGCTGTCCAGTTCTAATACATTTTATTGGTAACTACTTTGGGCTAAACTATCATCATTAAAGTGAGCAATGAAGAACTCACATTGCGGAAACACATTTTTAGGAATAACAGTGCCAGCTAATATTTGGCAGACTGACCGTGTTCAACCAAGTTCTAGATCAAATGTTATCTGACTGAAGGTCATCGACTGCTATTCAGTTTCACTCATGCTCTTTACATCATTTGGCTGAACTACTACTTTTCCTACCAGAGCAATTAGATCAAAACTATCCAACTCCAAAAGCAAACTGGACTATCAAGAGGTTTAGGTGAGGCAAAATTAGTTCATGCAGCCATAAAATGTGAATGGAAAAGAACATTTTTTTTAAGCTAATGATCTCTAAAATGTCACGTTTGTTTTGTATTACGAGATTCCTAGTGTTATTATCGTCTCCACTTATTATAAAATATAAAACTAAATAAGTACATTTGTTACACCTTAGCCAACACTAAAAAGTTAATAACCCAGTATCTTCTCAAAACAAACACCCAAAGTGGATTAAATCCCTTAACAGTAAGTAAAATTAAGAAAAAGCATGAATGTCTCCCAAAAACACCTTAATGTTAGGTTTGCATGCACCAGAAAGGCAGGATGTATATTGTTTGTATCCAAAATAGCCCCACTGAGAAGGGAAATACAAACAGGCATGAAAGAATACTAACATGTATTTTGCCTATCCAGTTTCACAACTCTCTGTAGCAGTGCTTGTAGTATAATGCCATCTGTTTGTTTTGTTTTTTTCACTGTTACAAGTGTCTGTCGATATTTACAAAGTAACTATTTAAAGTGACAGTAAAGACTTAGAATTAGAAACTACATAAGCACCTTGGAAGATACATTGACAGGCAGTATTTGTAATTTCAGAATCAGAATGCAACCAGGGAAGTAATTTTTCAACATTAAAAGGCAGAGACTAAAAATGAATACTGTATTTATCCTAGAAAGCCTTATGAAAAAAAAGTTCAAAACTCACTTATTTTTCGTCTGATCGAGCCCACTGTATTCTATTCCTTCTACTTGTGTATTCTTCTGACCACAGATGTTTCCATAACTGTCATAACCAGACACTAGCCTTGCTGCTGCTCCAGTTGCAATTGTAAATCCACAGATTAATCCCTAAAAAAAAAAAAAAAAAAAAAAGTTTTCTTTCTTGAAGATTAAGTTGGACGGATACAAGTGCATTAGTGTATAGATATTGAGAAACAAGAATAATGGCATTCCAGCATTTAGAAATGCTGTGGCGATTTGCTAAAGTTTGGTCAAGTAGTCAAAGTAGTTTTTTTATTTTTTTTTTATCTCTGTATTTGAATGAAGGAACATATACTATAATTGAAATTAAGCCCTAATATACACTACTTCAGAAAATCAGATTAGTAATGTGGCCTTTGCGCTTTCAACACCACTTTACACTGGCAGTGAACCATTCTAACACTAGTCCACATATTTATTTTTGCTGGCTCTTTTATAGGTAAGTTACAATTTGCAGCATTACATCTAAACTTAAAAGGGGAGTTTTGTGAACAAAAACAAAGCATCTCCAGGGAAGTAATCAATAGGGAGCGTCACATCTGATCGGATGCTATTTAAAACTGTAGCAAAACAAAAGGCTAAATCGTATGTCCAGCGGGGAAAGAATGTGGCAATGAAATCGTTCCATTATCAACTGTAATGGAAACTTAGTGATAGAATAGTAGCATATGGGGGTGTATGAATTATACAGACAATGTCAAACCGTGTGGTCTGTATCACTGATATTGCCAACACAGTTAACATGAATAAAGAGTTATTTTGCCTACAACGTGATGATGTTAATATGTCATCTAACAGATTAACAGCTGCAAAGGTAGGAGCAGATGTAGTAGCTATGCTCTCTCTTTGTGCTATTCCTAAGCATTCCTTAATGTGTTGCTTGCATGTGCTTTAACAACTTACTGTACTATGGTACTACACTGGGGCAGTATTGGATTATTCACTTTTTATTTATGTATTTATTTTAGTAAATTAGACCCTTTTTATTTCTGTTTTTAATCGCTTTAGCATGATCATTGCCAAGAGAAGAAAAATGCTTATGGTTTACACCACTCCAGAAAAAGAAAAAAATTATTATACCATTCCAACACAGAAAAGAACAAAGATCAGTAGCCATGGAATGTCTGTACAACTCCTATCCTTTAAAGGTTTCCATTTTCGTTTTGATCCCTGTAACAAAGCACCAAAAGTTAAAAGGATGTTAAAACCGACACGTGGAATTAAACACTATAAACACAGTATGTTAATAAATATATTATTGTGTTTAATTTGATACAACCACATGTATCATTTAAAAGCATTTTACCAAACTAAACCTCAAAGCATTTGGTGTCAAGAGGCAAAATATTAGTTCTCATCAAGCATTTAATGTTTTTATTTTTTTGTCAAGCTGAGGCTTTAGTCCACTTCACAGTGAATGGTCCATATATAATTGAACAGCTAATCAAGATTCCGATGGGCAACCTGCATGAGGGAACACACAACCACACCTTAAATTATGCCAACTTGATAGTACAGGTAACACAATAAATGTAACACTATATTAACAAGAAAATATGTTAAGTACCTACTTATTTTTAGTATCAACAACATCTGGATCATGAACGAATCTGAACGAGTGTCGTTGATTTCCTTATTACTACCAGCAACATTGTATTAACTGTTCTTTGCTTGCTTTCTCAGAAAGTACATTTATTTTCTGGTCATCACTCCTTAAATCATGATAAACATTTTCGACTTAGTTGTTTATTGTACAGTGGATTGTCAGGATCCTCAATCACATTACATTCTCACCACAAATAAGGCTTAGAAAACTACAGTAAGCGTAGGACATTACAAAGCTAATAATTAATATCTGGATTGTCGGACAGTGGATACTTCATAAACAAAACAGTACCGCACATTAATTATTTACTATAAAACAACATAACTTGGGTCTTTTCACGCATCACTGGAAAATGGAGCCATATTTGTTTACATTTTGTGATTCCAAATGGATTTAAAAAAAAAAAATAATAACACAATATCCAACATGGGTGGTTTGCATAAATCGTTATTACTTGGAGATGAAATTACGTGTATTTTTGTCTGAAGAGTTATGCGATGTAATACTTTGGTTCACGTTGCATCCACGGATGCGTAACAAACTAATAGGATTACAATGCTATGAAAATAAGATCACACGTAATTTTACCCACTAACCACTAAGAATTATTAACCCGCCTCGGGATTTTGTAAAGATTTTATTTAATTTATTCATAAAAGCGACTACTGATTTAAACAAAAAATAAATAAAAAAAACTACGGGGGGAAACGTTGCGTTTACCTAAGTTAATGAAAAAACCATTGGGACCTTGGTCAGCGTTTCTGGATTTCTTAACTTACCTCTTTGCTGCCACAGCAACCCATTGCACGTTAACTACTGGCTACACTAAAACTTGAGAAGGAGTTCTATGTAGCTCCTTTTAACTTTAATGCAGTAAACAAAATTTTCCGCAATAACCACGAAAAACAGCTATGTCCTACTTTAAACACATTTTAATCCCCATTCTCCTCCTCAGGTAAAAGGATTATTTACTTATTTAGGATTTATCGCGCCACACTTCCTGGTTGTTTCATAGGATAATAAAAAGAAGGATAGGACAATCAATCCCATGGTTCAATCGCAGTATCCCATGATTCAATACACGTAATCACTGCAGGAGCCATTATTGGAGCCCAGAGCATTGGAATGGTGTGTTGTGCAGTGCAATGATGCTGCATAAGGGGAGACAGGCGGCAAAAGAAATTGACTTTTCGTTTTCCCCAAAATATCAACAAAATTTAAGAACCAATCTATGATTATGTAACAGTTTAAATTGTTTTTGGAAAAATGTTTACCTCTTTATATACCTAGACCTCAGTCGTGTTTGTACTTCCAGCTGTCTGATTCCTAGACAGATTATGCACATTATGACTTAAAGTATCTATGAAGAATTACAACTGTATTTTTATGCAATGTGTATAAAATATGTATTTTCCCTTGTTCAATTTACAAGTATTTGTATTTTATAAAGTTAATTGTGTATGCTTTTGTGTTTTTGTACAACTGGGGCGCAGTTATTTCTATAATTGTATACATTTGTTGCTCCAATGAAGGTGTGAAGGCACTTCAATTTTAAAGTATGTTTTTGCCTTTTTTAAAAAATATGTAAATAAAATAAAATAATAGCAGCTGAGTTGGTTTCATCCATATGGAGTTGCCGATGTTTCTACATGTGAAATATTTGGGTGTGATACATTTTACTTGACCACGTGTTCTTTGTTTTCAAACGTTTAGTGAAACAATGTTGAAATGTTCATATGCTCCTCCAAACAGTGAATATTTCAATTATAATTTAATTAATGACCATAATGGCTGTGGGGAGCAATAATATTTAAAAAAAATACTGGTGGAAAAAAGTAGATTTTTTTTATCACTTATTGCCTGCATATTTCGCTTTAATCTTTTCCAATTATTTTTTGATTGTTAAATAATTGAAACAAACAGCAGAGATGGATTTGAACACATGGTGTAACAATGAACCTATATACAGTATTAAACCAGTAAAGACACTCTTTGGCAGTGGCGAATATGTGATATAACGATTTTGCATGAACTTACAACCACTTTTTGATACCTGTTTTTTACAACGATTATTTAAGAACGTATAAGAATTAAATTTGCAAGTATTTTGCATTGGCTGTCGAGAGTCACAGTAGTGTTATCAGCCTTTCTTCTAACTTGGCTGGTTTAGTAGTCATTGCAAAGTACCTGCAAAATGTATTCCTTGCTACTCTATTCCCATATGCAAATCTGAACTAGAATATCCCTTCTGGGCTCCAGGCACTCGCCCCTGTCTTAGCTCTGCCCAACTGTGGTATCATTGTCCTATCCTTTTTACTATCCTTGGTTGTTTCGGGTGTAGCCGGGAAAAGATGCTGTCCACTCAGAAAATGAGTATGAATGCTGGGATACTGGCTGTCCAAGGCAGTCCTGTAACAATCAGCCAAATATATGCTATTGTACCAAGATGATAATCTTTGACTCAACTCCGTTGATTCTCAATGGACTTCCGTCAACAATTTCCGTGTTGCAATATGTATTTAATTCAACTGTATTGGAAACGTTTGTGTGTGTGTGAATTCTGTATCAGTTAAGCTAATTATTTCATTTAAATGAGCGTCATACTGGATATGGTCTTTTTAGTGGATTGTATTACTTGTATTATTATTAACAGCGGTTGCTGCAATTCAGTTTTTCAATGCAGATTCGTTCCTCTGCTTGTTCATTTTCTAACGTTTTGCATGTCCTTGTTTACTTTCTCTTATACTTTGGGGGTGTACACAGTGGCATTGTGTTATAAAATAAAACTGTTACTTAACACCCACTGACCCAACCAATTGCATCTGAAGTATTTGAAGGTGTCAGTGATTACATAATAAACGCTGGGTCTGAATAGTTGGCGGGGCTTCTGGCAAATATTGTAAAGAAACGCCCACGGCGCTATACAAAGTAAAATTATTATTATTATTATTATTATTATTATTATTATTATTATTATTATTATTATTATTATTATTATTATTATTATTTAATAATAATAATAATAATAATAATAATAATAATAATAGATTGTGATGATCCTTACTATTTTTGACAGTAAAGCAGGAGAGTGAGAGATAACAATTGTTATTAGCAAATGTATTACAAGGTCCCTGTCCGGGCCAGGCCCACGCCACGTAAAATAGCAAATGCCAAAACTCAATGAGACGGCTGTACCCAGCAAATGTATGCTTAAAGCGCACAAGAAAAACTCTCGCCGCCATATTTGCAAAATTCCTTATTTTAAATTGATGTCTTCTTGTCTAAATGATACACCAAAGGTTATTGGCTACAGTGCCAAATACCTTGTAAATAAGAACTGATTACAAGCGAATAAGTGGTCATGACAAGCCACTAATGTAAAATGGCTAGACACCTACCTAGGAAATATGTCGGTTTTTTTAGAACACGTAGGACCTACCAATTAAAATTGGTACACTTTCTGTGCTCTGATCGGTCCAAATCAGTACATTTATGGAGTATTTGAAACTTGTACAACACCATGCGTTTTTAACCCAGATGGTATGGAAGGCCATCTGGGTCAAAAAAACATTGCATAGTACACATTTCAAATATTAGCTACAGGACTCATTTGGACCAATCAGAGCCCCTCCTCTTTCCAATGTAAAGTAAACATACAGGGGAACTAAGTGTGAGGTGTAATGAGCTGCTGCGCTCACATTTATTCATTAAACAAAAAGAATAACACACTGTTAAACAAAACAGAAAACAAAATGGCCCTATGGCCAAACAAACAAAACCCATAACAAGTGTCACGCTGGTGCAAACCAACGTGAATAGCAATTGTTATATCTCCCTCTCCCCTCTCCATACACAACACGATTCATCTACTCAACTTGCATACAGTGCACTCATTCCCCCTTAATACACTGTGAACTATAATTACATAATTAACAAACTCCCAGCCTTACCAGAACAATTAAACACACGCACATGGATTTTCATTCACTGTGCATTCTTACAGGCTTTATCAATGAACTATACATTAATTCTCACGTGAACAAAATCTCACAAACATACGCAATGGCCGACTGTTGTTCCGTCCATCATACCCAACAATAACAATACGAACATACATTATACAACACAAATAACAAGCACACCCATCACCATAACAACAATAGGTTGGACGAAATGCTGGCGCTAAGCGTGACCCTGACATTGGAGTCCTCTTTTTCTTTGACTCCGACTCCCCTAATGATAAATTAGCCTCCCAGTTCATGGATAATATTCTTACGCTAGACTATAATCAATCTGTTGATTGCCCAACTTATAGAGCCGGACATACACTGGGTTTAATCTTTTCAGCACAAATCCCGGTCTCTATTTTAGGTATCATTCAGGTTGAGTGGTAGGATCTTTTCCTGATTTTATTTAAGTTTAATATTAAAGCTTTTGTTTTGGCCTTTGTGCCTTTTATTTCGTTTCAAGTTCAGGGTATGAGGTGTCTATCTATAAGCATTCTACATATTAGTCAGCTGGTTCTAAAAATCTCATTATTCAATGTATTTACTTTGTTCTTTCCACAATGCAGCCTGATTCTGTAAAATAGTTTGTAATGAAAATAGGTTTTAACAGCAGCTTGCAAAAGAACTGCATTTCCGAATAAGAAAACCATGCTGTTCCAAAATATCTTTGATCTCTCAATGTCGATTTCTGAAAGTATGAATAAAATCAATTAGGAGTGCGGGGGTCAGCCAGAAGGTCCAAGATCAACATATGGGGTTGTGGATGTTTTGTTAACATAAATCTTGCCATTCTAAGCATTTGTATGGATTTTGACATAAAGATTATTACAGTCACTTCTAGTAGATATTTGAAGTGGAATTTCAATGGCTTCAAGGGGTCAATAAAAGGTCAAAGGTGTAATGAATTCTGTAAAAAAAAAAAAAAAGCTTTAGAATAGATGGTCCAACATGCCTTTCATAATTAAAGGGGATGCTTATATTCATTTCAGATGCAGGGTTCATTTGTATTGTTCCATACCCAAAATTCAATTGACTGAGAGAAGCATAGAACATAGCTGTTAAAAAAACTCTGAAGCCAACATCATAAGTCAAGCAAAAGTCACATGACCTAAAAATGGTAGACATTTTAGATTAGATGTGATGCCATGGTCACCCTTATATTACAGTGTAAGAAGTCTGCATCTGAAATATTTTCAGCGGTATAACTGTTGAAAGTGTTTAAGGCTGTGCTGTTTTTCTTTGCTATGTGGTTAACAGTATGTTTATTGTATGCTTACTTTACTATATCATAAGGTTCCAAATGTCTGATTGTAACTTTTAACCTAAATTAATGGTGGTGACGAGCCATGTTTAGTTGCCTAACAACTAGATTTATCTAGCAATCTCTCAAACAAAAAAATCTAGGAAACATGGCAATAGATAAGCTATCAACTAACCAACTGTGTGCTTAAACTCTGCAACAGTGTCATGAGTGAACAGTTTGGCCACCCCTTTACTGTAATATACTAAAATCCAAATAAAATTGATATATTTAAACTACTAATGACATAGGGGACATCATAGCCTGTTACACTCCTTAAAATAATACTTGCAGCTTGTGGTGATGAGCTCTCAGGGAGATTCTAATGGATTTGCATAGAATTGTTCAGCCAGTATCTTTACTGTGTCATACTGAATGTGCTATTGACTTTTTGAAGGTTCTTTGTTTTATTTTTTATTTTTTAAAAGGCAGTGCTACCTCTGCTCTGAGTATGACATCAACAGAATAAGTAAGTCCACGGCAGACTGGCAAGGAGTACTTGAGAAGTTTGTTTATTGAAACTGCGCTGTGTCATATTATTGCAGGATAACGTGATTTGAAATCCCAATTAATGTGAATAGACAGAGATATTACACTTGTCCAGATACAATTACATATAGAACTATTTAAGAGAACATATCACTATTAAGTCAGTAATCAATTTTTCATTAGTCTCTGTGTTGGTTTGTTCCTTGAGCAAATGGTTGGTTTTTTTAACCTATTTACCATAAGGTGTGTTATACAATCCTCTGTGGACTTGCAAGTCATTGGGGTTGTTACCTTGAACAATGTGCTTTCCAAAATAACCAGGCCCCTCCGCTGTTAATTATTTTCTGTCAATACAGTATATTTTACCAATGGGCTTTGCACGTTAGATCAAGTGATAGCCATCTCAGGCTTTTTGAAAGGTCACCAGTAGTGGGTCATCATATGAGCAGCCAGCACGCATACTCATTCTGTTGTCACGTGCCAATGCTGTCTATAATTCCATACGATGTATTATGTCACCACCTTCCAGGACAGGAAACAGAACCTGTTGTGCAATGTGTGTCCTATCATTGCAATTCAAACCATTCCTAACACAGTAAAGAGCTCCTGGCTTGTTGTCAACCTTTTGAAATACATTCTTTATAGTCTATGTACTGGAATGTAAGAACTGCACCAATCAAAATTCTGCTGTATTTAAAATTGTCCAGTGCCAGCTGTTTTTAAAAGCATTAACATATAGATACATTTGGAAAGTAATATTAAAATATTTGAGCAGCATGAACACAGTATATGAGTATATATAAACATTTGTATTTATTAAATTTTTTTAAAGAAACTACAGTTTAAACTTTTAGAGTTAAAATATTTAACTTCAGAGAACTGCCATATAGTTTTACTGCATCCTCAATCACTTTCAATGTTATTGCGTATTAAAATTACTCTTTGGTGTTTGTTTACTATATTTAGCCTTTTCTACGCTAAACTGAAAGTGTACCTTGTTTACATTACACAGTAAACGTTTGTATTAGCTACATATTTTTTCAAGGTGCCTCTGACATGTGTTGAAACAAACAATATACTGTGACAGTACTAGAGTTTACTGTATCTGATTAAAAATGTGACTGTTCAGTCTAAACCAATAATTTAATAAGACTTAAACAGTTTCATGAATATCAAACTTTGTTATTCATCAGACACCCCTAGACTGTTGTTAAAGAAGACCACAACAGCCTAGAACTGTATTTTATTCATAAATATGTTCTTCAAACAGTTGAGGCTTTTTTAATCTGGCTATCCATCTGGAGGAAGGACAGTCCGTCTAGCCACAGATTCCCAGAGATTTAATTTCTACTGCTAACCTGGTTAGGGTTTTTTATTTTTTGTTGTTTTTTTTTTTTCTCTCCTTAGTGCTAACGGATCACTCTGGCACCAAAAGCGAGCAAGCATAGATGGGCCAAATGGCCTTTTCTCGTTCTTGAATTTCTTATTTTCTTATGTCATAAAGAATGCATTACAACATAAAGTGTTGTATAAAATGAGGGTATACAGTTCTCAGAAAGACCACTGGAAAACCATCCCTGAATTACATAACCAACAGTATGGTTATTAGATCTAGAGGGACCTGAAGAAGTGAGCCAGAGCAGTTTGAGGTGAGATCTGTGTGACAATGACACAAGTAGATTAGCATGCTTTCCTTTCCACAAAGTACTGTGGAATAATCTGAGGCATTAGCTAACATGTTTGAATCTTTTCCCATAGAGGGCACTCTTTTGCAGGCTTAATTTTTAGAACAGAACCAAGTTTCTTGTGGAGGGATTTATCTGATTGTAACATGAAGCGTCCACAAAAATGTGGAGAAGCATAATTCTGTCAGCAATTGAGTATAAAGAGCCACTATAATTTAACTGTTAAAGTGTAAGTAGCAAAAGTAGATGTTTATAGGCTCTAAATTTACCACTAATAATTGTTCTTTAAATGAAGTGGCATGTGTTACCAGGTTCATACTAGTGCTAGTTTCCCTGTAGTTTGCTCACAGACTGAACAGCTAGGGGGTAAATCATTTACAAACTTTCAACATGAAATTCATGAATTTCCAGAAAACCACCAACTGTTTCTGCCAGTACATATTTTAATATGATGCAGAACTGTTGCACAATGTGGATGGTTGCATTACTGTTTCTGGTACTTTCCAAGACTAATTTAATCAAGATAGTTTTCTTCTTTCCCCAAATTACTGGGTTTATTTTTTTTAGCAGCTCAGAAAATAGTCCTGAGTGCATATAGTTGTGTTTCTTATTTTTCCAACTGCTGTGGATAGTTTTGGTGTAAAAAGTAGCACAACCTAACATAAAAACCTGTGAATCAGACTCCCTGTCCCTGTGACTGATGACTGGAAAAAATCAAACACATTCTACTACCCCATAAGGAAGAACCATATATTTCAAATATATGAAAAAACATATATTATACTGTAAATATATGGTCCATATATATAAAATATTAAATTATCTGTTTGTGTTTTAAATATATGGTAAAATATATAAATACATTTTTTAAACCACAAAATTAACATTTTTTTTTTCAGTTTTATAAAATATGGTCTTATATATATACATATATATATATATAATATATTATATATATACTATATATATATATATATAATATATCTATATATATATCATATATATATATATATATATATATATATTTTTTTTTTTTTTTTTTTTTATTATTATTATTGATGTACAGAGAATATGACAAATATATTCAAGGTTACTCACAACAAGGAGTCACCGTGGGAATTTCCACCATTTCTTTCTTGCTAAAAAATCAGTAAACCTGGGCGACTAAACACAAAAATAATGAATACCCTCCATCCAGTGCCAAGGCCCATTCCGATATCAGACCTGTATAACCCGCTAATCACCACACAGTGAGGGAGCACTACTCAAAACTGAAGTATAATGCAGTCTTCAAAAGAAGAAAAGGAAGGCAAGTGATAACTTTTTTATTGATAACAAATTTATTGTGCTAATAAGAGATAATGCGTTTTAAAACCTTGGTTGGCACTCATTTTAAGGCATGCAACACTGGTTTATTCACGGAACTATATCTGTAAGGAGTCAAACTGAGGTGCATATGAAAACTAATAGTGCTGAGTAGTCCACCAGGTTGAAACATGCCACAGAGGACAAAAATAAACAACATTAGGGTTAAAGGTACATTTATTTAGGGAAATGTAGATATAAAGAGCTATAATACATATCTGGGTTACCTAGGAACTTCAAATTGTAAGCGTATTAAAAACACAATTGTTTCCGGGTGTTTAAATCAGAAAGAATGACAGTTTAAACATAGCCAACTCTAAAATGTGCATTTCAGTAGCACAAACTGTGTGTAAATAGCTTGAGCCTCATGTGTGTAATACAAGCGGCATCTCTTCTGTTGCAAATCAGAAATATTTAACAAAAAGCAACTGGAAAATAGTGTCTGTAAAATAAAACTAAAATGGTATTCAGTATGCCATACTTTCTCCATACATATACTGTACCAGCCTCCTGGAGTCAAGGTATTAACTGGCTTGAAGTGCTTAACAATGCTTTAAAATGCCTGATAGCTTTATTAACATGGTCCGAGTTGTATTGTGAGCTGCATCTCTCTGTTGCTTTGAGAGAGGGTTGATCTCTGGTGCTTGGTTGGCAGGTACTTGTGTAGCCAGAACTGTCAAAATGACTGATGCTTTCCATAAAGGAGGCAGTAGTCATTAAAGAATAATTCCCTCCAAAACAATTTAAACAGCTTGCAGACCCTATAGACAGTGTTAAGGCATGTATTTCCATTGTCCAAGCCCTGAACATGCAAATGCATTAAGCACTCAAATCATAAATGTCCTTTGACTTGCTATTATGTTATAGGAACTGATGTGGAGCTATTTTTGTAGCATAATGGATAATGAATTCTGGGCCATACACAATTTGAATCGATCACAATCCCAATGTGAGATGAGGTAAATAGAAAAGGAAGCAATGTCTTTATAATAAATTACTGCTGGGCATACAATCTTGAGAGTAAGGGGAAATGGCATGCATCGGTCATAGATTAAGCTCAAATTATTTTGGTAAGTATATTCTTCAGGTTAGATAAAGGATTCTTGGAAAGGTTTTTGGTTCTCCTATCTGAAACTTTGTAATCTCTTTCAGGCATGCCTGCAGTTGGGGCTTAATCATATTTAACACCTTGTGTTAGAATGTTGAGAGCGGGAGGTCATGCAGGCACAGAGAAAGAAGTTTGCACACAGCATACTTGCACAATAAAATGTACACAGTGGAATGCAATGTTTTCCCAAAAAAGCATCTGTCAAATACACGTGCATGCATTTTAGAATCATTACTCAGAAAAGAATGTATACCTCACAACCTTTAGTGTACCTCAGATATACTAAAGTAAAAGTAAGAACTGTATTGTTTTAATATAACATTCAAAAATAAGGTTTAGGGAGGTAGGGGGCATGCAATCAAATTACCAGTACATATATGAAGGAGAGATCACGTATTTGAAATATGAGTTTATAGGCTATTCAAGTTCCCTCTCTAATAGAAAAATGAACTGTTCTGGGGTTTTCCACTTTGTTAGAACAGGCAAGTACAGGGAACCTGAACACATATTCATGATGCACACTGTGAATCTACTGCATCAATGGACAGGACAGATTGGTTGTGGCCAGTTTCCCTGGCTGGCTGGTGGATGTAGGAATATGCTAGTCAACAGAGAAGTCTATCAGTACACTAGTAGTCATTGGCAAAAGGGGCCCTTTTAGAGTCAAACACTATGGGGTTAGATGGGACTGACACATCACAGTGGCCCTGGGCAGAATAATGAGGTAAACAGTTAATGAGTTATAATCCCCCAAAGGGATGTCAGGACAGAAATGGCTTCCCTTCAGCATCCCAGAACTCAAAAGGGTTAGCAGATATGGTCTTGTGCTTTTAATGTCATAAAGCTACGTTTAAGTTTCTGAGAATTGAAGAATGTATTATTCTACTTAAATATGGCCGCTTTATCCTTAGTGAAGCAAGGTTTACATGCTATTGATGATTGATGGAAAAGCAAACTGTGATTTCTAAATAATTCAAATATGAAGAGTATTATACAGTATACAGTATTCAGTAGAGTATGGTATAAGGTTTAGAAATATAGAAAGGTCTTTGTAGGACAGTTTGAGTCACTCATTTTAGTCTATTGAAATAATAAAATAAAACAATCATATTTAGCATTGGCTAACATGATGCTCACATTGCTGGAACATGATTATATTAATATACTATTTAAAAAAAAACTAAAATGGTTGTCCTAGAAATATCATTCTGTGTTGCCATAGGGACCAGTCTCCTAAAAGATGATACAAATACAATTTTGCCAAATGTAGATAAACTACATAGTTTAGCTGAATTATTAGGTAGCTAGATGCATATAACTCTAAAGAGTACCATTATTGAGTGTACTGCACAAAAAGTGTGCAATTTTTTAAGAAAAGTATGTAGAAGCATATATTTGGCCATTCTCATTTTTTCCAGTCTTTATGAATCAAAAGCTCAAGTGTGTTTCTGTTACCCCTTTTCAATTCTGGGGTGCTGAAGGGATGCCATTTCTGGCCTGACATCTACTTTATGGGATACTGTAACTCAGTTACCAATTACCTGTAACACTGACATTGTAAATATAGTCTTTGTTGTTGTTAAACAACTAACTGCAGGGAAGCCAAGAACTCTAGTGTTTCAGGGGTTCAATCTGGCAGTTTTATTTGCATCTATGCCCTTTTTTCTACATTTGGCTCCATCACATTAAAATCCATGGTTACCAGTTGTTAAAATGTTATTTGTGACACATTGTTAAACTAGAAGAACAGTCTGTATTTTTATTGCTTGTTTTCATATATATTTCTTCTGTGTTATTCCATTTTTGTTTCAAAATCCTATTTAGTTTCTTAGCATTGTCCAGTTTCTTCTCTTCTGGGGGCATGTGGCAGTCAAAGTAGCTCTGTCTTAACACCTTTGTTACTCTGCCACCTGTTAGTCCTGTCATGTTTTTTTGTGTGTGCCTGCTGACACTGCAGATAGACTGGCCACAGCAAGTCCTGTAAAACAAAACAATTCCTGTTTTATTGTAGTTCACCCTTCTCAGCAAAACAAAGTGACCTTTCACCCACATTTGGCCAACTGTCACTGGATTTTATCTAATCCATTACCTTGGCTACCATTTGCTGTTTTACCTCTAAGCCATAGAGAATTTCCAAAGAAAAGACAGGGCTGTTGCAGTTTTATCAAGCAGAAAATATTTAATGTTAAAAGTTGTATTTGCTGTATATGCTTAAATTCAACCTGCTACAATTAAAAATGGTTGTGGAAAAACTGTTAAACACATGCTGGTAAGATAACACTATGTAACACAATTTTTGTTGTATTTACAGTATAATTGTAAATCTCGAAAAACTACTCACTTCTAAATCTTTTGTAGTCATCTTTGTATTACTTTAGTATAAATACATGTTAATTTGGATTCATATGTTGTTTTTTTTTTACTTTATGTGAACGAAAAGACACACATTTGCCCATTTTCCCATTGGAAATAGTGATATTTTGAAATATCACTGTCCTGGTCACAAAAGCAAAGTTTGTGGGGAATAATAGCCATTTTCTATACTTTGGAGGCATAAGCAATTAGGAAATAACACTTACTACCCAGGAACAAAAAAAAAAAAAAAAAATTGTTACACAGTGTAATGGTAGACAAACAGTTTAGTTTAGATCTAAATATTACTATTATTTTTTAAATCATTGATAAAGGACATTCTCTGGCATCTTACATATATTTGCAGACTGGAATTATTTTCCATTGTACAGAAATGACCCTACATTAGCCTGATTATCTAAACAGTGGCAATCATTGTAAAGCTACTGGAAGAAACAAATGTGTTTACTATGATGTATCTATTAAATAGTTTTACTTTTTTTTTGCATTTGTTTTTAAAAGTAAGTTAAATAAAGTTTACAAAGTAAATGGTTAAAGGTAATTTCTCATTTTTATTTGTTTACTGAGGGAGGCACAGTTGACACAAAAGTCCTAGTTATAAATATTAAAATAACTTTTGATGTTCATAGGATTAGGAGGATAAGGAGTTTATGTTTGTGTTTATAAAAAACATACTTTGAATTAACAAGAGCTATTGTCTCATTTACAATGTGAAATAGCAGGACACAAACAAACAGAAGCCAACTGAGAGTTCTTCAAACACTTCAGCTCTTTTACCTTTTGGAAAACATAAAATCTTAACCCCTTTTTAAGTAGCGGCTTATCGTTTTCTTACATTAGATGGCGCTAGAGGTTGTGAAAGCTAAATGCACTGTTCCCGGTCTAGGAAATTTGAAGCAGTCACAAACCATTTCCTGTGACTACAGTAGCTTATCTAAATGTTGGTTAAAGTGTTATGGGGGGGGGGGGGGGGGTGCTGTAAAACAACTGGAGAAAATAGGCAACATCAGTAGAAGTGTAACTTCTACAGCAAGGCTTCCAGACTGGGAGTGCTATATAGAACCATATGGTTCCAACATTCTCACCATGATTTTTTTTTTTTAACAGACACAGAGGGTTCAATATAAAGGGGATTTAAAAAGAACACTAAGAAGTTCAAATTCAGAACTATAGTAAGAGTGTAGAGTAGTACTGTATTCCTTGATCTTTTCTCAAGCTGTGCTTCTGTGTTTTGTCTCCTTTAATTTGTCTAAGTTGTTTACGGAATTTTGAGTTAAACTAAATAAACTTGATAGAAAGGCGAAGACATATGACATTAAAAAAGACACTTCTTGAAGTTTCTTTAGTTTATGGTTGATGTGACAGGGTAAAGTAATCCCTGCTGGTGAAGTCCGACCTTCCAACCGGTGGTATCGCTGTGTTCACTAACGCTGTGACCTCACCAAGATGGAACAGACCTTAAGTCTATCGTCAGCTTACAGCGACCATCTTGGTGAGGCAAGCTACACGTGTGCTCTGAGCTTCCCCTCATAGAGTCAGCTATTATCTGATAACCTGCCAACTAGTGATAGGTGTGTCATTGATTCTAGGGGTGGAGCTCAGTGCATACAAGGGGAATGTGCAAGTAACAGGGTTAGTTGTGCCTGTGGAAGGAAGGAGATAGGAGCCAGCTAGAGTACACAGTACCCTGTTGTTTTGAGTCGTGTTACCACAGACTTTAACCTGGTTTGTTAATGTTGCAGTACAAGGATTCAATCATGTCTCAACATCGAGAATGGATAACTGCAAAGCATATGACATGGTTTATTTAGATTTCCAGAAAGCTTTTGACAAAGTCCTGCAAAAAAGATTAATTCTCAAACTGAAAGCAGTAGGGATTCAAGGAAATGCACGCACATGGATTAGGGAGTGGTTAACATGTAGAAAACAGAAAGTACTGATTAGAGGAGAAACCTCAAAACGGAGCGAGGTAGGCAGTGGAGTACCACAGGGATCAGTATTAGGTAATCTGTTATTCCTAATCTACATTAATGATTTAGATTCTGGTATAGTAAGCAAACTTGTTAAATTTGCAGACGACACAAAAATAGGAGGAGTGGCAAACACTGTTGTAGCAGCAAAGGTCATTCAAAATGATCTACACAGCATTAAGAACTTGGCAGACACATGGCAAATGACATTTAATAGAGTTACTGCACATAGGCAATACTAATGTGAATTATAAACATCAAATCGGAGATACTGAAATTGATGAAGGAATCTATGAAAAAGATCTAGGAGTTTATGTTGACTCAGAAATGTCTTCATCTAGACAATGTGGGGGAAACCTATAAAAAAAGGCTAACAAGATGCTCAGATATATAGCGAAAAGTGTTGAATTTAAATCAAGGGAAGTAATGTTAAAACTTTATAATGCATTAGTAAGACCTCATCTAGAATATTGGGTTCAGTTCTGGTCACCTCGCTACAAAAAGGATATTGCTGTTCAAGAAAGAGTGCAAAGAAGAGCAACCACAATTATTCCATGTTTAAAAGGCACGACATATGCAGACAGGCTTAAATAATTGAATCTATTCAGTCTTGAACAAATAAAAGACTATGCTGTGATCTGATTCAAGCATTCAAAATTCTAAAAGGTATTGACAATGTTGACCCAAGGGACTTTTTCGACCTGAAAAAAGAAGCAAGGACCAGGGATCAATAAGCTACTAACAACCAAATGAGCAAGATGGGCCGAATGGCCTCATCTCATTTGTAAACTTTCTTATGTTCTTATGTCTCAATGCATCCATGGATGCTGTGTTCAACTGGACTCATTGTTAGCCTGCTGGTTGGAAGACCATCCCGGCTTTAAAGGGACATTCACCCTTTTCTTTCTTTTGTGTTATAAACATGTTTTTCTTTTGTCTGTTACTTTGCGTGGTTCACTGTTAACCAGTGAACATTGTGTAAATACGTGCTCTGCTAACGTCCAACAAATAAACAACATATTTTATTTCCAAATAACTTGGACTGTGTATCATTATGTACTTCCACACCACTCCTGTGGAGCCTTCCACAGTTGAGTATTTCAATTACGGACATTTATGGTAGTGAATGACCAATTTTCATTAACAGCGGTTCAAATATACATTGGTACCTCGATATTTATGATTTGATAGTTCACAAATTCAGCTAATTCACTGTTAGGCCAGGTTGACAGTAAATTGTACATATACGATACTTTGCTGTGAAATGGCCCTTCACTAATTCACTATGTTTAATGGTCCCGAAAACGTTTAAGATATTTTTTGAAGTCTTTCCAAAATGGGATTAGAGTGAAAAATGACAGTAACTTTTAACCTGCTCTAAGAACTGAAAGCTTGATTTAATTAATATAATAGAAATGGGCTTTTAAAACAGTCATGAGGCAGGTTTTGTGCTCATCTATGTACTGCCAGAAATACAAAAGTAAACTTGATCCAAAGTAGCTGATCACTAGATGGCGCTGAAACTGGAGGAAGTGTTTTCTAAAATCGTGTGAAGCAAATAAACAAATGTTAGAAATTGAGTGAAAATTGCACTACACGTGTAACTGAAGAACAAAGCAAATACTACTGACCTGGCCAAGTCACAAGAATAACATACACAAACCAGTGCTGAACCTCTGCTTTGAAAATAGTTTTACTTGAAAGGGGGGTGGGTATTTAGTTAAATTCAGCATTATCCCATTATCCTTTTGGACCCCAGCAGTAATTTTTTTTATTTTCATTTCTAACAATTTACTCCTAGGACTTTGTCAGAAACTATGTCTGCAATGTTTTGATTGTGGATTCATATGATTCATGTGTAGTCAGTCTCCTATATGTCATCAATATGGCTATATGTCGAGTAAGATATACAACAGCAGAAGCTTTGTAGAGGATTCTAAATAATGACAGTGAGTCCAATGGTGACTTTGACATTGATGACACTGATAAAGAGTTTGTAACTACAAGAGATGAAACATCTGAAGCTGAGGATCACCAGTCAGGTACAGACTCAGAACTTGATGAGCAAGAGACCAGTGGTAACCATAGTGATGAAGGTAATGGACATGCAGAGAAAGAGGGTCCACCTCCAGAAGAAGCACCACTGCAGGGTAGAGGGCTTGGAAAAGGACTAGGGGGTGTGGTCGTCGAGTTGCTGTAGCTGCAGAAGATGTGGAACAGCCTCACAGAAATGGCATTATTGGATGCAATGGCAAGGTATGTATATGTTTGTCTGCAGTGATATAGACATGTGTTGAAAGAATCGAATAATGCACACCCAGTAAAGCAGAAACAGTGGACTGAAACAAATAGTATTGAAGTAAATGCATTCATTGGACTTCTGCTACTAGCAGGAGTTGACAGAAATCATCTGGAACCCCTGTCTTCTCTTTGGTCTTTGGCAAAATGGGTGACCCATTTTCTCAGCCACCATGCCAGAAAAAAGATTCAAGAGAATTGAAAATCCTAAGATTTGACAACAAACAGACAAGACAGGAGAGAGGAGCAACTGATAAACTAGCAGCAATTTGTTTACAGGCTCAAGAAGCCCTACATCCCAGGTTCTGACATGACAGTTGATAAGCAGCTTGTCACGTTCTAAGGGAGGTGTCCTTTCAGACAGTACATGCCCAGTAAGCATGTAGCTACATCCTGTCCTTTGAAAGGTAGTATTTAGGCAGACAACCAGAAGAGAGACAGAGAGCAGTTGTAAAAAACAGTGGTCACGAAAACTTTTCGGCCATGGCTAAGCGAAATGTAGTATGTGAAAACTTATTTAAAAGTATACCTCTGGCAGAAGAGTTACTAGAAAGAAATACCACTATTGTTAGAACACTTAGACAGAGCACGCCAGAAATACCAAAATAAATGAAACCTAGTAACACAAGAGAAGAAAAGAGCACAATGTTTGGATTTTCTAGCAACCTCACCATGGCATTGTACGTTCCTAAAATGGGCAAAGCTGTTGTGGTTCTATCAGTGCAGTCAAAGTTGCAGGTGATGCCAAAGTAGCAGATGAGAACCACAAGCCAGAGATCATCTTGCGCTATAATCAGAATAAGAGAAATGTAGACAACCTCGATCATCTAACATCATTCAGTTGTCGCTGAAAGACAAACAGATGGTCAATGGTCCTGTTTTACAATATGCTTGACTCAGCTGGAGTGGCTGCCCTGGTTGTGTGGCTATCTTTGCGACCAACATGGCTGAAAAACAATCCCAGAGGTCTTAGGTGACACTTTCTACTACAGCTGGGGAATTGTGAACATGTGGTTTGCAGTGTTCGGGTGTACAGGTGATGCAAGTGCTCCAAACAAGGACAAAGAGTTCACATTTCAAACTCTTTATTTGCTTTCCTGTTTCTGGTCAGCTAACCAGGTTAAATAATAAAGCTGGCTCTACCCAATTAAGGGTATTGCCAGCGCCAAAACCAAGGGGTTGCAGTCCCAAAATAATAATACAAAATACAGACACACAACACAGACATGCCTCTGGACAGTGTGTGCTCTAATTGCAGGTGTGCGGCTGGAAACAGTGGTGCTGATAGTTGTTCAGGTGCCGTGCAGTCCGTGGTTTGTCGCTGGTGTAAAGCCTCAGCTCCTGGATTCGTATTTAGCCTTCTGGCGAAGATAAACACACTGTTAGTACCCCAAACAAGACTTTCACTCACATCTTGACAGTCCTTGTTCCTCTCATTAATTACAACAAAGGAGCCGATTATGGAGTCACGTCCCCTAAAATATCCTCAGCCCCGCCCCCTCCAATAGCTAGTTCAATCACGTCTCCTCCAATTAATGACTGAAATTTTGCTCACCATACTAGGGCAATGACTCCAGGTACCGTGATGCCGCCAACTTCCTGAATGGCCGGCTTGCAACTGCCCCTGGAATGAACTGCCCAACCATTCAGTGTGAGGTACACAGTTTCTTTTGTACACTGCCCTCACAGGTCGAGAGGGAGATTGTTGATTCGGATTAATTCGCTCTCTGTCACAGGAATGAACTCACCCAAGAACAACTTAGTGTTCGTCTGCAAAACTCAAGTAGCATTCATCAGCCAGGAGTGAAGCTTGCCCTACAGTTGCTGGGCAAATGGAAGGATGTTGGCCAGCAGTCTTGGTACACATGTTAACTGGAGTTAACAAGACACTGAGATCATTTAAGACATTTAACTTGTGTTAAGTCTTTACTTCAGTTTCCAAGCAACATCAAGTACATAGTTCCTTAATCATTGCTGTAAGGGTCACTGGTGGCTCTGTATTTGCAAGCTGTTGTGCACAGTAGACGAGACTTCTTACACTTGCAGCATTTATGCACCTTGTGTGGATGGGATGGGAGGTAGAGGCATGAGGATGGGCAAAAGTGAGGTCTATTCCAATCTCCACCACATGGTCTCAGGAGGGGGTAGCTCTGGGTATTGCATGTGTGCTTGTCACCATGCTGCTGCCTGATAATATGTGCGTTTGATGTGGAAGTGAAAGGCATCACTTGTTGGTGGAAGGGTCTCTGGTGCATCAGCTTTGACAAACATGATTGAACATGTCTTGTTCACAGTGGTGGCATTT
Organism: Polyodon spathula; assembly: GCF_017654505.1. NCBI lineage: Eukaryota > Metazoa > Chordata > Actinopteri > Acipenseriformes > Polyodontidae > Polyodon > Polyodon spathula. Next base: position 82,703,182 of record NC_054534.1, on the reverse strand, counting down.
GGCACATTGTACACTTTGCAGATGAACACTCCCCCCTATAAACTTTAGTACTGTAGTTTGTAATAGAAGTTCCTAATGTTCTCTTCATTGCATCACAAGGATGACTGACTGAATCGTACTATTGTACAGGAATCAGGAGATGTGTGTGAATGCAAACATTTAAAATATATGCCGGTTATCAGAGACAGAGACTCCGACTTTTGTGCCATCAGTAGTGGCACAATGGGAATCTGGTTCCTAATGCATATTCATTGGCATGGTACAGAAAGACTATTTTGATTTCCACACAGAAAAGAGATCGTTTCATTGGTGCGCATGCATTGAAATTATTCTTAAGTTAATTTTTAAATTAACCTTTAAGTCAAGGTTCTGCCTATTGAAAAAAGTACCAGAATGCTGTTCCGGCTGGACTACACCACTGCCTGTACGGTCAGCTTGTGTGCTCTCATTCCTATGGCATAGGACTTGCCAGCCATCACCTGTTCTGCTGTTCTATGCCTAAGACTATTCGAACTATTTTTTTTTTATATTAATTTTCCTAATTCACAAACCACAAGAAACACATGTTAAGAATGGTGACATTTGCTCTATTTTTGTAGCCATTTTAAATGTTCTTCTTCAGATGCACAAACCAATAGCTATACCTGAACAATGACAATGCATTAGGTTCTGCAACCTCAAATTATTCAGAACTAAGTGTTTATTGTTAAGTATTAGGTTTCATAATGATAACATCATAATACTGAAAGTTCTGTTTATCTGGCAGTCTTTTTGTTTTTCTGCTTTTCAAAGGATAGCTTGACAGTTACACCTTGGCAGGCAGTAGAAATGTATTCAGCACCCCCAAATCCTTTAGAAAAAAAAGTATCTTCTATCTTTTACTCAAAAATGCCTAAACTTTCTACAGAGCTTCATTTTTTCAGATTTCCGACTGGTCTGTAAGGGCAAACCCCACACACTGGTGTATAAGAAATTAATATAATTAAGGCTGCTCTGATTAACAGATTAATTGGACTGATTAATCAACTAACAAGTTGATTGCAGATTATTATTGTTTGTTTAAACAATTTAAACATGCAGAATTTTATTTTTGTATATAAAATAAAATCAGACAACAGACGATCTGCAATTTCTCCGCGGTAGTCCAATCATAAGTCAGCGGAGGTGGGACATAAACAGCTGAAGGTATTCTCTGCCTCAGAGTCAAAGATCTGCCCTGGTTTTGCAGCTGTCCAATCATAAGCGAGCAGAGGTGGGACATAAATATGCTAGGCCCTAAGCGGTGTAACAGTAGTTGAATTTTGTGCGATATTGCTTATTATAGAGAGCTATCAAGAATTATATTGAGAACGTTGAAGTAATATTTCGATTTACTTTACAACTAAATAAAAAATGCCATCAGACAATGGAGGCATCGTAGTCAGTTTGGTTACGAATCAATTTTCAAGAAGAACTTTCTCCGAAAAAATTGGAGATTGTTAAAAAAAAAGGGAGACACAGTATATACCACAAATACCCGAACCAACACAGGGAGGGAAGGGATATACTCACCACTTATAATACTACTTCTGGAACTGTCTTCTGTTCAGTACAGAAAAGGTGATATGGAACAGCACTGGCTACACCAATCTTTGATATCTAATGGTCAGCACAAAAACAAGAGCATTCTGACAGTGGCCTGAATGAACAGTTCTGTGAAAATAATAATAAAAATTATTTTAAAAAGATGAAATTCACACTGGGCTTATATATTTTTTAGATTATATTGATTAAGAAGTATCACTATGCAGGACTGATGCTATAAGATTGTTACCTTTATTAAAAATGTGAACGGATTAATCAACTAATGCCCATAGATTAACCAATCAAAAATTGTAATCAAGTGACAGACCAAAATATAATACATTCATTGTAAATGTTACATGAATAGATATAGCAGAGGGTCTTTTAATTAGCTGTAGGACACCCGTTTTCTTTTGGAAAATAAGATAGACCAAGGAGTAGTGGCATGGGCAAAGATGGTACAAAAAAAGTAAAGAACTCTCTTTTATTTATAGGTCACTCGTTTCTGGAGTAACATGTTATATTTTAGGAGCCGCCTCTCCTCCCAACTCCTTTGAACAGAGTGACTACTGATACCCACTACACCATTAACATTCCAGTGAAAGTTATAGTAATGTAAAATATACATTAAAATGGCATCCAAACAGAGGGAAAATCTAAACAAAAACCAAGCTTGTTTGACAAATGTCTCTACTCCTGACTGTTTCTGACAAATAAATGGGTATCCTTATCCATGTAAATATTTGGTTTGTTCAGAAAATAGTAGTAAAACTAGCCAGTGGCAACAGGTGATTTGGAGACCTGCAGATCAGGATCAGAATATGCACAAGGAAGTTTGACACAAGTGGCTATTTGATCTCCACATAAATTTGCTGCGGTTTGCATTTTTTTGAACCCTTATAAATGTTTACCACAGTAATTTCATTTTTCTGCCATGCCTATGCATTTACTATACTTTTGCCATGCCTATGCATTTACCATACTTTACAATTTTAATATACTTTACCTCTGGGTTTTACTATGCTATACCTATGCGTTATTACACTTTGCTTTTACTATGGAGAACTTTTATAAGGCAAGTGAAGTAAACCCTCTGTTTTATAGAAATGATAATGAATTAAACAAAAATAATAAATACACTTTTAATAAAACAAAAATAATAAATACACTCAAAGGACTGAGTAAATATATTGTACCGTTCTACCTTGTGGCATAGCGTCCCGGGCATGGTTGGTCTGCTCCCTTTGAAATATTAAGACACAGACACTGAAATTGCAAATGAAGCACTTTACACACACTTTTAATAGTTAACAAAACAAACAAACAAAACACACAGACAAATAAACAGTTCAAACAAAACACTATAACCCCAAACAAAATTCCTCAAAATAAACACACCCAAGCTTTGGCTATCCTGGTACTTTTGTTCATGCTTTTCTCTTCTCCACTCTTTTCTCCGCTCCACTCTCATCAAACAAAACATTTCTTCCTTCTTTCAAAATTTCTTCAAAACATTTCTTTTATGTCATGTTGCCAGGGTTTGATTGACAATGAATCATTCAATCAATCAATCACCACCTGACCACATTCCATTGGCTTTCACTCACACAATGAAACAAACAACCAATCAATAAATTACCACCTGACTACATTCCACTGGCTTTCACTCACTCAATGAAACAATCAATTAATCAATCAATCAATAAGGGTAGCTGTGCAAACAGTGGCCTTCACAAGTTGGCCACCAAACCAGATCCAAAATGGAAAATTACCTATATGGTAACAGGGTCCTGGGAGACAGTCAACATGGTTTTAGGAAAGGGAGATCGTGTCTAACTAACTTGCTTGATTTTTTTGAGGATGCAACATTAATAATGGATAATTGCAAAGCATATGACATGGTTTATTTAGATTTCCAGAAAGCTTTTGACAAAGTCCCGCACAAAAGACTAATTCTCAAACTGAACGCAGTTGGGATTCAAGGAAACACATGTACATGGATTAGGGAGTGGTTAACATGTAGAAAACAGAAAGTACTGATTAGAGGAAAAACCTCAGAATGGAGTGTGGTAACCAGTGGTGTACCACAGGGATCAGTATTAGGTCCTCTGCTATTCCTAATCTACATTAATGATTTAGATTTTGGTATAGTAAGCAAACTTGTTAAATTTGCAGACGACACAAAAGTAGGAGTGGCAAACACTGTTGTAGCAGCAAAGGTCATTCAAAATGATCTAGACAAGATTCAAAACTGGGCAGACACATGGCAAATTACATTTAATAGAGAAAAGTGTAAGCTACTACACGCAGGAAATAAAAATGTACATTATAAATATCATATGGGAGATACTGAAATTGGAGAAGGAATCTATGAAAAAGACCTAGGTGTTTTTGTTGACTCAGAAATGTCTTCATCTAGACAATGTGGGGAAGCTATAAAAAAGGCTAACAAGATGCTCAGATACATTGTGAAAAGTGTTGAATTTAAATCAAGGGAAGTAATGTTAAAACTGTACAATGCACTAGTAAGACCTCATCTTGAATATTGTGTGCAGTTCTGGTCACCTCGCTATAAAAAAGATATCGCTGCTCTAGAAAGAGTGCAAAGAAGAGCGACCAGAATTATTCCGGGCTTAAAAGGCATGTCATATGCAGACAGGCTAAAAGAATTGAACAAAGTCTTGAACAAAGAAGACTACGTGGCGATCTAATTCAAGCATTCAAAATTCTAAAAGGTATTGACAGTGTCGACCCAAGGGACTTTTTCAGCCTGAAAAAAGAAACAAGGACCAGGGGTCACAAATGGAGATTAGACAAAGGGGCATTCAGAACAGAAAATAGGAGACACTTTTTTACACAGAGAATTGTGAGGGTCTGGAATCAACTCCCCAGTAATGTTGTTGAAGTTGACACCCTGGGATCGTTCAAGAAGCTGCTTGATGAGATTCTGGGATCAATAAGCTACTACCAACCAAACGAGCAAGATGGGCCGAATGGCCTCCTCTCGTTTGTAAGCTTTCTTATGTTCTTATGTTCTTAAACTGTCTCTCACACACACACACACACACACACACACACACACACACACACACACAAGCCTATGTGCAGAGCTTATGCTCTGCCACATACATCTATTTTTTACAATTCCATGATTCACGAATGTGGTTAATTAACGATTAAGCCATACTGACAATGTATTGTACAAGTGGTATGCTTCACTGTTTTTTATTCATGTTCGAGTCAGAAGTGGAATAAACAGGGAGCATTGTATCTGCTACTCACTTAGCGCTGACAATGCTTAAATGTACTATATTTTAAGCAATTGGATCACGATAATGCTTGCTTATGTAGTTTTCTAGTATCCAAATTGAATCCAACAACATTTTGTTAATCGGGAATTTAAAAATATTTAGAAATACATCTAGAATTTAAAGAGTTCACAGCTCACCTGAAGGAGTTGTTATTTTCTAAATATCTTGCCTAGATACATAAGCCAGGACATTGCAGACCAAAAAATACTGTGGTGATAAATTGTCTACTATTTTTGATAGCTCGCGCAACTCAGTTTTCTAACTTGTTTGCTGCTTGTAACATAGCGCGAACAGTATAATGAAAAAGCTGATGCCCGTAATGCAGATCAAAAGTGTGCTCAGAATAGTATAGAATAAGAAATGGCAATGAATAGTTGAATGAAAAGCAAATGATGTGTTAGTATGGTGATAAAATATATTAAAATGACAGTTGTGTGGCATGCAAATTGATGGATTGATATTACTTATGCTGAATAATGGTAATTACAAGTTTCATCACAATTGTGTAAGAGTTTTTACAGAAATATTGAAAAATTGTAGTGTGGCATACCTGGCCTTACATATTTTATAGGTGTTATTTGTATTACTACAAAACACTTTATGTAATTTAAGATCTAGCCTTAAACTTAATTATCAAGTATCAGGGAGAAGGTCTTGTGTTGGTCAAACAGCCTTCCGCTACAATGCACCTATGGAATGGAATCGGTTGGACAAAAATATTAAGGATATGATTGTGCCTGTAATTGGTAGTCAAAATTTACCAGATAAACATAGAATAATGGCTAAAGTTACCTTCATTTTAAAGGGTACATATCATGAATTGACAATTTGTAAATATTTCTGATGCCTCGTTGAATGTTGTTGATGTTTTATTATTGTTAAAGTTGTGTTTTATGTGAATCACTGCCTTGTAGACACTTATTTGTTTTTGGTTTTGTAAAATGTTTGTTGCATTTACTGCTGCCTGTTCTTTGGTCATCTTGCCAGGACAGTCTTGTAAAAGAGGCTTCGGTCTCAGTGGGTTAACTTCCTTGTTAAAGAATTAATAAATAAATAAAACAAATGTGAACGGTGTTTCTGAATTCACCCCAAAACTCTGAGAAATCCAAAATGAGATGTCAACCTTAAATACCAGAGCAACCAGAGCATACACCAGGCTACAACTTCAAATACAAACAAGTACCACTGTACAAAACCTGCAAATATCCAAACTTGCACGACATTCACAAAAAACAACTGATAAAGGAGGGCAGGCATTTGCTTCAGAGGACTGTGACATCCGAAAGGCCTAAATCAACGTGTTCCCACCCTTTTTGTCACCCCCCCCCCTCCCCTTTCACACTACCCCACTACTAATCTCCACCAATAACAGACTGTTGTAAGACGGGGTTCTATTCACAAATAGCTCTCATTTGGATGGACTACTGCCTCCTTAAATTAAAAATAACAATGTTTGCATTTCGGAATTAGTGCACAGATGCTTTGGCGGCAGCAGGATTTAATTCCTGGCTGGGCCCCAAATTTTCACAGATGGTCCATTTATGACTTAATGACATAAACGTAATGACATAATTACCAACATGCGTACTGAGGACACTCTATACTGTCAGAAATAGCACCATATTCTCCAAGAACGCACACTCTACCAAAACATGTTGACAGTAATTATCCGATTTAACGCCAACAGGCATAGCAACACAAATTCCGCAATGTTAGCGAGCTGCAAGTCACTACCACACATAAAGAAAATTATCTGACAAAAGCTCTCAAACATGTATTCGACTTCCTAAAGTGAGCTTACATTTAAAAAAGCTGTCATACAGTGACTAAAAGTGAATGTTAATACATACCTTTGAGCTTTAGAAAAGTGTCAGTTATATGGGAACAAAAACAAAACAGGAATAGAGGCATGAGTTGAGCATAACATACACCTCAGCTGCATCAGTCAACTGAACTCAAATTGTTAAAAATTAAATGTAGGTACTTACATTACTGGCGCATTTGTTGATCATCAGTTCATTTCCCTTTTACAAAATTTGTCAGGACATAGCTAATGCGTAAGACACAAATATAGCTCCGGTTTACTGCAAAGCGAAATGTTCTGTATTATTATATTTCTTGCACGGATGGCAGTGGTGTAACCAGGATTTCATTTTGCCGGGGGGAGGGGGGTGGGAGGTGCTGTTGATGGATCGAGATTTTTGTATATGGCTTATATTTTTTTTATTGTCCCATGTAGTTGAATTTTTCATTTCAGGGGGGGTTCCAACCCCTAAAATCAACCCCTAGCTACACCACTGACTTATGAAGACAGTGGCCAAAACATTTGCCTTACTTGACTTTATTTTTATCATAAAATCAACATGATCAATACCTGAATTACTCACAGCTACCACACTTCAGTTTATCTGGATGTATATTTGCCAAGTTCTGAGAGACGTGGCCAATTTATTAGAAACACTGGACAAAGCCACTTGGTAAGGAAAGCCAAAAGTAAAAAAATGTTAAATAAAAAAAAAAACTTGATGTATATATATATATATATATATATATATATATATATATATATATATATATATATATATATATATATATATATATATATATATATATATATATATATATATATATACACACACACACACACACACACACACACACACACACACAGTACCAGTCAAAAGTTTGAGTGCACTTGCTGGAAACTAGATTTTTTTCATAATTGACAATGCTTTATGTCGTGTACGTTTCTGTAAATACTTGAAAATGAAAACACATGTTACAATATACAAAACAAAACATAAAGAGTATCAAAGCAATGTTCAAGAAAATTGAAAATTGTCTCTAATTCCTCAAAATAGCCACCCTTTGCCTTAATAACACCCTCACAAACACGAGGCAGTCGGTTAACAAGTTTCAACATGAAATCACCCGACATGTCTTCCCAGCTCTTCTGCAGCAATTCCCAGAGATGTAGGGCACTTGTGGGTAGCTTTGCTTTGACTCTTCTGTCCAGTTCGCCCATAAAAGTTCTATGGGATTGAAGTCTGGAGACTGGGCAGGCCAGGTCATTAGATTGAGTTGTCCTTCATTTTCCTTCTTCGCCAGATAGTTCTTGCACAACTTTGAGATGTGTTTCGGGTCATTGTCTTGCTGAAGAATGAAGGACTGCCCAACTAGCCATAATCCTGATGGAATGGCATGCCTCTGAAGTATGCTATGATAGCCATGCTGGTTGAGCTTGCCATGGACTTGATCACCAAATCTGTCACCAGCAAAGCAACCCCAGACCATGACATTGCCTCCTCCATGCTTGACAGTGGGAACTACACATGCAGAACTCATGAGCTCACCCTCTCTGCGTCTTACAAATACTCGGCGGTTGGTCCCAAATATTTCAAATTTTGACTCATCGGTCCATAAGACCGACTTCCACTCCTCAAACGTCCAGTTTCTGTGTTTTTTGGCCCAGGCAAGTCTCTTCCTCTTATTCTGCACTCTTAACAATGGTTTCTTTGCAGCAATTCTTCTAGTTAGGCCAGCTTCACTCAATCTCCTCTGAACAGTTGATGTTGAAACATCTGTACTTCTAGAAGCATTTAGCTGAGCTTGTATTTGAGGTGCAGTTAATCGTCAGTTTCACAGACTTGTGCCTTGGTCTGCCTGACCTTGTTCGGTCCTCATGAGTGCCAGTTTCTTCAAATCGTTCGATGGTCTTGGCCACAGCAGTTAAAGACACTTGCAAAGTTCTTGCAATTTGTCTTAAAGATTGACCTTCATTTCTTAAAGTAATTACAGACTGTCTTTTGTCTTTGCTTAACTCAGTATATTTTGCCATTTTCTGCTCCCTTATATTCAGGAATGACAAACTTGTGCCTATGCTACCTATATTTATAGTAATCATGGAACCTCACCTGTTAACAATAATTGGTGACAAAAGGTTAATTAGGTAACATGGCTCAATTAGGTAACTTAGGCCAGTGTTCTAACACTGTGTTATACACATTTCAGACTTTTAACGGACTTGGGCTTCAGACTGAAATCCCCTTGCTTTGGGTGACCATTTAATTGAAATTGACAAGATTTACATTTTCATTAAAAAATGTAATTTTTGAATGCAATTCACTCATGATTGCAAGCTTATATAAGTACATGTATCATATAATGAAATATTAAGTGTTTATAGACAAATTTATACAGTTAAAAGCATAGACAATCATGAAAAACCTGGTTTTCAAGCAGGTGTACTCAAACTTTTGACTGGTACTGTATATATATATATATATATGTGTGTGTGTGTGTGTGTGTGTGTGTGTGTGTGTGTGTGTGTGTGTGTGTGTGTGTGTGTGTGCGTGCGTGCGTGCGTGTGATCTGTAAACTTTTGCTTTGCTCCGTTTAATTTGTGAGTATTGTTATATTGGTGAAATAAAGAGGGCGTGGATAAAGACAATAAAAAATGTAAGTCGTGTTATTCTCCACTCTGCTGATACACCAAAACCCCATCAGCACTGCAAACCATCCTGCCGCAAGGATAGAACACCGCGGAATGACATCGCGTTACCTTTCACCTAGTTCCTGTACTGCCGCAATAGGGTTACTTTCGGTCATCAGCAGCATCTCAAGGCACAATACTTCCGAGCTGTTTTTTTTTTTTTTTCCTTGTTCATGCTAAGCAGCTAATAACATTTTCGTTTTAAAGACAAAACAAATGTGTTAAGAACGATTTTTTGTTTGTTTTGTTTTTTTTACATGGTATTTAACCGAGCCTCACTCGCGCACGCGCGCGCGCGCGCGCACGGACACACACACACACACACACACACACACACACACACACACACACACACACACAGACTGACCGCCATACTGACGTAATAAATAATATATAGAGACGTAGACATAATAACTAAAGCTCAGCGACATACTTGACACGATTTCTGCAAAGCGTCGTTGTCTTCAACCTCAAATAGACAAAGCGGGTTTTTCTGCCCAGCCTTTGTTTGGGGTTACTGTCGGTCAAGTAGCTGCTTCAGGCTCAGCAACAGTAGGCTGGTTGGTGCCGTGTGTAGGGCTGAAAAAAAGGCTCCAACAGCAAAAAGAATGTTGTTCCAAATCAGTTATTTTATATTAATATACATTATGAGGCCGAACTTCTTTGTTTTCTGTTACCTCGGTTTATTCGCCAGCTTTAAACTCATTTGTGTAGATAGATGCTATTATGTCAAGTGGTTTTCCAATTACATGTCAAAACATGTCCAAAGGGAGGGCGCTTGGTGATGAACTACAGTTTTACATAACAAGTTGTCTTACACCAAAATAAAAAAAGGAATGTAACTGAATTGTTGTGCATAAATGTCTAAACCAGTTTTTCAATAGGCGCAGCTTCTAGAACAGACTTTTCAGACATATAATCAAGCGTCATTTGTTATGACAAATAACTTTAAAGTATTACTTTGTTTTCTGTCTATAAACAGCTGTCTTTATATTTTTGAAAAAGCATTAATCTTTGCATTTCCTGTAACTGTGTCTCCTGTCATTTCTTACATATACTGTATATGAAATTACACAAATTACGATCAAAATACTGTATATGCCTTATGAAATCGATCAGTAAATCCCATCACGTTTCCCCTGAACTAAATGAGAATTCCTAAACAAGTCTACCAATTCTCTTCTGCACAATTGTAGAATGGGTTGGATATGACTCAGAACCATTTTAGGATGGGTTACCTTTGCTGTTACACACTACTTTAATAGATGCCTAGCCATTGTTATAAACACGTACAAACAGGAAATCGAAAAAAAAGAAGTGTTTTAAACGTTTATTTCATCGTCTTTCAAAAGGTCTCGTGGTGAGATCACGTAACCATGTCATTTTTTCCTTCTCTAAACAGATTTATGATTCGACTATGGTACATCGATTCACTATCACGGTGGGCACTGATAGAAATCTCGTCAGAGGTGTCATAACAACAACATGCAATGTGTCACATGACCACACGTATGAAAAATACAGTTTTTGGCAATGGATGCGAAAAGTGGTACTGAAATGTATTTATCTAGTGATGTAAAATGGGTACAATTGCATTTTATTTATTATATGGTACAGAAAATAACAATTCTACCAATTAGGGGGCACATGCTCCATATTCCACACTATCCAAGAATAAATATCCCCTAACCTCAAAGATATATATATATATATATATATATATATTTTTTTTTTTGTTTGTTTTTGTGCATGAAGACATTTTACTAGCTGCAGTACAAACGTCATTGTTTTACTCAGTTGGAAACAAAAGCTTCGCAAGGCACCCTTGAAATAGTTGTTATCTGAGCTGAAGATCCATACCGCAAAATAGTTAAACATTAAAACCACATATCCCACAATGCAACTCGGTATCTTAAAAGTCTTCAGAAATTTAAAAGGGCAATGTACATCGGTGATTCCCGGATACGTGCTTGCTTTTTCTCAAACTACTTGGCAACACCGGTGAGGAACTGTGTTTTTAGTTCTAGCAAATATTTGATATTTGGTATTATACAAGTTGAGCTGTAAACAACGTATCAACATGAAATACATTTTAACCAATTTGATAGATTATAAGCATTTATATTAGCATAACGTAACGAGTTAATCATAGGACTTGCATGTTGTGTAATGTACAGGGGTAGAACAGAGGAAACACCTGCGTTATGTAGGCTGTACCTTTGTGTTCCTCACACGACTGGGCACAGATGCATTCATTGCTGAGTTAAGGTGAAACTCATGTGAGCAATTTAGGCATTTCATACAATATGTGTTGCAAACATTGTTGTTTTGAAGCAAAGGTACAAGATATTTTTATTTTTTGTGAGTGAAATAACACAATGTTAACAGTATACAAATTCTCTGAGTGATGCAGCTGTGACTATCGGTCAGTTCACACCCCCACTGCATGTGCGTTCAAAGGGAGGCCGTTCCTTTAATAAGCGTCGTTAAGAGTGTCATTCTTTTCAGTATACTCTATCTCTGGCCAGGTAATCAATGAAAGATGGCCTGACTGCATCAAAATCATCAGTTGTATCCAACAGTTTAAATCGCATTCTCATATAAAGAGCTAGTCAAATCCTTTCCAGAATTTTAATATTCAATCATTTCTATTCAAGCTAGTTCGAGATTGGCTGTTCATTAACATATAACTGAACTTCAATAAATGGGTACTTGCATATCAATGAAATCCATGCCACGCAAAAACAAACAAAAAACAAGCCTGACCAATTAAACATTTACACCAGCTAAGATACTTTTATTGCATTACCAATCTAAAGGCACCCAACTTTACTTGGGTGATTTACAATAGCTTTTGCACTTGAGGAGGGCACATTCCTTACATGTCTCTGGTTACAAACTCCACAGCTTGACAGCAACGAAACCCTGTCTGCATTAGAGATTACATTGACCATGAGACTTTAAAAACAACCTAGCAATGTAACTTTTTATCTTCCATGGTTGATTTTTTGCAGGTTTAACTAAACAAAAAGAAATCACTCTGCAGCAGCTGGGCACACTTAATAAAATTTATTTTCTAACTTTTAGTTTGAAATTAGAAAAGCTTTTAGAGAATAATTATAAAAAAAAAAAAAGAAACATACATGTTACATACAGTTAATAGTTTTTTATTGTTGATGTTGATTTTTTTTGTGTAATTCCCCTTGCTATTTGATGACATTTGTAATCATATTATTTTTCTGTTTTTCGTGTAAATATAGAAACCTCTTAAAATCCCCACGTCTGACCTCTATTGTAACCTTTGTTCCATGTTATTAAACCTTACAGCCCATATCCAGTTTAAGGTAACTGTGAAAGTCTAAGTCTAACCTGGCCCCTCCTCCCAGGCCCATGCATATAATTTGATACCTTGTCAAGTTGTCCCTTATTTTTAGACCTCAGAATTACAACAGAAGGTCAGATATTTATTGTCAGGTTCCAATCTTTCCTCATAATTTAAACACTGTCCTGAAAGGGATGTATACAGTATGTACTGGCGGTTGATATACAATACAAACAAAGGAGTTTGGAAAATTGTTTTTCTTTCTCATTAAAACAGTTTTTAAAAAGGAGTATCTAATAAGCATTCATTTGGTCAAGAGCCACATATTATCAAATTGTAAGTACAGTAATCATTCAGTTGGTTAGATTTAGGTTCACAAAGTATTCTTAAGCCCCTTTCACATTGGCATGCTCTACCTGGGTCAGAATCTACCTGGTGTCATGCAGGTCAGCTACGCAATTTCACACTTTTTGTTAAAGCAGGGTCAACCTGGGTGACAGACTCAAGTACACAATGCACACATCAATGCCCCGGAAGCAACTTGTTATGGATGCTTTCATCCAAGCTTCTCTGGATTGAACTGTTGGCCCAAATGTTGCTTAGAGCAAATGTCTCTTCATCCCTGCTGCAATCTGCCTCATGGTGTGTCTCAATCAACACAAATATGGCTAAACAGAATAAAGAGAAATGTTTCTTGCAGAAGTGAAACCTTGTTATTGTCTCAGCTCATCAACGGCCATCATGCATTTTGTCTTGCTCAACCGGGGTCAAAGCTTGTCGACTCACATCCTGAGGTGGGTCACTGGGACCTGGGTGAACCCAGGTATGACCCAGTGTGGCAAAGTGGTTGGTAAGGGGAACAGGTGTAGCGGTGATGCGATGCAGGAGTGATGAACAGACAACAGTGATTCAGTGAACAAGTGTTTATTTGTGTTGTTTCCAGGTCTGGCGACCGTCAAATAATAAATCCCCGGCAGTACACAACAATGTGTAAAGCGCGGGGGTGGTGAACACAGTACAGTCTCACACACAAACAAAGGCACGGTCATCAGTCCTGGGTGATACTCAAACGTGCAGGTGCTCTGTGCAGTGGTGCTCCGTATAGTGCTTACGTGGCGACAGCTCCGGAGATGAGCGTTAATTGTCTAGTGGTCCGAAAAAGAAAATTATAAGAAACAAAGACAGCACACAACACGTAATACGCTCTGAGAGCTCCTCTCTCTGTCCTTCTCTCCTCATGTTACCCAAACAAAGGAAAAGATCAGCGTTACCCTGGCCCCTATATGTAATCCCGCATGATATCTAGGTAAACGGTTGCAGCTGCCTTATTACTTGCAGCTGCCTCTCATTTACCTTTCAAATCAATACAGTCTTACAACAGAGTCGCGCTTCTTTCCAGGCTGACCCACTTCCCTGACCCGGAAACGAACTGTCAGGCCAGCCCTTCCAGATACTTCTCCTCTCGTTCTTTAGCGCCCTCACAGGTCGGGAGGAAGATTTATCACCAGAACTCATGTTTCCATCACACCCAGGCACGTGGTTTCACACTGTGCGGGTCTGGACCCGGGCAAGAGTGCCACAGTGAAAGGGGCTTTAGTCACTCATGCAGTATAAACTAATTTGGTATGCTATAATACAAGTAGTAAATGTAAGCAAATTGTGTAATTATAAAACAAAAATATCTACCAAAGAAAAAGGCAACTGTTACTCCTACAAGAAAATAAACGTACATATATCATTGTGCAAAAAAAGATACATGTTCTTTAAGTGCAAACACAATCCAGAACAATAATCTTCAAAACAGGTATAATCAAAAGTGAACAAATATGGGGGGCTCCTGAGCGGCGCATCCAGTAAAGGCGCTATAGCCTGGACATCACCAGTTCGAGTCTGGGCAATTCCACAGCCGACCGTGGATGGGAGTTCCCAGGAGGCAGTGCTCAATTGGCTGAGCGTCGCCGGGGGGCTCACCATGCACCAGCGACCCCTGTAGTCTGGCCAGGTACCTGTAGGCTTGCCTATTAGCTGCCCAAGAGCTGCAGTGTCCTCCTACACTGTAGCTCCTGGGTGGCTGCATGGTGAATTCACAGTGTGTAAAGAAATATGGACAGCTGATGGCACATGCTTCAGAGGACAGCATATGTTCATCTTGACCGCTCCCAAGTCAGCACAGTGGTGGTAGTGGTGAGCTGAGCCTAAATAATAATTGGTATTTCAAATTGGGAGAAAAATAACAAAAATAAATGGCAACAACTAAATAAAAAAAAAATAGTGAACAAGTATGGTCTACAGTGCATGGCTTTAGTTTAGCTCCTTAATAATAAATACAAATTATCTCATTGACCCTCTTTACAAATATTCAAATATAATGCAATCAAATAGTTAAAAGGGTCTTGTTTTACCTGGGATGGTTTTGGATGGGATCTGGCTCTAAATCAAATTCAAAGTGGCACATACAGTATATACTGATGGGCTACCTGGCCTTTTCTTAGTTTCGTCAATGAAAGTTGCCCTCTTCCAGGTCAGCTCCACCTTTGGGGTAATAGTGTTGTACAATATCATCTCTGGCTTCTTGGAAACAAAGGTACACATTGTTGCACGCCAGCCTTGCTGATCTAAAAAAAAGCTGATGGCAGTCATATCGGAGGACACAAGTGCTCGTCTTCATCTCTTCCGAGTTACCTCAGGGATTGCAGAAGTGAGCCAGGTTGAATAATAATTGGATATTCCAAAATTGGGAGAACATTGGAAAATGAATAAAAATAATTGTTAAAAAAGTTAATAAGCAAAAAATAATAATTTGGAGTCCTTGAGTCATATATAGCACTATTTGCATCACTTTATTACTTTCAGGCAGTTTCCCTGTGTACACTTGCATATGCCATGCATAGCGGGATTTAGCAGCACAGGTTCCCATATTTTTATGTTAAGAGGGCTTATTAAACATATACTATCCAAAGGGACACAATGTTTATCCAACATTTGGTCCTGGGTTGTAAAATAAAGGCAACATTTCTACCCATTTATCCCACACTTACCTGATAGCAGCTAATTTGTCTCTTTCACATGGGTTGGCTCTGGTATCATGATTATCAAAGTAAAACACTTAACAATGATGTGAAATGTTTCCAGTGACACATTGGCTTGAAATATAGCCCTACCAGTCTCTGATTCCACAAACTAGCAGTTACTTCTCCTTTGGACCTGTAGACCCCAGCTAACAAAAGCAACCCAAAGTACAATGTACACATGCATACATTAATTTTAGCTTTTCTATGTAGAGTACTGTATCTTGATGCATTAGCTTGTGAATTGCAATGACCTTAAGAAACATAATTTGTAACAGTGAAGATACAGTAGTAGTTTTAAAGATATCTTTAGATTTCGAGAAATGGCACTACTTTTCATGTACAGTGCTGCCTATCCAGGAGAAACAAGACAAAGGATGTAGCCCATTTAAGATAGCTGTTTTCTTTCTACACGTGCTTCCTTTGAAATGACTGAGCTGCACAAACATAGACTTGGACTGTTTTGACCGAGAGTAACCCTGTCTCTTCAGCGCTCTGCAGCCTGTGCTATAAAAGCTGCTTGAGGTTAAAAACAACGCTTTTGCACAGACGGCGAGAAGGGATCAGTTCGTTGGGTAGAACACGATTTTACGAATATTCTTTTTTTTTAATGGTTTGACATTTATATGTAAAGAAGCATAGACGTTACAGCTGTAGGAAAGGGTAAGTATGTCATTATTTCAGTTTTTGTGAAGTATTTTTTTCACTCTGGCAAAAGTAATTCAAGCTGTATTAATCGAGCTTCCTAATACAAAGCATTTTAAATGTTTTGCACACATTTTGAATAAACCACTGTTTTTCACATATGCTGCCTATGTGAGCTCGTTTTGACAATTATGACAAATTTCTATGTGAATGTTTGCTGTGTCTATGTTTTTTAAACTCTTTTAATCCATTTTTTTTTAAAACCCACCATACTCTGAAGTGTTATCTCTGTTATTAACTCTAGTATTAATTGTGTCTTTCTTCGTTTTATATTTAATAAACAGCTTGTGTATTTGTCCTGTATTGCAATAATATCTCAATGTAAAGCATATTTTTTTAATTGTTTTAAAACCAGTGCTTTTTCGCTAATCGGTCTGTTTATGCAGGCTACTAGCCTGGGTGGGTTTTGCCGTTATTGAACGTAAAATATAGCAAAGCTTGTTGAAATGACCGACAGTAACCTTTTCTTCCTCCACAACAAAACCTCTCGTGCTGCAAGTTCGAATAGAAAACAAGAAAAATGATCGCAGTAAACAAATAAAATAACGATTTTAAGTTACTTTTCGTTTAGGTTTGGTTTATTTATTAAGGCACATACAAAAAAAGTTTCGAGAGACTGGAATACCGTTATGTGTGTGTGTGTGTGTGCGTGTGCATATATATATATATATATATATATATATATATATATATATATATATATATATATATTATTGAACCTTAGCCTATTGTTATGGTTTTTACCATCGGGGATTGAATCCAACAATACTATACTATAATTCGCTGCTAAATGTAATGTTATAAGATTCCGTTTTTAACAGCAATGATATGTCATATGCTCACTTATATTATAATACTATAAAAAAAGCAAGTATAAAATAAAAAAGAACAAGCAAACCCCGTGCACGTGTGTAATGTGTGGGCGAAGCCGAGTGTTACACGTGTTTCCTCGCTAGGGGTCGTTGTGTTATAGCATTTCAATGGATTACAGTGCCTTGTTAGGTGTCAGCTGTATTTTATTTAAATAACATTTATTTAAAGCAATCTGTTGGAAGTCACTGAGTTAAATAACACGTTTTATTATTAACAATTCAATGCCATTTCCACTCGTTCCGCAATCGCTTGTAATTTGCCTAAGACCTCTTTACCATAAACTGGTAGGAATATCACTATGTACCGCCGGGAGAACAAAGATGAAAGCAGCAATGTCTAAAGAAATGTGCATTCCATATCTTCATTAACATGCTTCATAACACCCATAACACAAAACATTACCAGAGTTACAGACTGATTTATCATTTCGCTCTGCACCTAAACCAATCCTTAATTGCTGACTCAGACTCATACACAGTGTAGTTTGTTATTGCTGCTATTAAGATATTTTTAATGACTAAATCAATTCATTATTATTTAAATGTACTTGAAACTTAACTCGTTTTATGACTTTTTTTTTTTTAAACCTATGAGGTGAACTGCTGGAGAGTTTTAAAGGTATCAAAGTATTATACATTTATGTTCAGTTTGATAGCAGTTTGTATGGATGAGAACAAATGTCATAATAGATATTAATTAAAATATTTAGCCATTTCCATACACATAAATTAAAGGGAAAATAGAATGGCATTATTGGGAAAGACTTCTTAGCTTTCGTGTACAAAAATGTCAAGTAAATTAAAGTTTAAGATAGTTAACAAAACTTTACAGCCTTAACCTAAAACCACTCACACACAGACACAAAAACAGTGAACCATTTACAGAAGATAACAGCTCTCCAGTCATGGCAGATTGTGTAGCATTTTGATTTGGATGATGAAACATTCTGAAGTATTGCTTGCTGATGGAAGCATAGTGCAGATTATAGACTAACTACAGGGATATTAATTTCATCCACAATATCTACATTGTCTTTTAGGAACTTGTAAAATAATTGTTCTTCACACAGTTATTTCCGTTTATCAAACTGTGTGTAGGGTTATCCCCTGTTAGCAGTACCAGGTCATATAGTTCATTTAAATTGCAAATAATTAGACTATTTGTAGTCTGTGTTTTGGAAAGGGCAATATTTTAAATAATATTTTGAAAAATTGTTGGGGATTCCAAATAATGTTTTTGTCTTTGGTAACCTACTAAAATCTATGGCTGGATAGTAATAATAATAATAATAATAATAATAATAATAGCACCAGTATAGCACAAATTTCAATGTGATGGATGCAGTAATTAAAACCAAGATCAACTACCATCTTCCTTCGAATTTAAGATGCATTTTTTGAAAAAAAACAACAAAAGACGTGACTGCCCGAGTGCACAAGCAGCAACGTGACTGACTGCTGAGAAAAGATGAACAAAGACGTCACTGCCTGAATACACAAGTAGCAACGTGACTGACTGCCGGGAAAAGACGAACAAAGACGTCACTGCCTGAATACACAAGCAGCAACGTGACTGACTGCTGAGAAAAGACGAACAAAGACATCACTGCCTGAATACACAAGCAGCAACGTGACTGACTGCCGAGAAAAGACGTGCTAAAACGTTACTGCCTGATCTCAAATCATCCATGACATACAGGCAGCCATTTTC
Source organism: Polyodon spathula (assembly GCF_017654505.1). Classification (NCBI taxonomy): domain Eukaryota; kingdom Metazoa; phylum Chordata; class Actinopteri; order Acipenseriformes; family Polyodontidae; genus Polyodon; species Polyodon spathula. The sequence continues at coordinate 82,684,138 of NC_054534.1, read as the reverse complement.
AAAGAAGCACCGTTAGCTTCCTGAGGAATTCCAAGAGAAGCTTTTACAATTTCAGGGTTTTTATCAAACATTACCAGATTGGATAGATCGGCAATGCTGATCAGATCCCCATATTGTTCGACATGCCAAGCAATACCACAGTTCACAAATTGGGAGAAAAGCAGGTGCGGCGAGTAATCAGGACTGGAAATGAGAAGCAGCGCATAACTGTAATTATGTTCGGATATTGGCTCATAATTTCAATATTTGTTCGGATATTTGTTCGTTTTCAAAAAGTAATAAAAGCCATTATATTGCTTAGAACGCAGGCAGAGACAGCATAGCAGCAGTGGCAGGAGGGCATGGCTGTGGCCCCTGTGTGTGTGCCTTTATTTTACAGCAAGACGTTACAATATGTAACACATTGACATAGAAAAATATCTCAGAAGTAAAGAATATGTTGTGTAGGCAATACTTAAACCCAGTGAAATAACTACAAAACAAAAGATGCCGAACAGCAGTTCAAGTTAAATGTTGTTTTGTTTATTCCTGAAATAAATAGTACATAAAGTTAACACAGCATTTTATTTATTTTTTACTTTTTTTTTCATTCCTTGCCATTACCGTTTCTTCACAGTAAACAGCGGCCATCGACACGTTTTCATAAAGTAATAACATGAGGTTTACTTGTGCCTTTTTGTAGTTGAACAATCAAATGAAAACTGAAATTTAACTTTATAAACAGTTCAAATGAAAACAAATGTGGAAATGGCATTGTAAAATGAAGGGGGAAAAAACTTGCCATGTTGGTTCTTGTTTATTACATTCCACATAACAGAAAGTCACAACAGAAAATATATAATATATACAATCTATATAAAAATCACTACACAACATTTCCAGCAAGTTGGGCACTGTATAAGTGAGGCATTTCAGAATGACGTGTTTTCCTTTTTTCTGTCCTGTGAGATTCTGACTCGCTCTAAAGCAGCACAACGCTTTTTTGACCCAGATGGCCTTCCATAAAGGTCACTATGTGTGCACGCGCATAATCTGGTTTGTTTTTGCGGTCCAAAACTTTTAAATAGAGGTTTGAGAGCTGCTGAGTTGATCCTGTGGTTTTTAATTTTCTGGATGTATTAATCTCACATATCACACAGAGCTCTTATTTGTTCGAATATTCAGATATTTGTCCCAGCACTATCTGTATATAGGTAGAAGATGTAATTCAAATAAAATCAATGTATTCCTTTATTTTATTTCAGCTGGTGATAAAAAAAAAAAACATATCCCTGCTGTGTGGTGGAGCTGTGAAGCAAGATGTCTGCCTTCACTCAGCTGGGGCTGCTACTATGGAAAAACTTTGTGTATAGAAGGCGGCAAACAGTAAGGCGATTTTTCAGTGTGTCCATTTTCAGCAGTTAAGCCTGTCAAATAAAGACAAAAAAGTTAGCTTGTGTTGTGTTTGAGCAGGGCTTTGAACTGGGTTTGTTTGTCTTATGTATTTAACCATGGAATCCAGTTCCATCTGTTGTATCTGGGACATTGCATTAAGTGTACTTGGTGTTACAAAGTCTTGTGTAGAAACAAGGGTATTTATTTCTTGTAATTTATTTTGTATAGTCTATTATTAAGAATGTGGTTTATGCCCCTGTTTGAGTTTTAAAAGATAATGACTGGCTAAGATTCAAAGCAAATCTTATCTGTCAGGATCTGCTTTTGCATTTTAAGGTTTCAAAAGCTAAACAGTAAGTAAGTTTGTCTTGAAATAATAATGTGCCATCGGATCAAATGATTAACAACAGTTACAGAAAAATATAGTATTGGTGTCAAATGCACAAATCATCCTTGAAATATGAATTTGTAATATGTCAACAGTGAAACAGTACAGCATCAATCAAACAGGGACAACTGAATGTTATGTATAGTGTTGATAATGAAACATATGTGAATCTGATGTTTTGTACCATGTACTTTGTATTACTAAAGTGAAATGCATTTTTGAGTCAGCGTCACGGCTATTAAATAATCAGGAATGTTTGAAACAGTGTTATGTTATCCAGTGTAAAACACAACAGAAGAATGCATGGACATGAATAGAACAGGGGAGTTACTATTGACTAACAGCATCTGCTTTAATGCTTCCCTTGAAATTCAGATTTAGGCTTTGACTGTAGTCTAGGCCGCTGCTAAAACCAGCTTTGAAGTGAGCCCTGAATGCCATTTACTAATTATAGGTTTTTGAGATAGAGCATGGTAAGAAATACCTGAGTCCTTATTTGGTTTAAAATGTAGATAATCTTTTTTTTTTAGCTTCAGTTGCTGATTGAGATAGCATGGCCACTGTTTCTGTTCTTCATATTGATCTCAGTGAGGATGTCGTATCCCCCATATGAACAACATGAGTGTGAGTATCAGCAGCTTCCCAGTGCTTTACTTTTTATAACATAGGTACAGTAAAACCATTCTCATGCAAACACCCCTGTTATCCGAACAGCCACTTGGTAACCAGTCTTGTCGTGTGCAGTGTGCTTGAGCCCTGTTGTCATAGTAAGCACCCGCCCTTAATTCTCTGCTATTTACAGTATAGTTCAGTACTGTATGTATGTTATTTAAAGGTAAATGTGTTTTTTTATCTGTCTTTTAGGTTTATAGATTTGGGAAAGTTATAGGTAGTTTCGCAGTTGTAATTCAGTTATCCAAAAATTTTCTGAAAATGTTCAAAATGATGACCTTTTAATAAGTTATATCAAGGCTTCGTACTATTCAGGTTTTAGTTTTTGCCAAATCGACAATTAATATCGACGTATATTTTAGAAATAATTTATCGGGTTTTCTTTATCTTTATTTTTCAATTCAAACGGAGAATGGGTGAAATCGACCTTTATGCTTTAAAAAAACAGCCTTTCCGTGTTTAACCAGCAGTCTTTTCACACTCTTCAATGGGACAGTTCAAAAAAGCCACACTGTGGCTCTCAATGAACCATATACTGTGTGGCTCAAGAGACAGCTGCTGGGTTGCCCTGTATTACAAAATATATGTTATGGATGGCTTGCGCCAAAAA